>NC_143532.1:8924590-9263090 GCF_031878675.1 Megascapheus bottae | reverse complement strand
ACAGAGAACTAAATGTGGCCTGTTATTTTCTGGCCTCCACTGTAACCCTTTCTGGGCCAGCCTGCCCAATAGCTGTTACCTATCTTTCCGGCTACTTCGGCCAGCCTGCTCATCACCTTCCTCCTCAGCTTCCTTCTGATCATCCTTGCTCTCCTCCCAGTCCTTGTACGAAGAGATTCTGGACTTCTTCTTGTCTTCCGCATCATCCTTTTCCTCTCGCTCCCTCCGTTTCAAAGAAGCCAACAAGTCGAGTCCCAGCAAAGAAGGGCGGGGCGTAGGAGATTTGAAGACATGCTGCTCACTGGCTGCACTTTTGGTCTTGCAGATGAGACCGCCAACCTGAGTATCCAGGTCAGTGCCTTCTAACCGATGGATGGAGGCATCCTCGCTGGTGTCCTCCATTGCAGGCTCTGGGATTGCTCTGGACGCAAGCAAACCATTTGGTAAAATACATAAGAGAAGGCTCAGCTTTGCCATTTCCCAGAGTAACTACAATTATAGGTATATTTAGATGATGAATCCTACCTCCCCCACAACAAGACCAGAACTTCTTTCACTACTCTTGTCAAGACTGTTCCATCAAGTCACTGACAGTCTCAAAAGACCTACTCCAACAAACAGCAAAGACACAAATAGCCGCACATCAAATTCTAGAATCCAAGAGTGTGTTACCCGCATAATGGCTATGTATAAAGGGAGTATAGGGAAACAAGAATTGAAGTTTCAAAAAAAAACTTTAAAACTTAGGATCCAGGCTCTTGAGCCATTCTAGCACTTGGGAGAATGAATTAAGAGGACAAGTTAAAAACAGCCTATGCTTCATAAAAACTTGCCTAAAGGGAGGCAGGGAGAGAATGGGTCATGCCAACAATCCCAGCTACTCAGGAAAACAGAGTTCAGAAGAATCTCTGGGCCCAGATTAACCTAGGTAAAAAGCGAGACTCCATCCTGATCCATAAGCTACATGAGATGGTAACACCCTGAGCTCACAGGCATGAGCCATGGGGCTAGTGTAAGGCTAGCACCAGGCAAAAACACAAGATTCAACATGAAAAGTAACTAAAGAAAAAAAAAAAAAGAGTTCTGATGTGGCTCAAACAGTTGAATACCTCCTAAGCAAGTACAAGACCTGAGCTCAAAAAAGAAAAAAGAGCCTAGGTTCCTGATACTTTTTATTTCTATAATGCTAAGCAACTGAATTTTTGGCTAACCATAACTTTAATATCTGTCAAATGCAAATCATTTTTGCCTTTCCTAATCCATAGAATAATGATGAAACTCAAACAAGAAAATGTTTTATGAAAGTACTCTGTAGCCATAAGTAGTTATACAGATATAATTCTATTTATTTGCCTTGCTCCTGTATACTGACTGCAATGAGTTTCTACCTCTTTCTCCTTTTAAACAATACATTCAGCAGAATAATGATTCACATAAACAAGGCTACTATCTTATTGTACGCACTTTAGTGGCTTCATTTGGACTAGCTGTGTTTTGTTAGCTTAAAAAAAAAATTACCTCACAGAAATCAAAGTCAATCATGGCAATCATGTTCACCAAAAATATCTATGAGAAATACTAAACCAGAAATGCTTCTAAAAGTCATTTACGAGACTTTGTAGATTTCATATTGTAACAAATTCCTCTGTACTGCTCAGAACTACTTGAAGGTGAACACTTGGCTAATCCCTCTCATTTCAACAATAGCATAAAGCAGATGAACTGGTGAGGAGCAGCACCTCCAAAAATCCAGAGCTTGGCCTTTCTGCCAAGCTTTAATTTACATGTCCTGCTCTACAAAGGGGTACTGAAAACACCATTAATGCAGGGGGGGGGGGAACGTAATTTTAAAATGTCATCTTGCAGAATACTAAGAGAACGCTGTCATCTGGTGACATCCAGGCAAGGCAAGAGAGTTAAATGGCCTGTCCCAGGCAGCCTTCTGAAGTAGGAACGATGCCCCTGGAATGCCACTCCATGCAAATGAGAGAATCTTGTCTGTCTGGGTTGACAACAAGAGGCCCAGCGCATGGCCTAGGGTAAACGTGTAGTGGATGAACAAAGACAGACTTTTCCTTACACGTTCTTAAAGGAGAAGGCGGAGTCAAACATCTCTAGAGGCAACACGAAAAGGTAAGTGTGACCCAGAGCAAGGACATTTTCTTCGGCCGCAGTTCACCGGCTGTTGAAGGGGAACAGATCAAGAGTCAAAGGGGCCAGATTCGGGTTCGAGGCAGAGAAGCCACGGGGCGTGGGGGGGCGGGGATGAGAAAACCCTGGCTTTCCTCGGCATTTACGCACTAAGTTGTCTCGAGCGCGTCGCTGTTCTTGGTAACGGGGGAGAGGAACAGGGCGGGCCGACCGCGGCCCTCCCGGAGCTCACGTTCCGCTCCAGATCGCCCTAGGCCGCGAGCTCTGGGAGGGGGAAACGGAAGCCGCGAGGAGCCCGCTCACCGGCTACGACAGGCCCGACGCAGGGGCTCGGGGCCACGCCGGCGCTCGGGGAGGCCGCCCGGGCAGCCAGGGAACGGGCCGGAGGGTGGGCACCGGCTGGGCGCCGCAGCGCCCGGGCCAGGACCGCGAGTTCCCAAGCCGGATATGCCGGCCTGTGGAGCCGCCGGGTCGGACAGGAAGCGGAGACACTCACCGCACCAGGCGCCAACTCCCGGAGCCCTTCTGTCCCGGATCCGGGGGCGCCAGCGCCGCAGCCCTTCGAGCAGAAGGCCTCAATGAGCTAAACTCCGCGGACCGAAAGCGGCCATTGCCGTCCCATGGTGCTCTGCGCGAGCCCCTCTACCCCTCCAGGGCTACCATCGAGGGCGGCCGAGGCGGCGGAGAACGCCCACAGGCTGGCCGAGCGCTCCTTCCTCGGGAAGCGCGGGCTCGGCTCCCAGGCACTTCCGGGTCTCCTGGCCGCCAATCACGCTCTGCAGACAGGAAGCTCCGCCTCTTCGCCTGTACGTAAGGGCGGAAGGACGCTGTGGGCCCTAGTTAAAGAGGGCGGAAGTGGTGATGCCACTTCCGGCCGGTGCTCGGTGAAAGTGGCGCTTGGTGTTCTGTCGGGGAGCTACGGACCTACGGCTCGTGTTCCGCGGGTCTGTGCGGTGCCATTTCCATTCCTCTCCCCTGGTAGTGGCTCAGCGAGAGTTTCTACACAGCGCTCGCCGGGCGAGAAGTAGAAGGAGACGTCGGGGTCGACCGAGGCCCTGAAGTGGAGGCGGCCCAGCGACTAACCTCCCTGGCAGGTGTGCACCAGGCGTCCGACCGCGGGCACAAGTGTGTTCATGTGGGACATTTGGGGTCGGTGTGGAAGTGACCCGTCTAAGCCGGACACTGATGGCTGACGCCTGCGATGCTAGCCACCCAGGAGAAGTCCTCTTGTCAGCCTCGCTGAAGTGTGACTTGGGGGGGCGGAAACATTCTCACTGCCTGTACAGGTGTGTGTGTGTGTGTGTGTGTGTGTGTGTGTGTGTGTGTGTGTGTGTGTGTGTGTGTGTGTGTGTGTGTGTAATATGCATCTTCACAGCGTGATTTATGATCCAAAAAGTGCATAGGAAAAGGAAAGTATCCTGTAATTCAGTAGACTCTCCCTGGAGCGCCCTCAATCATAAGCACTTTGATCAAGGAACCTGGAAAATGCCCTTCTATAGTGTTTCTCTTTAAGCCACATGATACATTACCTACTCTAAAAAAGTTTGTCTTTTATTAGGGTTTACTGGCGCCGGTGGCTCACACCTGTAATCAATCCTAGCTTCGTGGGAGGCAGAGATCTGAGGATCACCGTCCAGCCCCAGCAGGAAAGTCTGTGAGACTCTTACCTCCAGTTAACCACCAAGAAACCACAAGTGGCACAGTGACTTAAGTGCTAGAGCGCTAACCTGTAGCAAAAAAAGCTCAGGGATAGCTACCAGGCCCTGTGTTCAAGCTCCACAGGAGACAAAGAAAAAAGGATTCATGCATTTGACTGCATTTAAACACTGAAGCTTCATTTCAGGATTCACAGTGGTGATTAAGTTCCGATTCTTTCAAGATGAGCTTCCTGTTGCCCAAGCTGACTAGCAAAAAACAAGTAGACCAGGCAATAAAAAGTACTGCGGAGAAGGTGTTGGTTCTCAGGTTTGGAAGAGATGAGGATCCTGTCTGTCTGCAGCTGGATGATATAGTAAGTAAATAGTTTTAATAATGGGTTTTTTAATATTTAAAGAATGGCTATTCTTCAACATCCACAAAGCACTTCACAGGTGGCAGGCAGGATGCGGGGTTGCTGTGCATTCATTAGCACAGCCTACCAAGAACTGATGTGTGGCCGACCTGAGCTGAACTCCCAAATCCATTGTGCTAATCTATCCCATTCGATTTCCAGTAGTGGCTCGCTGTCACTGAGCCAAGCATGGCAGCACACAATTGACAGCTACCTAGAGAAACTGTGTTTCAAAAAAATGAAAAGGAAAAAAAAAAAGCTTTTGCTGGCAAGTCAGTAGAAGAGCAGAAAATATTACCAAGTGTCAGTGAACATTTTCTGTTTACAGCCATAGCCCCGTTTCCCACGGGCAGAAGTGAATGTCTAGGAGGTTGAACTTCCCATTCCTATCAGATGCATTAATTTACAGAGCTGACGTTGCAACTCAGTTTTTCTGGCTGCTGGCTCATGGGTCATGTAAAGCTTCTAGAATGTACCTGGTAGCACTTCTGATTTCACAACACATCTTCATACTGGGGTTAGGAAGGAGGAAAATTATGGGATAGAGAGTTGTATCCCTGTCTGTCACAGATAGACTACACCAAGAATGCAGACCGCCTACCATTTCTACTGCTGTCATCAACCGTGGGTATCCAGTGTAAGCATCTTCATTGTATGCTTTAAAATGAATATGTGATGATTTGATCACCAGCATTACAAAAGAAAGAAAAAAACGTAGACGGGAGGATATATAGATTCTGAAGACAAACTGAAAATCCAAGTCCCAGTTGCACTCCTTAGGAGCTTTGTAGCCTAAGCATAGCCTCAGCATGCCTCAGTTTCCTCATCTGTAAAAGGATTCCTAATAGGCTATACCTCATAAGAACATAATAAGGTTTACTGTATTAATAAGCATAAACTATTACATAGGACGTTCATGTAAACATTTGCTGTTATTTCCAGGAGAAAAGAGATTTGGGATAATTCTAATATCTTCATTACATATTTCTTAATTATTTTAAGTGTTGGATTTGAGTTTGGCTTTTTCAGTGTGAAGGATAGAACTTCGTACGTGTTAGACAATTGTTTAGCGCTATGTTGTATACCACAGTCCACTTTAAATGAATATGGACTAATCTATAGCAACAATCAACCATGAACAGAAAATTAAAGGAAAAACAATATTTTTCCCAGGAAATCAGCTTTTGAACAGTAAGGTTACATATTATTTAATGTGGAACCAAAAGGACTAGATTCCTGGTTCAGGAATTTTGTAGTAAAAGGTTTCAAGGAAGAAGCACTGACTCGTCATGTTTGGAAAATCTCCTTTGGGGTGGAGGAGGGGATCTTGCTGTGTGACCCAAGCTGGCCTCAAAAGTCATGACCATCCTGCCTCAACCTCCAAAATTCTGAGATTACAAGAATTCACCGCTACACCCAACCAGCTGTCGCTCATATTGTAACCTCCAGCTCTCTTTTTCACAGCTCTCTAAGACCTCTTCTGACCTAAGTAAAATGGCTGCTATATACCTGGTAGATGTGGACCACACTCCGGTTTATACACAGTATTTTGACATCAGTTATATTCCCTCTACTGTGTTTTTCTTCAATGGACAGCATATGAAAGTGGATTATGGGTAAGTGAAATTAGCTTTGGAGTTACAGCTATCATTAAAGTTTCCTTTATCAAAGCAGTTTTGGTGGCTAACCTAACTGATTTTGGTGCTGGGTTTGTGAACCTTGATTGGTTTGTACTGTCTCTTCATTTGATGCACTCGCTTTTTTAATGAGGAAGTGTAATATAAAATAACTATTTTAGGCATGATTGGCACATTCTAATTTTCAGCTGAAATATGAAAGATTAATATAGATTGTGAAGTACTACCCTTTAAATATAGAAAATAAAAATACCTATATTAAGTATATAAAATATTTGTCAGTAATTCTACTTGAAACAAAATATGTAGTTCTTAAGCTTTTGGACTACAACTGGCTTTTTTTTTTTTTTTTGGTCAGTTGTGAGGCTTGAACTCTGGGCCTGGACTCTGTCCCTGAGCTCTTTCATGAAAGGCTAGTGCTCTACCACTTGAGCCACAGCACCACTTCCGGTTTTCTGGAGGTTTATTGGAGATAAGAGTCTCATAGACTTTAGTGACCAGGCTGGCTTTGAACCAAGATCCTCAGATCTCAGCCTCTTGGATAGCTAGGATTACAGGTGTGAACCACTGTGCCCGATAACAAGTGGCATTTCTAAGACTAACAAAGATTTATTTGTGTCTTGTCAATTATCTTGTGCTGCTCAGAGATCTTTGAAGTCCTTCTTGAATAAGCCTGTCAAAACAGCAACATAAATTCTTTAATGCCTTCCACTCTATTCTGCTTACATCTCAGTGATGAATATTATTGAATGTACCCATAATCCTAGTAATTTTAATGTTTTGTTTTGCCCGTCCTGGGGCTTGAACTCAGGGCCTGAGCACTGTCCTTGGGCTTTCTGTAGGCTAGCACTCTACCATTTGAGCTACTGCACCATTTGGTGACTTTTTCTGTGTGTATGGTACCAAAGAATTGAACCCAGGTCTTTTTTTTTTTTGTCAGTCGTGGGCCTTGAACTCAGGGGCTGGGCACTATCCTTGGGCTTTCTGAAGGCTAGAGCTCTACCACTTGAGCCACAGCACCATTTCTGACTTTTTTCTATGTATGTGGTACCGAGTATTGAACCTGGGTCTTCATGCATGCTAGGCAAACAACTCTACCAATAGGCTAAATTTCTGGCCCAAACCCAGGTCTTTATGCATGCTAGACAAGCACTCTACCACTGGGCCAAACTCCCAGCCCTAATTTTATCAGTTTTAGTAATTCTAGTCATTCTTATTGTGGTGTACCTGCTTTATTTATTCTCTGTTTGAAAGCTAAGTGATGTCTGTTTTAAAGTGTTTTTATTGATCTGGAACATGGCTAACATATTAGCTTGATATGGCTTTGTTAAAGGGCAATTTACGCCTTAAAAGTGTTTGACCTTTATAACCAGTAATTTTATTTCCAGGAATTGTAGTAATACTGTAGATATGACAGCCTTGGATTTTGGGGGGGGGGGTTGGTTTTTTGCTTTTGTTTTTGAAGGGTCCTTTATAGTTTCTTTTGTCATAAGTTGTCTGGCAGTTCTAGGGTTCATGCAAACTTAATGATTTTGAAATAATTTATGTTAGTTGAAAAGCACTGTACTAAATAGTTCATGATACTCTATTATCATGAAAACACACAAGTGAATATACACATAAGATTAGTAAGATAGAGGCCATTAGTGTGGCCTAGTGGTAGAGTGCTTGCCTAGCATGCACCAAGCCCTGGGTTCAAGTCCTTGGTACCTCATACACAGAAAAAGCCAGAAGTGGTGCTATGGCTCAAGTGGTAGAGTACTGGCCTTGAGAAGCACAAGGACAGTGCCCAGGCCCTAAATTCAAGAGATACACTAAAAGATGACTTCTTGCCTTATTTTTCCATTTTTTCTCTTTAAAAAATTCTGTAATACACAAAATACACAAAGAAGTATAAGTGACAAGAACTTGGGAGACTGTGACTAATAGGATTTGCATAGCGATACCAAACTAATTCCAAGTTCTATGAAAGAATGCTTTGCAAAATGAATAAATGAATACTTCACACATCAGGGCTTTGATTTTAGTGGCTTCCAGCATTGGTTTTAGTCATATATTGTTTATCAAGTGGGAAAATCAAATGGGTAAATATGGAAAGTTTCCCAGACAAGAAGAGACTAACAAAGCTATTTGTTTACCCTGCTAATCTTTGACATATAATTAGGGACAATTCTGAGGACACTTTATTTTCTTCTGTGCTGTCTAGGTCTCCGGATCATACTAAGTTTGTGGGAAGTTTCAAAACTAAACAAGACTTCATAGATTTGGTTGAAGTAATCTATCGGGGAGCAATGAGGGGGAAGCTTATTGTTCAAAGTCCTATTGATCCCAAGAATATCCCCAAATATGACCTTCTCTATCAAGACATTTAGCACATCCATTGCTGTTGAAGATGAAGAGAAGGGCACAGGTTAAAACAGTGCCTAGATCAGCAGCACTGCCTTCTGGGGTTCCCCCAGACAGATGGCTTACTTCCCAGCAGAGAGGTTTGACATGTCTGTAAGACACCTAGCCCCCTGAGCTTCTGCCTCCTGAGAACCTCAGAGCTGAACTGTGGCAATGTTTTCCCCAGGGTGGTTTTCCTTCCTTCCATTTATGCTGTGCTTTCTTTATCCCTTAGGCTAATCAGAATCTTCTTTCTACTTGACGTATATTTGTACATGTATGCACAGCATGTACACACACACATACACACTCACTCACTCTTGCCTTGACCACTCCTGCACTCATATGTCCTTCATGTTCTTTCATTTCCATATCCTATTGCCCCATTTTCTCTTGAAATAATTCAGACAAGTCTCTTGTATTTTGGGCCTTTTTTTACTCAAACTTTCAAAACACTATCCTAGTAGGCTTATTTAGCTACAGTTTATATAATTAAACCACCCAGGAAGTAGAACTTGAATCTTTACCACACCCCATACAATTTGGGGTAAGCAAATGACTGTGTGCCTTTAAGAAGGAAAAAAGAAGATCTCTCTCAGAAAACAAGCCAGTAATTTTATTTCAAGGACCAAAGCCTGGAGAGATACCAGTGTTGTTAGGAAGAAAGAAAAAAAAAATCCTTGGTCTTCCAGAATCCCGCTGACACAGTGTTTGGCAGCTTATCGCTTCTTTCCTAATCATGGCAGCTTTTGTCCTGGAGCTCTAGGATAAGAGGTGGACACAGCGCTGGAGTGTGGCAGCCAGGAGCTTTGACCTGCGTGGCAGCTGGGGACTTCTGTCACTGAAAGTCCAGCCCATTGCCTTTCCAGGAAGGGTGAGCATGGGCCTTAATGCCAGCTACTGTAGTCCAGAAAAAAGACTGCTGGGGGCTTTTGATGCCCTTTGCTGATGAGGAAAAGAGAGAAACTCTAAAAGTAAGATAAAAGCCCTTGGGCTACCACCTGTCTTTTACCTCACTTCCTGCTTTTTTTGCTTGGAACCCGAGGCAATCAGTCTCAGGATAAGAAAAATGAACATTCTAAGAATCACTCAAAGAGCCTGATTTCTGAAGATGTCATTGAGCCCTTGAATGAACTCCAGACCCAGGTTTCTATGAAAGAATAAAGTGTTGTCTTTGTGTAACTCGCTATTAGTCAAGTCTTCTGTGCTTTTGCCTAACTCACATTATTTTGTCTATGGTAAGGGGTCAGATGCCAACAAATACTCAAAACTTGTATAAAATTCTCAGAATCCTTTCCACCTTGTACTTCAGGGAGTCTCTCTGAAATCCAGATTTAAATTTTAGATCCTCTTTTATTTGTTTTCCATCCTACATGTACTTGTTGAGTGCATGCTGTGTGAATACAAATGATTCTTCCCGTGCCTGAACCTTTAGATCTCAGCGGGGGTAGGGCACGTGTACAGGTACTGGAGGGAAAAGGCCCAGGGCTGGACACCACTGTGGGAGATCAGAGAGCTAACCAGACTCTCATTACTGTAATCCAGGCAGGGCCCAGGACAGCAGAAAGTACTGCTAGAGAGGAAGGCAGAGAAGACTAGTGATGGAGAAAAGGCCAGGGGTGTTCTCTTTCATTCCCCTCCCAGTTAGTGACCAGAAGCCACTGAGTTCTTCACAAAGGTAGGTGGTAATGCTGACAGATGCTGAGAGATGATTATGGCTGCACTCTGAGCTTCATTTTGCAATGTTTGTATTGTTTCTCAGTTTCTTGCTATTACTTCCTTCCCAAACTCTAGATCTTTGTTGGTCTGCTGGGAGAAAACATCACAGCAAAGCCCAGCTCCTGGTATGATTTTTGGCCCTTTATACAATAAGGAGCAGCATGCGAAGGAGGTAGACAAAGAATCTTGGCAAGAAAGCAGTCAGAAGAAGATGCTTTTCTGAGAAGAAGCAGTAGGAAGAGCACCTCATGCCAAAAAAGACACCTACTCTTCAGGGTCCCCAGAGACATGGTTGGGGCTTCAGAGACCACCTCCTTTTAGCCTCTCATGGAAGAGCCCAGGAGCTAATGAAGGCCCAGGAGCTGAAAGCATTCATCAAATCTGGGCTGGGCTGTGATTTAAACCTGGCAAGTACAGAGCTGCCTTTCTGGTGTCTTATTTTCTGGAGAACTGGTAGATTGGAGCACAAATAATGCAAAGACTATCAGTGTTAAAACACTTTAGCACTTGGTTTCATCTCAGGCTAGCATTTTCCTTAGCAAGCATGAACTTTTTGTTTTTTGTTTTGTCAATCCTGGGGCTTGAACTCTGGGCCTAGGTGCTATCCTGTAAACTTTTGTCCTGAAGGGTAGTACACTAGAACCACAGCTCCAGCTTTCTGTGGTTGAGAGTCTCATGAGCAAGCTGACAGTGGCTCATGCCTTTAATCCTAGCTCAGGATCTCAGGAGACTGAGATCTGAGGTTCATAGTTCAAAGCCAGCCCAGTCAGGAAACTTCATGAGACTCTTTCCTCCAATAAACAAGTCAGAAAAAGCTGGAAGTGACACTGTAGCTCAATTGATAGAGAACTAACCTTGGATACAGAGAGGCTCAGGGACACAGCCCAGACTGAGTTCAAGCCCCAGGTCTGGCAGAAAGAAAAAAAAAAAAAGTTATGGACTTCTGCCTGGGTTGGCTTCAAACTGCAGCCTTCAAATCTTGGCCTTCTGAGGATTACAAATGTGAGCCACCAGTGCTCAGTTGCCTGCACCTTTTTTTTTTTTTCCCCCTCTCCTAATCCATATACTCAAAGAGGTAGACTATAGTAAGAAGAGCCCAGGGATTGTCTTCAAACAGATCCGACCTAGGGAATTTCCAGGCAGCTTAGGGTAGCTTCTGCCATGCCCCCAGTAATGACTGCATCACCAAAAATGAAAGAACACAAAGGGCCCAGACCAGGAACAGCACGGAGATGCAAGCTCTTTATTGATTGACTCAGCAGGGCAAGACTGATACCATCACCCCCACCGTGTCCCATCCCTTACACTTCCCTCCCAGGAGGCAAAACCGACTGCCAGCCAACTTCACCTTAGTTTTTGGCCGTGGTTTCCTGAATCCAGTCCAGGATAGTGCGCACGTTCACGTACACGCTATGCTCTGCTACTGCGCAGCTCTTGTCAAAGGTCAAGATGCCCATCCCGTACCATGTGTCGTCCTCCAGGTCGTGAACAGCGAAGGCACTGCCCGCGTCGCCATAGCAGGTGTCTTCCTGGTACTTGGACATGCCGGCACAGAAGGTGTGCTCGTTCAGGATGGGCTGCACGCCCACGGGGCTCTTGCGGGTCTTCTCTTCAGGATTTGTGCTGCCCTCGTAGTGCACCACACATTTCTGTGTGTCAGCCACTGGCAGCATGACATACTTGAGACGCTCGCTAAACCTGAAGTTACTGTTTCGCCCCCAGCCAGATACATAACCTAAGCGTCCCACTTGGACGTAGTCTTTGGAAGGCAGGCAGATGGGCATCACCTTCTCATTGACGGGCACTTTCTCCTTGAGTTTGATGAGCCCGATGTCTACCATGGAGTGGTTTGGGTGGAAAACAACTTTCTCAATCTCCACCAGGCTTTTCCCAACGTAGAGTTTCAAGGTGGGGGCAATGTCCTCTGCAGTGGCATTCTCTGTGTGATTCAGGAAGAGATTTTGGGCTGTGGTCAGCAGCCATTGGTCACTGATCAGTGTGGCACCTGTGGTGAGACTGTGGCGGGAGACCATCTTTGCCTGCCAGGGGAAGCTGCCTTTGGCATCCAGAGAGCCGCCGATGATGCGTTGCACCTGGTCCACAGGGAACTTGGGCTTGCCACACACTGTCAGGGAGAGCAAGAACCCGTGAGGAGAGCTGAAAGGCATGCTGGGAACCAGCAGCAGACAGTGATGCACTCTGTACCACCATTCTGTTTTGTTTTGGTTTTTTTTTCAGAGCTAGAAATATATGCTCCCTTTTGCCCTTACTATCTGATCATCTCATTCCAGTGTTTACAGTTTAAATGATGGTTTCTCCCACTCGAGAGTTCTGTTTCCTCCTTTTCTAATTCCCAAAGAAATACTCAATGCCAAGATGTTTAAACATGAGCTGATAAACTGGAGTAAATACTATCATCAAGGAGTTTCTAGTTCCCTGAAACTCTTCTCCCTTTCTTCCTCTCCCTCTCTCTTCTTCTTTCCCTCTCTCTCACACTCCCTATCTTCTCTCTCTCCCTCCCTCTCTCCCTCCTCCCTTGCAAATTGGCAGTCCTGCACCACTAATGGCTGAAGGACCAAGTCCTCTGTACCAAGAGGTAGAAACAGAAAACTGGAGTCCCTGCCCATCTCCAGCCTGCTACTTTCTCCCCCTGTGTTTAAGCTTCACCAACCTGCCTCCACTTGCTATGAAGTTCACTTTTCCTCAGCTTGGGCTCTCCAGGCAGAACTTGTGTGTGCACAGGGTCTTCTGCATTCAGCCAATCCCTCAGTGAACATGAACATGACGCTCACTGAACTCTACAGGGAGTCACCTCCTCCCTCTTCAAGCCTCATCCCTGTCTGCTCCACTGCTGCAGGTCTCCCTTACCCCTCGCCTGGCTCCTTGGATGATCAAGGGAACGGCTCTGAAACATTCCAACCTAGCTGCCAGCCTAAGCACTAAGCTGTCAGCACTCACCTGCTTCACATTCAGGAAGTTTCTCTCCAACCACCTCGTTCACCCACTGCTTCTCACTGTTCAAGGTATACACACCTGAAACAAACAGAAGAAATGAGCCCAGAGAAAAATCAAACCTGGACCTAACACAACATGAGAAGAATTAAAGAGAAGAATTAAGAAGCTAGATGTAGAGAGGTGCACCTGTAATCCTAGCGCTCCAGAGTTTTAAGGCAAGATGATAATGAGTTTAAGGCTAGCCTGGGCTACATCATAAGACCTATCTCAAAAAAGAAAAAAGATAATGTGTAAGAAGTAATGCACCTTCTAAATACAACTGTAACCCCTCTATACATTAAAATTAAAAAAAAATTAAAGAATTAAAAGAGGAAGTAAAGGACAGACCAGGGAGGAGGAAGTGGCAGGGGGAGCGGGGCGCAGGACAGGCTGTGGCCATGGCAGTCATGGTGAGAGACACAGAGATCAAAGTTCACAGGGCTAGGAGTTTGGCCTCATGGTAGAGTGCTTGCCTAGCATGCACGAAGGCCCAGGTTCAATTCCTCCGTACCACATACATAGAAAAAAGCCAGAAGTGGTGCTGAGGCTCAAGTGGTGAAGCTCTAATCTTTTTTTTTTGGGGGGGGGGGCAGTCCTGGGCTTGAGCTCAGGGCCTAAACACTGTCCTTGGACTTTCTCAAGGCTAGAGCTCTACCACTTGAGCCTCAGCAGCACTTCTGGCAGCACCCGTGTCTTTGTGCATGCTAGGCAAGCACTCTACCACTAGGCCAAACTCCCGGTCCCTAGAGCTCTAATCTTGATAAAGTCCAAGGACAGTGCTCAGGCCCTGAGCTCAAGCCCAGGACTGGCAAGAGAGAGGGGGGTGGAGAGGGAGAGAGGGAGAGAAAGATCAGAGTTCACATCCTCAATCTTACAGGTTACATGATATGTAAACTTGCTGTTCCAAAGAATAAGGCTATCACTTGAGAGAATTAAATGAACTTTAAATAAATATGAAGCACTTTGAAAATGCTATGAGTGCCCTGCTCACTAGATAACAGTATTTGTTCCCTGCTAACGTTATTTGTTCATTTCCCACATCTTCTGTCATAGATATGGACCTGCTTGACTACAGGTGGGCTATATGGCGTCACCTCCCCTTAACAAAATAATTCTGGGAGCTGAAAACGATCATTTTCTCAAGGATCACATAGTGCTGACAAAAGCTCAGAAGCCAGGTGTCCTGCCTCCAGGTGATTCAAATGGGCTTTCTAACCAGCCACAAGGCCCTGTCTACCATGGCACCCACAGGGTGGGGAAGACCACCCTCCCAGCCTTACCATTGTCCCTGCCTTACCATCTCCTCCACTGCGCAGTCTGTAGTTTGTCTGACACCGATAGCGAACAGAGTGTTCCACGTATCCATTTGCAATCTCAGGGGGCTTGGGGCAGCTGTCATCTGCAAGGAAAAAAGAACAGGAAGTTCACATTCCAAAATTGTTCCCAGAGACCAACAAATTGTATGGGAGAAAGCTGCTCAACATGTAAACATCCCTCTACCAGAAGGAAGATAAAGTCTATCTCTCCTTATCTCTAGGAGGGGAAAGGATGGGAAGGGAGAGCTGGGCTTTCCCCAAGGAAGACTACAGTTCTCCGAGGGCCAAAAAAGGACTCACCAGAGCCGGGGGTGCATAACCTACCTGCAATGTCTGTGGCATCGTTGCTCAAGTCCACAGCAAACAGCTGTCCCCAGAGCAGGAGAGCAGTAACTGCTGCCAGAGCACTGCAGAGAGATGTCAGAAGGGTTGCAAAACTGTCTCCCTGCCTCACAGTGCACAAGCACATGAGCACGTGAGTGCGCGCACATATGTGTGCACATACACACCTTCCTCTAAGCATCCGCAACAGAAAATAGACATTGGAAGTGCTGAGAAGCTGTCCCCACCCACATACTGTTCTGAAGAGCTTCTGAGCACACCCAGCTTCCAGAACATTCTGCTGCTAGCAATTACATGTAAGCTTCAAAAAGGGACCACCAAAATGTGAAGTCTCTATTTCTGGCTGTGTTCAAGAAGCATTAAATTGGGAATGATGTCAGGTGCCACTGGCTTACACCTTTACATCTAGTTGCTCAGGATGCTGAGATCTGAGGATCATGGTTCAAACCAGCCTAAGCAAAGTGTTCCCAAAACCTTATCTCAACCAGTAAAAAGCTGAACATGGAGGTGCACACCTATCATTCCAGCTGTGTGGGAATTGTAAATAGGAAGACTGTGGTCCTGGCCAACCCTGGCATACATGCAAGATTGCACACACACACACACACACACACACACACACACACACACACACACACACACACACGCAAATGAACTCAAATGGTAGACTGCCTATCAAGCCACATTGCCAAAAGCAAAAAAAAAAAAAAAAAAAAAAAGGAAAGTGGGGTGTGGTGACTAACTAATCCTACCCACTCAGGAGGGTGAGATCGGAGGATTGCAATTCATGAGACTCTCAACTCCAATAAACTACACAGAAAAGGGCAGAAGTAGCCCTGTGACTCAAGCTGTAGAAAGCCAGCCTTGTGAAAAAGAATCTCACAGACAGTGCCCAGGCCCTGACTTGAGTTCAAGCTCTAGGAATGGCACACACACCAATAAATAAATATGTAAAAAGACTTGGAGAGGGCTGGCTCAGTGGTATAGCACTTGCCTAGTATGTGCAAAATATCCCCCCAGAACTACAGGGGGGATAAAGAAGGGAAAAATCTCTTCTAATAAATTGAATCAAAAATACCAGGCAGCTGCACCCCTTGTAAAAAGGAAGACTGTCACACAGAGGAAAATGATTCTGTCTCCTGGGAAAGGCAGCACTGTCTGAACACAGCCTCTTGTGGATGCAGAGAAGGAGAGCCCCTAACACAGCAAGCTCCTTCCGCAGTTCAAACGACTGCCTTGCTTCTTTGTAAAAGCTTTGAAGACTTCTCTATGGTATACACCAAGAAGAATTTGGGGTGCTGTGGACTCACCTCATCCTCCGTTTGTCTTCCTCAAAAAGAGAACAATGTTTGGGAGACCTCTGCTGAGCCTTTTAAGCATCCAGATATTGCACCACCCCTTCTTAATTTGTAACCACTGTGTTTACACACAATATCACTGGCATGTTCCAACAACAAAGCCACAGACCAAGTCCCTGTCAAGAGCAGAGCTCTTGCATCACTCCTGGATTTCCCGTGGTGTGGTTTTACAACCCATGCCCCCCTGCAACCTTGTGACCCCGTGTACCTGCCAAAGTGTTTCCAGAAATGAGCTGTGGAGAAAGATTGGGCCGGAGAGGATTACCCTGACTACCCAGAAGGATTTTAACTTGAAGAAAGACGTTTCCTTGAGTTATTTCAAACTTACTATAGCCTAGAGACAGAGCTGTAAAGAAAACATTTCTTTTCATAATCATTTCCCCCTCCTGTGTAGACATCTCTCTGATGCTGAAATCTCTCCAATCTGCAATCAGTGAACTACAACTATTTGTTCTCAGATGGCTGCTTGAAATAAAGAAAAAAAAACATCACATTAAGTAGTTGAAAGTATAGTGGGGGTTTGCACAGATCACCCACAAGTGGCTTTATAGTCAGTAATTACTCCAAATAGAACAATAGACAAGTATCTGTCCCTGTTGCACAGACAAGGTTTCCATCTCACTTCTCTTGAAAAATCTGAGCCATCTTCTGGTAACGCTCAGGAGCAAAGCCTGGGATGGACATTCCCCATAATGCACCTAGAAGGAGATGCCAGCAAGTTCAGGAGCACAGAACTCCCAGTTTATAATTCACTCTTAAAACAAATGTTGTCTTTTGCTCTAACATCTGTCTAAATTAGAAAAAAAGTGGATTTACTGAGGCAAACGAAAAAGCTTTAATGTATGTGGTGTTTATGCTTGATGTTTATTCCCTAACACCTGATTCATGTCATAGACTGTAGGATGTTTTCAAAAGCTAATCTTTTACTAATTGTGGTCTTGATTCAAATTATTTTGGAAGCTGGGTACCAGTGGCCTACACCTGTAATCCTAGCTATAGAGGCTGAGCTCTGAGGATCACGGTTCAAAGCCAGCCCAGGCAAAATAGTGTTTGAGACTTTTATCTCCAATGAACCACCAGAAAATCAGAAGTGGTACTGTGGTTCAAAGTGTACACACTCAAAGTGGAGAGTGCCCAGGCCCTGAGTTCAAGCCACACAACCAATAACAACAATAATATACCTCTCTCTGTGTCTCTGTCTTTCTGTCTCTCTCTGCCTCTCTCTCACTCTCTCTGTCCCTTCCCTTTCCCTCCCACCCCGGCCCCACCGTCATATCTCTCTATTCTTGTCCTCTGGACAAATGAACAGGTCTGAATGAGGGTCTGGGGAACCTGCATGGCAAAGGCCTCTGACTTCTCCTATCACCAGGTGGGCCCTACAGTAGGCTGTGCAGCTCTTCTGATTATAAGGAGGGCCTCTTTCTCTACCCCTGAAACTGAGTGTGGTGTGTGACGACTTTGAAGTGGTATCAAGTAGAAGCCATAAATAGACTTGGAATGTGCTGTTGACACAGGTCCTGCCTGCTCTCTCCGCACCTGGAATCCAGAGACTGCCACGTGAAAAATGAAAGGCTGTGCAAAGGAGAATGCAGCACCCAGTGACAGCCAGCCCCCTTCCCAGGAGCTTATGCAGATACCATAAGCCCTTGCTGCAGCTGAGACCCACCTAGACTACAGCAACCCCAGGCCAGCCCAGCTCAGCTCCAACAAGTGCTAAGACACATAACCATCAGCTAAATGGAAGGTGGCTCTGCCTGGAGTGCCTACACTGGAAGATCTGCTGTGGCTGACATGGGAGAATGAAGCACCTCATGCTACACCTGGGGCAGGGGTGTCGAACTCCACTCCCTAACACCCTCAGTCCCTTGTAGCTCCTGTCAGTTTGTCTCTGCCAGCTCTTTGCCACCAGCTTCTGACAAGAAAGGAGGCAGCTATTTCCCCCAGTTTTTGCAAAGCCTTATCAAACTCACTGAAGAGGAGAACCTGCAATCCTACCTCATTCCCACCTTCCCCATCTGACCTCTCCCTAACAGTCTTCTGTCCAGAATCTTGCACAGATCACAGCCCTGGGTTTCTTGCCTCTTTTCTATTCAGCTACTTCTGTTTTTTCCAGAAGGAAAAAATAGGC
Source organism: Megascapheus bottae (assembly GCF_031878675.1). Taxonomy (NCBI): domain Eukaryota; kingdom Metazoa; phylum Chordata; class Mammalia; order Rodentia; family Geomyidae; genus Megascapheus; species Megascapheus bottae. The sequence goes on along the minus strand of NC_143532.1, from coordinate 9,245,010 downwards.
AGTTCTATAGATCTCTGGTGGGTACTGTGCCTTCCTGATTATCTAGCAGTACTGTACAATAATTGTATGAGAATTTGCATCCCTTCGTTAAACCACTTAACCTCAGGCATCCACAGCCTGCCTGCCTAGGGTGACTTCCTCAAGGTCACACTAAGATGGACAAGAAGCCCAAAGGCGACAGAGGACAGACAAGATAGGAGGTAGCACTGAGTAGGTGTGAGTGCCCAGCCACAGGGTAGGAATGCATCTCTCAGGAGCACACAAAGCAAAAAGCTTGAAAGAATGAAGTCAGAACAGCAGTTAACAGAGAAGCTTGAGGGTCAGAGTTTCTAGTTTAGGAGGAAAACATATTTTTGACAGTTCATTCTGGAACCTCAGGATGTCTCTTACTAGCAGAGTACTTTTGTATCTTATGCAAGGAAGGCACTAGATCCCATCCCCAGATCCAGGAGGGATGGGGCAGGGAGTTCATTCTACCATTAACTAGCAAACTACAGAAAGTTAAAAAAAAGTTGCCACATTAGTTTACTACCCCAATGTAACCAATAACTACTACTGACACATTAGGATTACTTCCTTCTACGTTTTTCTTTGTACACATTTACATACTTTTAATCTTTTTTTTTTTTTGCCAGTCTTGGGGTTTGAACTCAGGGCCTGAGCATAGTCCTTGGGCTTTTTCCTCAAGGCTAGCACTCTGCCACTTGAGCCAATGCACCATTTCTGGCTTTTTCTATGTATGTGATACTGAGGAGTCGAACTTGGGTCTTGGTGCCTGCTAGGCAAGCACTCTACCACTAGGCCCTAGTTTTAATCCTTTTTTATAAAATTCTTTTTGTGATCTGCCAGACATTTTGGAGAAAACATCCAGGATTGTTAGCTGTAAATTTCTTGCTTTGTATTTTTGTTTTGCTGTTTTTCTTTTACTGTATTTTTTATTGTAGTGTTTTGTTTTGTAAGTGGTAGGGCTTGAACTCTGGGCCTGTCCCTAAGCTCTTCAGCTCAAGGCTAGTTGCTCTACCATTTTGAGACACAGTACCACTTCCAGTTTCCTGGTGGTTGGAGATAAAAGTCTCGAAGACTTCCATGCCAGACTGCAATCCTCAGATCTCAGCCTTCTGAGTAGCAAGGATTACAGGCATGAGCCACCAATGCCCGCTTCCCTGAGCTCTTTTGGCTCAAGGTTAGTGTCCTACCACTTTGAACCACAGCACCATTTCCATTTTTCTGGTGGTTAATTGGAATAACAGTTTCACAAATTTTCCTTTCTAGGCTGGCTTTGAACCGTGATCTTCAGATCTCAGCCTCCTGAGTAGCCAGGATTCTGTAATCCTAATGTGAACTACCAGCACCCGGCAAGGTTTTTAGTTTTGTTTAGTTTTCATAGACAACCTTTATCAGATTGATGAAGCACCTTCTAACTTCTGCTTTATTATTTTGTTGTTTTTTTTTAAAACCATGAAGTTGTGTTGACTACTTTTACTTTATCAGTTAAAATCTTATCTTTCTTCTGCTAATGTAGAAAAATTTACATTCACTCATTTTTTTGGGTCAGTCATGGGGCTTGAACTCAGGGCCTGGGTGCTTTCCCTAAGATCTTTGTTCTCAAGGCTAGAGCTCTACCACTTTGAGCCACAGCTCCATTTCTAGTTTTGGAGTAGATAATTGGAAATAAGAGTCTCACAGGGACTTTTCTGCCTGGGCTGGCTTTTTTTTTTTTTTTTTGACAGTCCTGGAGCTTGAACTCAGGGCCTGAGCATTGTCCTTGGACTTTCCTCAAGGCTAGAGCTCTACCACTTGAGCCACAGCACACGTCCAGCTCTTCTGTGTATGTAGTACTAAGGAATGGAACCCAGGTCCTCGTGCATGCTAGGCAAGCACTCTACCACCAGGCCAAACTCCTGGCCCCAGGGCTGGCTTTTAACTGTGATCCTCAGATCTCCCCACTCCTGAATAACAAAGGTTACAGGTGTGAGTCATCAGTGCCTGGCTGACGTTTTTCTCTTTGGGGGACAGGGGCACTCTGTTCCTGAGCTTTTGTGTTCAAGACTAGTGCTGTACCACTTTGAGCCACAGCTCCACTGCTGTTTTGGGTAGTTAATTGGAGATAAGAATCTCATGGACTTTTCTGCCCAAGCTGGCTTCAAACCATGATCCTCAGATCTCAGCCTTCTGAGTAGCTAGGAATGCAAGCACCAGTACCCAATTTCACTGACTTTTGTTTTTTAACATCAGACTGACTTCATTCATATTTGTGTCATAGCCATAGTTTCTCAAGATGCAGTATTTTTATTTTTTCTAGATTTGATTTGATAGTGTGTTGTTTTTGTTGTGCATCTGAGTTTCTGAAAAAATACAGGTCTATACTTTTCCTTTTGTGGGATGTCAGTGTCAGGATTCCTGTTAAAGTAGTTGATCTCTTAATTCAGGTTGAGCAGCATCCCTATTTCTGCATTCCATGAAAAGACTTGTGTAAGATATTTCTTCAGCTATTTGACAGTGAAGTCATATATGTCTACAGTTTTCTTGGGAAAGATTTTGAATTTCAGATTCAATTTCTTTATTTCTTTTTTCTTCCTTTTTTTTTGTGCTAGTTCTGAGGTTTGAACTCATCCACTAGGTTCTGTCTCTGAGCTTTTATGCTTGAAGGTAGAGCTCTACCATTTGAGCCACAGCTCTACTTCTAATTCTTTTGGTAATTGGAGACAAGAGTCTCACAATTTTCCTGACGGGGCTGTCTTCAAACCACCATCCTCAGATCTCAGCTTCCTGAGAAAGTAGGATTACAGGAGCCAGAGGTGCCTTGTTCAGATTCAATTTAAGCAGATGCAAATTTACTCAAATATTCTGGGCAAGGGGCTTCTGTTTGTCTAGAGATTTTCCCATTTGGGTGAAGGTGTCAAATTTACTAGCATAAAACTATTTCCAATATATGTGTGTGTGTGTGTGTGTGTGTGTGTGTGTGTGTGTGTGTGTGTGTGTGTGTGTGTTTAACTGTGTCTTGGTGAATGCCAGACAAGTACTCTTCTGTTCATATTTGTTTGAGCAATAGAGTATTGCTAACTTTCCAGGCTGGAGCCAGGAGTTTGGCTTAGTAGTAGAGTGCTTGCCTAGCATGCACAAGGACTCAGGTTTAATTCCTCAGTACCATATACATAGAAATAAGCCAGAAGTGGTGCTGGGGTCAAGTGGTAGAGCTCTAGCCCCGAGAACCCAAGGACAGTGCTTAGGCCCTGAGTTCAAGGCTCAGGACTGGCAAAATAAACAATAAAAACTGTCCAGGCTCGCCTGGAATTCATGATCTCTTACCTCCATCTGCCAAGTGTCCAGATTAGAAGCATGTTGGCTACCATGCCTGGCCAACACTATAACTAACGACAAGATTAGTAGTGATATCCCTTCTTTATTCCTGATACTGATCATTTATTTGAACAATCTTGCCAAGGGCTCATTAATATTATTAAAACTTCAAAATGTAAAGCTTTTGTCCTACTTGGTTTTATATGTTTTGTCTCCTTTTCTTTCTCTCTTATTTCAATCATTGCCATCATTTTTACTTTATTTATTTATTTATTTTTAGCCAGCACTGGATTTTGAACTCAGGCCCTCATGTTTGCTGAATTTGTTTGTGTTGGCTAGCACTCTCTTTGAGTCACACCTCAATTTCTGAGAAATTTAGAAATGGTATTCCTTGAACTGTTCTGCCTGGGATGACTTCAGGCCAAAGTCCTCCCGATGTCAGCCTCCTGTTTAGCTAAGAGTACAGGCAAGAACATTGGAACTGGCCCTCAATCACTCCCATTCTCATTATTATCACTATTATTCTCTCTCATTTATTGTCTTTAATTCCTATCCTTACTCTGTTTTTGTCATATACTTTACATCTACATACTAAAACCCCATAAATATTTTTAAAGTTTCTATTGAGTAAAAAATGAAACAATGAAGTACAAGTAACTTAAGACAAATTCAATATTAGGAAAATTTTAAAAGACAAATCTAAGAGAACTTTCAGGAAAATAAAATAATTATGAGAAAGACAAAGGTAAGGCTTTATAGAGAGGAAACTGATGCTGTGGATAAAAAAGATACATTGAGATAGCTCCCATGGAACTTAGGAGTTGAAAACACTTGAATAAAGCATAAACACTGTACTTCAGTGTTCCCAAACTTTGCTTGAACTCCCAACACCCAGAACCTATCTCATCCTGCTAAACCAAAGTGCCTAGGGAGGGCAGACAACGACAATATGGCAATGCTTCATACAAAAAGAAAAAAACAGGCAATTAAACTCTAATAATATGTGAGATGCTGTCAACCTAGGATACACCTTAGTTGCTTGAGATGCTAAAAGTAGAGAATCACAGTGCTGGTGGGTGCTGATTCAGAACAGCACTTGTTGTTCAAAATTACAATTTGTTTCAGCAGATTAAACAGAGATTCCTGCTATTGCGCCTTTTTCTAGACTTGCACTCTGTTCCAGTGACCGGGAAACACAAAGCTCTGCAGTGCCGGGAACACAGGCACTGGCTCCAGCCACATACTTCCTGGCTGCTAGCCGTTCTCTGTTCCAAAACTAGGCCACTGTCAAACACATATACTGGCAGTTGTACCATACACACTTAAATTCTAAGCTTTCGAAAGGGCTTGAAAATAACTCTACCATACAAAGAAAATGATCAGTTTGTAAGATCTAAGTTGTAAAATCAGAAAGTGGAGCTCTGGCTCAAAGTAGTAAAGTACCAAGTGTCAAAAAACACAGATTAGCCTCCAACTAGATCCCACCAACAAAAACAGCCAACCAATCTGGTGCCAATGGCTTACACCTGTATTCCTAGCTACTCAGCAGGCTGCGGTCTGAGAATCTTGGTGTGAAGCCAACCTGGACAGGAAAGTCCATGAGAATCCCCAATAAACTACTCAGAAGGATGTGGCACTATTATAGTTCAAATGGTAGAGCACTAACCTTGAGCAGAAGCAGCTCTGGGATAGCACCCATACTCTGAGTTCAAGGTCAAACCCGAGGACCAGCAAAACAACAACAACAATAACAACCTAGATAATCTATCACAGTTTCCAACAAAATCTGCTTATTAGTATAACTTATTTTAAAAACTTATTAAACAGAAGTTCCCGAACTCAGAACTCATAGCTGTTTTCCTGACTTTCTGCAACCTAGATCCTAAGACTAACCCTGCTGACATTTGTTTATTCACCACTGACACTGAATACAACAGGAATTCAGTTCTGCTTGCTGAGTTGAACAAATGATAAACATAACCTCTGCCCTCAGAGCATTTGGAATCGAGAAGCTGGCATAGTGGTGTGTACCTATTATCCCTGTTATTAGGAATGGAAGGGCGATAGGAGGATCATAGTTTGAGGTCAGCCTGGACAAAGTTAACAAGACCCAGAAAGAAAGAAAAGAAAGAAGGGAAAGAGGGAAGGAAGGAAGGGAAAGAGAAGATGAGTGTGGTAGTTCACGTCTATGATCCTAGCTTCTGAAGGTGGAGGTAAGAGGAGTACTCTTAGGCCAGCCTGGGCAAAAGCATGAGACGCTGTATGATAAACCAGAGTAAAAGGAGCTGTGGGGTTTGGCTCAGCTGCAGCATGATTACCTAGCAAGCAGAAGCCATGAATTTAGTTCCCAGCCCCTCTCCCCCTCTTTCTCTCCCTTTCAAGCAGCTAAAGACCATCATATATATCTCATTGCACACAACTTTGTCACATGACCAAATTCGGCTACAATGGAAATTAAGAAGCATAATCTTCATCCCCAGAATTCAGAATGTAGATCTGTATAGGACAACTGATTGACATCTTCAGAGGTCATTATTCTAGATAAAAAGAAACTAGAGATGTAGGTGAGTGTGGACTGGTTGTAAAAGGTATTGGGGGAAGGGTTGGCAACAGGACAAATTTGAGTATGGACTCAACCTTAAATGGTGTTAGAGAATCATGGTTAATTTTCTTCTGAGTTCCTGATTATGCAAGAACATGTACTTATTTTTAGGTAGTTTAGGCTGTGAAGTACTTAAGAATGAATCAAAATAAGTTTACAGCTGGTCACCAGTGGCTCACACCTATAATCCTAGCTGATACTCAGGAGGCTGAGATCTTAGGATCGCAGTTCAAAGCCAGGCCCGGCAGGTAAGTCTATAAGACTCTTATCTCCAATCAATCACCAAAAACCCAGAAGTGGCACTATGGCTCAAAGCAGTAGAATGTTAGTCTTGAGCAAAAGAGCCCAGGCACAGTGCCAGGCCCTGAGTTCAAGCCACAACATACAAAAACAGAAAAAAAAAATACAATATACAAGTGGTTTAAAAAGATTAGTACAGCAAACATTGTAAAGGTAAGAGTTATTGTGTCTAGGTAGAAAAACATGGGTGTTCTACATTTTTTAATTGTTCTGTATGCTTTCTTCCCACAATCAGGAAGAATGCCCATCTGGCTGGACAGCTCCAATCTGTGAGGCTGACTGAGGCCAGGGGAAAATGGGGGTATTTCCTTGGCACTCTGGGACAGGTATGGGGATTTCTGTCAAATGCTGAGGGTGTGTGTGACTTGAGGTTCCCAAACTCCCCCTCTGAAAGGACGCAGCCTCCCTGACCCAGAGCTGAGGCTGTAGATCCCACGGTAGGTATGAGGCAAGGCCAAATCACTGCAGCAGGGGAGAAGGGTAAACCCCAAGAGAGCCATGCCTCCCTATCTCCTTTGCTGTCCACACACACACACACACACACACACACACACACACACACACACACACACACGGAAAGAACTGAATGTGGCAATCATTGGCTAGAGCCCATAGCAACTCTGAACTCAGCTCCTTTGCCCTTTTTCCACCATGGGGAACTGTCATGCAGGCTATTCCCAGCAGGAAAGCAGAGGAGGAAAACCAGCTCATTAGAGTCCATTCCTTGGACTTTCCAGTTCAGAGCAACATAAAGCAGACGTTGGGACAATGACTGACAAATCCTATCAGCATGTTCAGTGCTCCTTGTCCAAGTACCTGCTTCTGGGCTCTGCTATACAGAAGTGTGACAGCCCAGGTGGCCACTGCCACCCTGTTCATGCCACGGTGAAGCCAAGCAGTGGCTACACAGACCACAGCAGGCCAAAGCACCAGACATCAAAAGACTTGAGAGATACTTGTAAATAAGTCTGACTACAATTGAACTTGCTGCTTTTATTTAGCTAACATTGATTGCAATGCCTTGAGGCATCAGAAAATATTCCAGAGGAAGGAAGTGAATGTGTGAAGAGAATTCCAGGCACCGATCCACTCACCGTCCCAAGCCCTAGGGGACCTGACAGTGTACTTTAGGAGTATGGCCTTGCTTCTGTTAGGTTCCTGCCACCACTTCAGATCCAAAACCAGTCAAGGACAAACTACAGCAAGGGCACCACCAAAAACTGGTCTCTCACCTTCAAAACTGGAACAATACCAGGAGACTAATGAGAAAGGGCAAGTGTCCTGAACTGGATACCACAACTGTACAGGATGCTACAGGTTGTTACTGAGACAGCTGGCTAAACAAGAAGTGTTCGTTTTCCATTGCTATGAAGCAAGCAAATTATACAAACTTAGTGGTTTGAAACATCACCCATTTCTTAGCACATGGTTCTGTGGGGCAGAAGTTGAGGCAGATTCTGTTTTGTGCAATATTAAGCTCTTAGCCAGAGGGAGGAAAGTATCTGTTGTCATGCTGTTTAAATTGTTGGCAAAATTCCGTTCATTGTGGCTATAGGTCTTTACAAGGGTGCTTCAGAGAAACAGAACCAACAAGATGGAGAGGAGGGGAGGGGGGAGGGGGAGAAGAGAGAGACAAAGTTTGGATTTGATCTTTGTCGATGCTCTCATATGCCCAGCTCCCAGGCAGCCCCACAATCATGGGGCTGATGCATTATGCTAGTGGTTTTTTTGATACTGCATTTTATATATCTCATGTCTTTAAAATATGACAATGTTTAGAGAAAGCATCATCCCAAGTAAGATCATTAGAGAACCCTGATGCAAACAGACTGGTATCCTCATATAAAAGGGGAGAGAAGGTAATACAGACAAATTAAGGGAGAAAATGGCTTCCTGGAAAGGCCTGGAACAAGGCCTTCTGTCACAGCCCTACAGCCCCTAGTCTCTGATCTCCAAAGTCTGACACACAATACTTTTTTTTTTTTGTGGGTCATGGGGCTTGAACTCTGGCCTGGGCGCTGTCCCTGAGCTCTTCAGCCAAGCCACTCTTCCCATTTTCTAGGGGTTAATTGGAGATATGAGTCTCAGGTCCTTTTGTGCCCAGGCTGGCTTTGAACCTTGATCTTCAGATCTCAGCCTCCTGAGTAGCTAGAATTACAAGCGTGAGCCACCTCCCTGGGCTTGACACAATCCATTTCTGTTATCTAAGCCATTCTGTGGGGTACCTTCAGAGCAGCCTGCACACAAATCTGCTTCCCTACAGCTCCCGAGCCCTCCAGACAGCTGCAGATGGAATATGATCAGTTCACCCTGACACCAGGACAGAAGTGCAGTCGCTAGTGTCTGGGGTAACAGAGCTCTCCCAGCCCTCAGGAGGCTCTAGCAGCCCTTTACCTGCCCTCCAGTGCTGGGTATGAGAGGAAGAGAAGGAAAGCCCGGAGTCCTCCTGCTCTGCCCACTCCATTTCTCACTGCTGAATTGCCTTTCCTCAATGGATGAACACAAGGCAGCGCAGGCGATGGAGCAGCTGTTGGCACAGCCCCTCCAGACACCCAGGAGAGCCACTGGGCACCGGCCCTGGGTCGGGCTGGCTGGCTCGAGTCCAGCTTGAAAGCCTCTAAGTCCCCATACCAGTGCCATGCAGAAGCAGAGCCTCTCGACCCCTGGTTTCCTTGGAAAGCCAAGCCTGGGGCCCAGCACCTAACCCACTGCGAGCCGCACCACGGGGCTCCTGAAGCCACTGCGCCTCCAGGGACCCAGGGCGGCCCCCAGGAGCAGGCTGGCTCTGTCAGAGCGGAAAGCTGACCCGGCTGTGATGGGGAAACGGTGACACGAGGCGAACCAAAGCGAAGAGCACACGCGAACGTGGCCTGTACTCTTCCCCTGTGTCCACAGCCGAAATTGATGGAAAATGAACTGCGAGCCGCCCACGGGGACGCGCGAGGCCCGGCAGGGGAGCGGCGTGGGGCAGGGCCCCGGCCGGGAAGGGACCAGGCTGCCACCCGAGACTCAGACAGCTTTATTTTCTCCACGTCCTTGCGCTGCCGAGGAGCCCCAGGACCGCGACAGAGGGAAGCCGTCACCGAGTCACCGGGCCATCACCTCCGGTGGTCCGCCCCGATCACCGGGCCATCACCTCCGGTGGTCCGCCCCGATCACCGGGCCATCACCTCCGGTGGTCCGCCCCGATGGCGTCCGCGACGCTGCGGAACCCCCGCTCCCTGGAGAGGACGGAGAGGGCGCGCTGTCCGCGGGGCCCCCTCCCCCCCCCCCGCCCTCCCCGCCCCGGTGCCCTCCACTCCCTCCCCAGGCCGGGGGGGGGGGGGGGCGCATGGCGGCACCTCCGCCGCGCCCACTTACTTCAGGAGCGCCTCCAGCTCGCGCTTGACGCTGCCCACCACGGGCGGCCCGCGGTAGGCCAGGGCGGTGTAGAGCTGCACCAGCGAGGCCCCGGCCTGGATCTTCTCCAGCGCGTCCTGCCCGCTGCTCACGCCGCCCACGCCGATGATGGGGATGCGGCCTGCGGGACACGCGGGGGGCCAGGCCGTGGGCCCGGGGGAGGGGTGGCGTGGGCAAGGGGACCGTGAGCCGGGGGGGGGGGGAGGAGGGAGGGGTGAGAGGCGTGGGTGAGGGGGGCCGTGAGCCCGGGGGGGGGGGAGGACGTGAGCGGGGGGCCGTGAGCGGGGGGGAGGGGGGCCGTGAGCCGGGGGGGAAGGAAGGGGCGAGAGGCGTGGGCGAGGGGGGCCGTGAGCGCGGGTGAGGGGGACGGTCGTGGCCAGGGCCACAGGGCGACAGCCTTGCCTTGGGTGAGGGCGTACATCTCCCGGATGGTCTGCGTGGACAGGTCTCGGAGAGGCTTCCCGCTCAGCCCTCCCGTCTCATGGCGCAGGGCACCCCGGAGGCCAGCAGGACGACTCACAGTGGTGTTCGTGACAATCAGCCCGTCGATGCCCAGCTGCCGCGCGAGAGGACGAGCTCTCAGCCGTGGTGGTGAGGGACTCCGAGGTGGACGCTAGACGGGGACCCACACCCCACCCTGGGAAGCGACAGCCTCAGTCCTCCCTCTGCTTCCTCTCAACAGCAACCCTTCCCCGCCTCCAGCATTCCCTGCAGACTTGAATCCTTGTCTGAGGCCCCCAGGGAACAAGTGATGGGGCCAGGGTTTGAACTCAGGACCACCAGGCTTTCCCAGGAGGCTAGATGGCCTCTGGGCAGTGAGAGGTGTCCCCACCTTCAGGCCACCCTGCATCGAACCTCTCTGGCCACACTGGCGATATCCTCCTTGTCCTGGGAGGAGAGGTCGGGGGCGATCTTCACCAGCACGGCCGGCTTCTGTGCTCCCTTCAAGGCATCTCTCTCCTGCAGCACCTAGGGTGGCACAAACCAGACACTGGAGACCCCCAGGCTGCAGCCCAGCAGTGCAGCCAGAACCTGCAGCCAAAGTTTGCCTCTCACCAGTGCCTCAAGCTAACACGTGAGTCATCTCCTCTTCAAGAAACGCAGAGAAATGTCAGAGGGATCTAGATCGATTTTATTTTCCAGTTCAACCCAAAGAACCCTAAGATCCTCACTGACATCAGCTGGAACCTTCAATTGTGCTCTAAACAGTAAAAGGGAACGCTTTTACAAGCAAAAAAAAAATCCTTCAACTCATGTGCGGCACCAGGGATGGACTGAAATCATAGGCAAGCCCTTGTTACCAGGGACTTTGTGGTTTACCAACAGAGGCAGAGGAGTGATTTCTGCTGCACAGACTCAGGCTGTGACAGGGCAGTTTCACTTGGCCCAGGAAGTAGCAGGAGTTGGAGGAACAGGAACAGATGCAGTGGCTTACCTTGGTCAGCAGGCGGCGCAGCTCAGCTTTTCCCTGCAGGCTTCGCAGCCCTGCTGTGTTGGGACTAGACACATTCACCACCAGGTAGTCAGCCAAGGGGCCCAGGACCCGAACCCCCTCTGCGTAGTCTGCAGCAGCATCAACCGACGTTTTATTCTTCCCTAGGTTTATTCCCAGTGGCTGCCCATCTGTAAATAGCATGGGTCGAGTTCTAATCCCCACAGTTTCCTGGGCAATCATTTTCAGGCCATTCTCGATGCTGCAAACTTTTCTCTAACCAGGTGACAATGATGAAATGCGATCAAAACACAGCTTGCCATCTTTGCATGGCAGTGGCTTTCTTTTAAAAAGAAAGAAAGAAAAAAAGAAACAGGAAACAAAGAGACTGGGAGTTTCAAATATGAACAATTAAAAAAGCCGGAAGTGTAGCACAGTGGCAGAACGCAGGCCGGACACACATGAGACCTGGGCTCAATCCCCACCACCGAAAGAGTGAGCTTTATAAATGTAGTAAAAGTGGGGGCAGACAGGAATCAGGGTGTGTCAGAGAGACAACCTGATCTAAAGGACAACTGTGGGTCTTGAGTGATGAAAAACCCAAATTAAAGAATAAGTATATTTTTGATTATAAAGCTAAAAATGTAGGTGTATTTTTTTTTTTGCCAGTCCTGGGGCTGGAACTCAAGGCCTGGGCATTGTCTTTGGGCTAGCGCTCTACCACTTGAGCCACAGCACCACTTCTGACTTTTTCTGGAACCCAGGGCTTTGTGTATGCTAGGCAAGCACTCTACCACTAGACCACACTCCTGGCCCATAGGCTTGTCATTTTTATATCATAATTTTAGAGAAATTCTGAGAAAGAGACTCATATAATTGTGTGAGCGTGCATCTCAGTGCACAGCCTGAGTTACCCTGGCCTGGACATAATCACTCATATCTGTTGTCCTTGCACTCTCAAAACTGTCCTCCGTGGGCAGAAAGCAACACAGCTGCCTTATTTCACTCTGTGGTTTGCATTTAGGGCCTCCAAAAAATGCATTTTGAGGAATGTGCTGGGTGTGAAAGAAGGGGCTGCCTGCTCTGAGCAGCCCGACGCACTGTCTTATCTGGTAAGGTCACTGGACAGCAGGGGCACTCACAGCTCATTCCAGCTAATGCTGGGGAGGAGGGGAGACCTAGGACGCCCACCTCACCACAACCCTCCAAGCCAGGGAGCACAAACAACACCCAGCACTGCTCCACCCCACTTGTTTGTCATCAGCCTGAAGATCTGTGTCGCCAGTTTCCTAAGTGGGGTGGGGGCAATTAGAACCCAATCAATCAAGTTGTAAACGAACTCTCAAAGCCTCCTAGGTACAGCACACATTAAGCCTAGGCTGTTTGTAAGCCTTAGTTTTTGGCCACACAGGTGAGCTGTCACAAAGTATGGCTTCGTCCACTCAAGCTAAGGAGATTCTGGAGTTAGGAATGGCTGGAAGACCCTTCCCTACAGGACCCGGACGCTGTCAGGTCAGGCTCCTGGCATGGTGCAGGCAAGAAACTTCACCGTTCCCAGCTGGAGCTGCGCACTGTGCTCAGCCTCGGGACTCTGTCTCAGCCCAGTGAATGTGTTCAGTTCCTCAAGACCATGCCCACCATCTCCCCAGCGCTTCCTTCAACAGAGGAAGTCACTTCCCATGCCTCATTTTACCTTCAGTGAGCTTGCTCTGCTTCTGCTGTCTGGCACGTAACCTGTGCTCCACCGCCGAGAGCCCATGACTGTTAAACCCGTACCTACAGCACATGTGCAGTCAGACAAGGGGACAAGCGAAGACTGCCCACAGCCATTTCCATCTGCCTTTTCAATCGCCCTGCCTCCTAACCTCCTGAAACATCCCCCAGAAAGCACTGATGGCCACAAAGATGCCTGTCAAAAGCTCCCCAAGGAGCCTCTCCAAACTCCACAATAAGAAAGTATATGTGTCATTATTAGGCAATGAGAATGGCTCCTTCTCTTTCTGAGTTTATTGAGATTTCCCAGGTTGCAGAGGGGCAGGCCCTCTGGAAGGATTTTCCTCAAAGCAGCTATGTGTGCACTGAACACTGGCTTCCCTGTTCACCAAAGACTAGGACAAGACAGAATTGCAGGCCAGAACTGCAGTGGCTGGTCCACTGCACGCATGTTTGCTGCATGCAAACACCTGGCCTCAGAACTCTTGAAGCAAGGAACAGAAGGCAAGCAATAATTGTAATAGTGAGTCCATATTAAAGGCTGGGTTTAGAATCATCATAAATGGAGTATATTGTAAATCTCTTTCTCTGGCTTCACTGTGCTCATTACAGTCCTTTGAGGCTCACAGCACATGTCTGCTAGCCAATGGTGGACAAGAGAGCTGCGATGGGGAAACACACAACCTAAGGAGACCAGCGAGCCTCTGCAGCTGGACAAGTGCAAACCCTCAGAGCCCCATGTGGACACGGGTTAAATGAAACGGGAGAGCTGCTCTCCGAGGCATGTCCAGCACACATGTACAACAGATTCCCGAGCATTCCAGCTGGCAGAAAGATGTTCACAGCTCACTGCGAAAAGCCAGGGGCTGGTCTCCATCAACCTACCTGTTAATGATGGCCTGGTCCTCCGGGAGGCGGAAGACTCGGGGTCTGGGGTTTCCTTCCTGCGGCTGTGGAGTCACACTCCCCACCTCCACAAAGCCGAAGCCCAGCTTGTAAAGCCCGTCCACAGCTTCCCCATGCTTATCGAATCCCGCTGCAATCCCCACTGGATTCCGGAACTTACGGCCCAGCACTCTCACTTCCTGAGAAGAGGGAGACCAGATCAAGTTGCACAGGCCACACCAGTATTTCTCAAAACGTGGTCCCCAGGGTCCCACATCAGAATTCCCCAGGGAAGCATGGGCCCACAGGATTCACTCCGAAGGATATATGGGTGACACTTGCCCACAGGTGCTCGGGCTGCCTGGCGGAGTGGAACAGCACCACCCTCAATGCTGGGGAGGCAACCAGCAAGCCACCATGGATGAATGAACGGACCTTTCTAACTACAGTGAAGACTCCTATGTACCTGCTAGGCAGGAGAGTGGATTGCTGATGTCACCCCTCCTCCCAGGTGTTTCCTCTGAAATAGGGAGTGACAAACACAAAGCCTACAATCAACCTAGCCAGCCCCAGCTGTAGCCCTCCCCAAGGCTGATAAAAAAGCCCAGCAGCCCCCGGACCTGGCGAGGTGCAGCACTCAGCTAGGCTGGTTTCAGTGCTGGCTCCAGAAACCTGAGGCTGGGTGAACATCACCCCAGGCAAAGCTACCCAACCCTGGAGATGAAGGAAGGCCCTCCAAGCAGCGACTACAACAAAGGTAAGACCACTCGGGCAGCGTGTTGGGAAGAAGAGGTGAGAACAGCCCTCAAAAAACAGTGGTTTTCAACTCTGCCAACTCCTGCCAGCTTCTCAGGGGTGATGACGGTATTGGTGTTACAGGAAGTTAGAGCTTGACCTTCCAAAATCTTCCCCCCACCCCCCAAGACTCTAACAGGGATTGGGAGCCAAGGATTTAGGGCACTGTGGAGAACTAAAACTAGAAATGTGAGAAGGTCGGGAGGCCTGGCCGTCGGTGAAGCAGTGGGGAACTGCCGGCGTGGTGAAGCATGCCTGCGGTGCGAGCATCTTGTGAGACTGACTCGGGAGGAACACTTGAAATCTTGAGTTCGGGACTGGCCTGGACAATAGAGCAAGACCTGTTTCAAAGGGCGCCACCACAGAGTTCTGTATGAGCTGCTGCAGGCGGGACCAGCAGCCTTCAGGGTGATAGCACAGGGACTATGGGACGGTCAGCTGTGCTCACCAGACAGTGGGACACCCCCCCCCTCCGGCCTCCCGCTGCACACCGGCTGGAAGGGGGCTTCATGCGGGGAAAGCATTTTCCAATCCTACAGCACCCTTGAGGATGGCACACCAGTTACTCAGAAGTGTGTGATGAGGAAGTGAGAGGGGAAAGTAGCAAAGGCCTCTGATTCCTCACAGGGTCCCTCCCCTAACATGTCTGAGGGCATCAAGTCACTCTGCTGCGAGGTCTCCACCCTGGGAAGCAGATTCTGTGAGGTTGTGCACTGTTGTGTGATTTGTTGCTGATCCCAACACAGCTCAGTCCCCGACAGCAGGTGAGTGGCTAGAGGAGGCTGGCCACGGGTGCCGTCCTCAGGATTCAACTGGCTCCCTCTGCTTCTCATTAGTGCATAATGAATGGCAGCAGAGGGGTGACTGAGCTGTGCGTGATCTCAGCGAGGCAGAGCGGTGGCCGTGGTTGGTGTCAGGGCCCAACCCCAGGGGGTCTGAATCCTAGTTCTGCCCCTTGACAACTGTGTGACTTTGGGTAAGTCACACAAGGGCAGTCGATGGGAATGACAGTGGGCCCCCTCGTGGAGTGGTGAGGATTAGTGGACAACACAGTAAGTCCTATGAGAGTGACATAATGAGAACTGTTAAGATGTGTTAAGAGATGTGATACATAATCAAGATGGCTGCTGAGTTCCAGGCTCCCACTGGGAACCTCGGCTTGATGAACCCCACTCCTGCCTGACCTTCCCCCCACATCTAATGCATGAGGTGTTCCCAGAGCACTTACCAGCATGTCAGAATCTTGGAATTTGGCTCGAGGAAGGAGCCCCAGGGCAGTGAAGCGAACCGCTAGCTTGTGGGAAGCCTCTGGGTCCAGCAGCCCTTGCAGGGCTGGCATCAAGTATTCCGCGTAGAAATGCTCATCCCCCGTGGCTGTCAGGTAGGAGGCAAAGAACAGTCCTCCACCCCCCAGGACGACCACAGCATCGAGGGCCCGCTTCTGGTAGAGAGAGCACATCAGGGGTCACTAGCAGGCCACCCCACCCCCCTTTACACCAAGGCAGACACGACACAGTGACACGTCATGTGAAGTGACACTCCTCATCTCCAGGCCTGCCACCCATGAGGCTGGGTCCCTCAACATGGTCCTTAGGACAGGAGGCCAGGGGTTTGCGCTGAGCACTGCCCTCTAGTGGCCACAGGGGAGTATTTTCACAAGCTACAGGGATGGAGCAATGCTAAAGAAGAAATCACAAGGTCAGACATTCACAGCTGTTCAGGGCTACATGACATATGCATTGTCACATGTCCTGGGTAACTTCTAAATGTCCTAGCGACATTATTGGCAAACTATCACCTGCGTGGTTCTCATATATGCTGACAATTCAGGAATCATTACCCTGTAAACTAAGACAACAATGCTGTCTTGTAAAACACTTTACTGAGAATTGAGTCACATATCAGAAATTAGGAAAGGCATGGTGCATGACAACACATCTGTGGCATTCACATTTCTGGCAGAGGCTTGACCACCCAACAACCTGTTATTGAGGTGCATCAGGATTGGACAACACTCACACAATGAAATAAATACTTGTTTTATTTTTCCTTTAATTTTTCCTTTACACTGTGGTTAGGACATCATGTTGATGAGTTAGATTCCACTACAGGCTAATAAGCTTTTGATGTGTACTCTATGTAAAAGGTCTTACTATGTGGAGACTGTCACTCATTCGTTTACTCATCAAATATGTTCTGGCCTTTGAGGATATGAGCACAATCTCATGAAGAGACAAAAATCAATGATTGTGCAAATATATAGCCATGACAATTGCTGTAAAGGAAGAAAATACAGTATGGGAAAATGGAAGGACCCAACAAATCTCAGCTAAGGAAAGGCAACTTTACAAAACTGACTTGAAGCACATATTGAAAGGATAAAGAAAAGTTAACAAGGAGAGCCAGGCACAAGTGGCTTGGCCTGTAACCCAGATAATTGGGAGGCAGAAATTGTAGAAAACGGCCATTTCAGGCTAACCCTGGCAAAAAGCTGGCAAGAACCCATCTTAATAAGCCTGGTGTGCTGGTGCGTGCCTCCCATCACAGCTGTGAGCAAGCCCTAAGCATCTAGCCCAGACTATGTGCAGGCAAGACTTCATCTAGAAAATAATTTTAAAGGGCTGGAGATATAGACCAGGAAGCCCTGAGTTCAAACCCAGCACTGCTCAAAAAGGGGGGCAGGGCAGTGAAAAGACTCTACTGGGGCAGAAGAAAAGCTGACGGGTGTGGGGACTTTTGGAACCGAGTGTAAGAAGCTGAGCGCTGAGGACAGCAGTTCGGAGCCAACCGAAGCGAAAAGATCTGTGAGACTCTTCCAGTTAACCAGCGCAAGGCCAGAACTGCGAGCATGGTTCAAGTGGCAATGTGCTAGCCGTGGAGAAGCCCAAGCAAGAGCCCTGCAGTGGGCCTTTTAAGTTCAAGCCTCGCTGATGCGACCCGAGGAGCCTTCTCCAGGAAACCGCACCAACAAGCCCCGGCTCCCGACCTTAGGCTCCGCCGAGCGCTCAGCTCCCGCGCGCGGCCCTCCACGGAAGGCTGTGCACGCGTCGCGCGTCCGGGACCCGTGCAGGCTCCTGGCCCGGGCCGGGCCCCCCAGGCCCAGGGATCGCCCTCTGCCCGACACACCTGGCCAAAGCACGCGGGCCGATGCGGTCCTCCGTCCTCCCCCGCCCAAGGGCATCCGCGCCGCGGCGGCAACCTCCCCTGCCAAGACTCACTTTCAGATGCGCCCACGCCATGCTCCTCCGGCCAGTGGGCCCGCCCGCCCCCACCCCGCCCCCACCCCGCCCCCACCCCGCCCCCACCCCGCCCCCACCCCGCCCCTGGGGAAGGAGACGCCGGAAGCCCCGCCCATCTGCTTCCGGATCCACCAATCCAGGGACCGGGGATCGTACGCGGTCCCCGGAGGTTCTGATTGGCCGCCTGCGCGCGTGCGCAGAACCAAAGCCGCGCCCTCCCGCCCATCCCCGCGGGCGTCCGGTTGCTAAGCTTCCCCCGGGTGCCGGCGGGCTCTTGGGCGGCGGGGCCTGGCGTGCTGCTGCTCCTCAGGGCCCGAGGGAGCTGGGCTCGGCGGACTGGAAAAGGCTTCCGGGCAGCCGTGTCGGAGTCGCCACCGTGTGCCTGCGTCCCCATCCGTGGGATCGGAGGAGGGCGGCCCGGCTGGTCCCACCTGAGTGCCTTGAAAGGCAGGCGCTTCCTGCTTCCCATTGGAAGCAGCTCGGCGGCCCTCGTCGAGGGTTGGGAGGCCTCGCCCAGTGGGGTCGGCCCTGCGGCGGCTGAACCTGCGCTGCAGCTGAGCACGGCCCTGGAAGCTAAAGCAGAAGCCGAGGAGGTGCTGGAAACGTCGTAGCTCGAGCTGTTTTTTTGAGCTCCATGCATTGTACGAGGATGCCACGTTGGAGTGAATGGCCGAAGCCCGACGGACAGAGTCTGTGACAGTAATCCATATAAGTTAGGTGTCTCGGACTGTCCATACAGCTGAGTGCAAATACCAGGCTTAAAAGTTAGGCATGTCAGTGTGTCTCGTTTGTTTCTCATGGTCTATGTGTATTCCACACTCCAAATTCCCAGCCGTCGTAAGTTTGAGACAGTGCCATCCGTCTTGGCCAGTCAGAGAATGCAGTCATCAGGCTGGCCCATCTTGTGAAGGGCCCCACCGATACCACGTGTCTTGAACTAGTGGTTAAGTGTGCCTGTGGCCTGGTCGGCCTGGGCCGCATTCCTCTGGCAGGTGCCTGGCCCTTCCAGGATGGCACAGGAACTGGGTCCACAAGCTCCAGGCCTCGTTCTGCACGTCCAAGCTGCATCTGCTGCCACCTCCGGGAACAGCCCTACCCAGAAAAACTCAGTGTACCTTTTATACTTGAGTAAGTTAAGCACAACTTGATCACAAACATGACTTATCTTGTACAAAAATTACCTATTAAACAACTTTTAGAGCCTGGAGCCAGTGTACTGTATTGGTAGCTTTTTAAGAGGCTGAGGTATGCCAGCCTCAGCAGGAAAGTCGATGAGATTCTTAATAATTCTCTAAGTGGAGCTATGACTCAAGGAGTAGAGCCCTATCCTTGAGCAAAAATAAATGCTCAGGGACAGTGCTCAGGCCCTAAGTTCAAGCCCACCCCAGGACCAATACATTTTGCATGTACTCACACACATGTGACAGGAGAGCCCAGGATACATCTCAATGACAGAGTACTTTTCTAGCATGTGTAAGCCTCTGGGTTCAGTCTCTTGCATTGCAATATTAACTGAAGAAAACATTGTCAAAAAGGACTTGTACTCGTATAATTGTAACCACTCTATATATCACCCTTATAACAAAACTTTACTTATTTCTATTGCAAAGCATTGATTGGATCACTTGGATAGCCATCTTCACCCTAAACAGGCCAAGTGACTTCAGTGCCTTTGTTCATTTGCATTCACATTTACTTCCTGGCACCAAAGAAGAGAACTCACTGTACAGACCGATAGATAATGGGTGTTTGCAACAGGTGAGGATCACGTGGCATGCTGTATAGGCAAAGTAGTCAAAATTAAGAGAATAAGTCTTCCCTACGGCATGAAGTACTATTCATGCCTATATCAAAGGAACCTGTATCACCAGAGGCCACAGCACTGTTCACCTGCTATTCCATCATGTTGTTTGGATTGGGCTGGGTTTTTGTTTTGTTTGTATTCCTATTCATTTGTTCATCAAATATTTAGTTGGTTTCAATGGTTGTATAAAGTTTTACCATAGGGTTCATGACTGCTTTTGTGTCTATGCATTTAAAAAAAATGAGAACAAAGCTGAATCAATTATAGCAGATGTAAAGGATGATCAAGTCTAAAAAATGTAATGCTTAACACAAGGACTGTCCGTAATAGTACTGTCTAAGGAATTCACTCTACATGAATAGATTCTCTTTGCTCTTGCCACAAGAAAATATTTAAAAAGGAAGGCATATGGGATGAGAGGTCCACTAGCTTGCTTTACTACTGATATGCATGCTATAGCATTAGGCTATATATTATATATATGCATATTTATTTATTTTGCTAGTCATGGGCCTTGAACTCAGGGCCTGGCTGCTGTCCCTGAACTTCTTTTTGTTCAACATTAGCACTCTACCACTTAAGCCACTTCCTTCTGGCTTTTACTGCCTGGGCTGGCTTCAAACTACGATTCTCATATCTCAGCCTCCTGAGTAGCTAGAAATATAGGCATGAACCAGCAGTATCTGGCTTAAGCTGAATATATATATATATATATATATATATATATATACATTTTTTTTTCAGTCCTAGGGCTTGTGCTCCAAGCCTGGGCACTGTCCTTGATCTTCTTTTGCTCAAAGCTAGTGCTTTACCACTTGAACCACAATACCACTTCCAGCCTTTTTTTGTATATGTGGTACTGAAGACTAGAACCCATGGCTTTGTGCATGCTAGGCAAGCACTCTACCACTAAGCCACATTCCTGACCTCAAGCTGTATATTTTCTATACAGTAAATTATTTTTAAAAATCTGACCAGGTGCTGAAGACTCATACCTAGAATCCTAGTTACCAAGAATCTGAGATCTGAGAATTGTGGTTCAAAGTCAACATGGAAAGAATTCACCAAAAAGCCAGAAGTGGAGCTGTGGCTTTTGTTTTGTTTTATTTTTTTTGCACCTGTCCCAGCCAGGTGGAAAAAAAAAAAAAAGCTCAGGGATTATTCCCAGGTCCTGAGTTCAAGCCCCAGGACCAACACACACACACAAGAAAAGAAAAACAAAACCCTCTGTGTGTTTTACAAACATCCATTTTCAGCAACACGGGCTTAGATATCCATCATGCTCTCCTACTTACAGCTCAGACTGAGCTTCCCTGGAGATCTTCACAAAAGGCACCTGGGGTTGTGTGGATACAGTTGGAGGCTCAGTGCCCAACCATAATGGCCCATCCATTACTCCGTGGATCTCTATTATACATTTTCAGCCTGTAAAAACTCCACCTGGGTCTTCAAAACAAAGCAAAACCTTTTGTCTCCTTGGCAACCAATTCCCAATTCATGAAAGAACCACAATGAGACAAACCCTCCAAAATAACATATTTAAAGGGCCAGGCAGCTGCTGAGCCCCCAAGACTTTCCTTGCTCCAGATCACAGAGGAAATGATCTTGCACGGGAAGTCCTGGATCTGCTTGCTACTGGGAGCCGGCGTTCTTGCAGGGGAACGAAGCAGCCAGGAGCAGCGTGGACCAAAACAATGCTATCAGCTGAACAGATTTAGCTGCAGTTTCCAAGATGCAGAGTGCTACTGCCAAACCCAGAAAGGCCACCTGGCTCACTCTTGGAACCAAGGGGATCAAAGTCTCACTCGGAACTTGGAGGAAGGGATAGCATGGTGGGTCTGGAAAAATCTAACAACATCAAAAGAACATCAGAGCAACCACCCAGGTAGGGCCCAGGGACTTGAGTGGATGGAAGCAACTGCCTTATGGTTTCTTCCGGGACCGAGCAACAAAACTGTTTTAATCATTCTGCTTTTTTATTCAGAAAGATCAGTCACTTCTCCAGCATTCCTCTGCGATAGTTCTACTTCTGTGGGTTGTTGACCTTTGATTTGTGTGACAGAAGTGATGAAAGAACTTTAGAACCTCCTAAAGTTTCTGAATTTTTTCATCATAACCACTGTGTAACCAGTGACTCAAGCGTGTAATTCTAGCTACTCAGGAGGCTGAGATCTGAAGATCACAGTTCAGAGCCAGCTCAAGAAGAAAAAGCTGTAAGATTCTTATCTCTAATTAAAACCAGCAGCTGAGATTACAGGAATAGGCCACCAGCGTCCAGATTTCTTTGCTTTTATTTTATTTTTTGTTATTTTTTTAAGGGAGGGGGACGCTGGGCATTACCTCCAGATTTTTTTTTTTGCCAGTCCTGGGGCTTGAACTCAAGGGCTGAGCACTGTCCTTGGGCTTTCCTCAAGGCCAGGGCTGTACCACTTGAGCCACAGCACCACTTCTGGCTTTTTTCAGTGTATGTGGTACCAAGGAATTGAACCCAGAGCGTCATGCATGCTAGGCAAGCACTCTACTAGGCCAGACTCCCAGCCACTTCCAGATTCTTTGATAAAATTATTGGAGATAAGAGTCTCCTGGACTCTCATGCCCAGGCTGGCTTCAAACAGCAGTCCTCAGATCTCAGCTTCCTGAGTAGTTACGATTATAGTCACTGATGCCCGGTCTTCTTTGTTACTTCCATATTTTCTAACAGAAACAAGGTGATAATTTATCCTCCTATTGTTTTTCTTTCAAAATTATGTACCATAATTTTACTATTTCAGACAAAAAAACCCAAGATGTCAATTTATCATCTTTACTTATGTCTAGGTATATGAATACTAAGCTTCATAATAACAAACTTAGGGGAAAAAAGCCATCTGCAGTATGTGCAGGAAAGGCCTGCATTTCCATCGAGTAGAAGGCAGCTATACTGGGGCTTGTGGAGTTATTTCTGAGGTCTTGCTGAGCACAGTGGCTGACATCTGTGATCCCAGCTACTCAGGAGGCTGAGATCTGAGGATCAAGGTTCAAAGCCAGCCCAGGCACAGAAGGACCTGAGACTCCTGTCTCCAATTAACCTCTAGAAGAGGGAAGTGGGGCTTGGCTCAAGGGTACGGCAGCAGCCTTGAGCTGAAGGGTTCAGAGACAACGCCCAGGCCCAGGGGTAGGATGGTAGCCTTGAGTTGAAGAGCTTAAGAACAGCATAAGGTTGAGTTCAAGCCCCATGACCCACAAAAAAAGAAAAAGTCTGTTTTGACTAGGCCTTGGTGGCTCACACCTGTAATCCCAGCTACTTGGGAGGCTGAGATCTGAGGGTCACTGTTCAAAGCCAGCCAAGGTAGAAAAGTTTGTGAGGCTCTTATCTCCAATAAACTACCAGAAGTAGCATTGTGGTTCAAAGTTGGTAGAGTGTTAGCCTTGAGCAAAATTGCTCAGACAGCGCCCAGGCTCCAAGTTCAAGCCGTATGAAAAAAAAAAAAAAAAGCCTGCCTTTGTGGTCAGAGACTTATGTAGGCGTGGTCTCCCTTCAGCAGGTGATAGGTCCTTACCCCCTGCCACCTGCTACGTCATGCTCCTTCACACCAACAAGATCATATACAGAGAGACCCAGTGTGCAAAGAGGCATTATTTCATCTGCCAGGCTGGTAAGTGATAAAGGTACAGTGCTTAATTCTTAAGACTGGTTTTTAAATAAGGAGTACTTACGATGTGGATATTGTTTACATAGCCTGTGAGTGATGGATCTGAACGAAGTTATAGAAATGTCAGTTTTCATGATACTGATTAGAATGAGAAAGAGTACTCCCTTAAAGAAATGTTCTTATATGCATCCTACTCTGGTAATTGGGAGAAACAAAGTTTTGCCTTGAAGTTCTTAGTGTCTTGAATTGGGTGAAGAATGAGAGAAACAGGTGGGCAGGCACCAGTGGCTCACACCTATAACCCAAGCTACTTAGAAGGCTGCGATCTGAAGATCAAGCCTGCCCAGAAGGAAAGTCTGTGAGACTATGTACAATTAGTCACCAAAAGCCCTAGAAGTATAGCTGTGGCTCAAATGGTAGAACACTAACCTTGAGCACAAAAGTTCAGTGACAGCCCTTATGCCCAAAGGTCAAGCCCCAGGACCAAGGGGGTTAAAAAAAACACAAACAACTAGAGACAGCACAGTGGCTCATTCCTGTAATTCTAGCTACTTGGGAATTAAGAGATAGAAGACAGGGAAATTCAAAGCCAGCTGGCACAGGAAACCTAGTGGTGATTCTTTTCCCCTGCCCATAGCCAACTAGCCAGCCATGGTAGTGCACGTCCGTAATCCCAACGATAGAAGAGGAAGAGGAGGAGGGGAAGTATGTGTAGGAAAATGCAGTCCAAATCTGGCTCTAGCCAAACAACTAAAAATGATCAAGAGAGCTGTGGACATGGCTCAAGTGTTAGAGCTCCTACCTAGCAAGGAACCAAATAGGATCTTGAGTTGTGTGCTGCTGAATATCATCTGTGCAGTATCATGAGCTTGCGAGGGACTTGGAGCAGAGCTGTAACATGCCAACTCTCACTCTGGCCCCTCACAGATGCCTTCTCAGATGGGAGAAATGAGCCGAGTCCTCCCCTCCGGAAACCCAACAGGATAAGGAAAGATGCGGGACCAGGAAAGAAAACAAACTTGAGTACCGTGTCATTTCCCTAAGTGTCCCCCCCAGTTCCTGCCTGAAAAGGCACAAGGGGCTCACTGTGCTGAATGGGTGACCACGGCCCATACCCAAGTCCACTCCCTTTGCTCTGTTCTCAGCTGAATACTGTCCTCTTGCCTTCATTTAAGTCTCCTCTTTCTCTTCATCTCTCCTTCCTTTTTATTCCTTCTCTTTTTCCTCTCATTCTTCCCCCTTCTAATACAGAATTTCCTGTCTAAAAGGTTCAGACTGACCCAAAACTTTAGGTCCTGCCTCAGAAACTTTCTAGGTTCTGAGATTATAAGTATGCACTATCATGCCTGGTTAATACTTACTTCTCCTATGCCTTTGGCTGTCTTCTTTGTACATATGCCTCAATGAAAAGCAAGGAGTTTTTCTCCCCCGCATGATTTTCCATGACCAAAGAGAAAAGTATTGATGGACTAAAGTCCTTGCAAATCTTTCAAATTCTGTTGTCATTTTCCTTGCCTCTTTGTGTGTGTGTGTGTGTGTGTTTGTGTATGTGTGTATGTGTGTATGTATGTGCATGTATGTGCATGTATGTGCATGTATGCATGCATGCATGCGCGTGTGCCAGTCCTGGAGCTTGTACTTGGGGTCTGGGAACTGTCCCGTGGACTTTCCTGCCTGGGATCAAGAAAGCTCAAATCTCAGTCCCCTGAGTAACTAGGATTTCAGGCATACACCACCAGCACCCAGACTTGTTTTTTGTTTTGTTTTTTCTTTTGAAGAACTCAGAAAAGCTGTCTTAGCAATATAGGGCTGATAGAGGTCAGTGTAGGGCTTCACACCTCACTGGAAGGGGTAAATGAAGAGACCGTCTTACAGTAGATGGGGGGAATTTTTCCTGGGGTGGAGAATGATCTGGAACCACGAATAGACATCAGCAAGCCTTTGAAAAAACTCTGGCAAAAAGCTGGGCTGCTGGAAGCTCATACCTGCGTATCATCCTGGATACTCGGGAGACTGACATCTAATGATTGCAATTTGAAGCCAGCCCACATGGCTAAGTCCAGCAGAGTCCATCTCCAATTAATAAGTAAAAAAAGCTGGACCTAGAGGTATGGCTTGCAATTGTAGTGCCAGCCGTGGGCAAGCAAGCAGGAGCTAGAGTGCTGGTAAAACAAGCTAGAAAGTGCCATTTTTGACACATGAAGATATATTGCAATAGCAACTATGAAAAACACCTGTTCTCAATGCTTTGTAAATGGAGGCTCTTAATTTGTTAGAAATGTTTAGTGGCAGCATTAGAAGGAAGTAAGATATATTTTGGAAGACATAAATGTCCTTATCCCTCTGTATGTAAAGATGCCAAAATCTACAGATACCCAACCAAAGTCCCTTGGACAAAATATCTTGGCAGTTGTATATAACTGCCAACAGATCTTTCAGTGTAGGCTAAGTGTATAATAATAAACATAAATGTTGTCTAAATCTTTGCTATGGAATAATGTACAAACCCAGTCTCTCCCCATTCCCCCCAACTACCCACCATCCTCCATTTTCAGTTGGTTGAATCCACAGACACAGGCCTGTCAATTCTGATTATAACTGAAGCAGTGATGTTGGAGATGTATTTGAAAGTCTGAGTTCAGCTGTGTTTTGGATAGTGTTGTTATAAACATGCCCGTGAGGAAACTAAGTTGCATCTGGGCTGTTCCCATAACTTGGCTCTGGTGAATTGTACAGGAATGAATGGACGTACAGGTGACTTTATTGAATCCTGACTTGCAGTCTTTCAAGTAGAGATGCCCAATGGTGGCATGGCTGGATCCTAAGGAAGTTCTGTTCATTCTTTGAAGAGCCTCCACACTACCCACCACAATGGTTGCACTAATTTACATTCCCACCAACACTGGTAGCAAACAGGCCTTCCGCACGGAGCACTTTCTGGCCATGGTTTTCTTAATGGAAGGGGTAGAGTGCTTGCTAGTATGCATGAAGCCCTGGGTTTTGTTCCTTGGTACCACATACACAGACAATGCTGGAGGTGGCTCTGTTGGTAGAGCTCTAGACTTGAGAAAGCTCAAAGACAGTGCCCGGGCCTTGAGTTCAAGCCACAGGACTTTTTCAAGAAAAAGAAAATGTGAAATAAGCAATAAAGCAATATTAATAATCTGGTAAACTTCTGTAAATGGTTGTCAATGATCTCAATTTATTCATAAAAAGTTTAACCTAGTTTTTTGTTTCTCTAGGAATTTATCCCTCCGTCCCATGTCACCAGCCTGCTCCTGATCATTTCGTATGTATAGCCTGGCACACAAGTCATATATAGAATATTCATCTCTTCCTTATGCCTGGTAGATCCTACCAGCATTCAACTCTGTCTCACAGAGTCTGTATAGAGTTTTCTTTTCCTTTTGTTCTGTGCTGGTACCATGACTTGAATTTGGGGCCTCATGAATTTTTTGCTCATGGCTGGTGCTCAGCCCCACCATGAGCCCTACCTTGAGCCCTGCATTTTGCGGGTGAATTGGAATGGAATCTCAAGGAATTTTCTTTGGGGGTTGGGGTAGAACTG
The DNA here is from genome assembly GCF_031878675.1 of Megascapheus bottae. NCBI lineage: Eukaryota > Metazoa > Chordata > Mammalia > Rodentia > Geomyidae > Megascapheus > Megascapheus bottae. The sequence continues at coordinate 9,218,341 of NC_143532.1, read as the reverse complement.
AGATCCTTCAGATCTCAGCCTCCTCAGTAGCTAGAACTACAGGTGAGCCTCTGGTGCCTGGATTGAATTTGTTTTCTAATAAGGGAAGTACTTAAGTTAGAAAATAATTGGATTTAATGTTTCATTGAAGAAAGTTATAAACTGTATTTAGGCTTTCATTTTTACATAATTTCTATGATTGTTGGTTGTCTTTATTCCCTGAGACTTTCCACAAAGGACTTGGGACCTCTTTCAAAAATACATACAAAGGGGTGTAGGGGGGGAGGGAAATGGGTACCAAGACATGTGAAAGGGTATCAATGTATGTGAATTAATGCACCTTCTATCTGGCAAATATCATGTAACCCTTTTACTAATTACAATAAAAAAAGAAAAAAAATACATACAAAGCTAGGCACTGGTGGCTCATGCCTGTAATCCTAGCTAATCAGGAGGCTGAGATCTGAAGATTGTGGTTTAAAGCCAGCCTGGGCAGGAAAGTTCATGAGACTCTTTATCTCCAAGTAATCACCAGAAAACTAGAAATGGAGCTGTAACTCTAGAGGTAGAATATCGGCCTTGGGCAACAAAGCTCAGGGACAGGAGTTTGGCCTAGTGGTAGAGTGCTTGCCTAGCATGCACTAAAACCCGGGTTTGATTCCTTGGTACCACATACATAGAAAAAAGCCAGAAATGGTGCTGTGGCTCAAGAGGTAGAGCTCTAGCCTTGAGAAAGCCCAAGGACAGTGCTCAGGCATTGAGTTCAAGCCCCAGGATTGGCAAAAAAAAAAAAATCCCAAAACCTCCTGAACAGTACCTAGATCCTGAGTCTCTGCCCCAGGACTAGTACACGTGTCCGTATACACATATACACACATCAAATAAAGAAAAAAAGTGAAAAGAAAGCAAAGGTAGCAAATGCACAAACCACGTAGAGCTTCTCACATACCCAGCCCTGTAGTCCCAGGGCCTTTGTCCACCTTGAATGACCTCAGATGTGGCAGCCACGCACTCAGGCCTCAGCAGTGCTGCCCGCCTCACCATTGTTCGCAGATCCACGTTCTCCTTCTCTGCATGTTGTCAGTCATGCACTCATCTGTCTGTGTGTCTCACACGCAGTGGAGGCCATGGGACTGCGACATGGCTCTCTATAATGTAGGCTTGCACATGGCAGATGGTTGACGGTTATTGCGTGGTTAACAATACATTTGATGTCCATAATATACACTGTGACCCTTACAGAGGTAATAGACTGCATGACTTTGGGGTTGTTTGAACACAGAGCTTTTTTTTCCTCTTTTTCTTCTGGCTTGAACTCCAGGCCTGGGCACTGTCCCTGAACTCCTTGTACACGGCTAGCACTCTACCACTTGAGCCACAGCTCCACTTCCACTTAATAGGTGTTTAATTAGAGATAAGAACTCATGGGCTTTCCTGCTTGGGCTGGCTGGGAACCATGATCCTCACACCTCAGCCTCCTGAATCTCTAGGATTACAGGTGTGAGCCTCTGTGCCCAGCCACAGGGTATTTTAGAAGTGACTGTGAGCCTCTCACAGGAGCCAAGAGCAGTGTAGCACTCCATCAATTCAAGCATTCAGAAGGATCTTTGAAGGAGTTGGAGGCTAGCTTGGACTATAAAGGGAGACAAAACTTCTAGGAGAAAGCTGGGTGTGGTGGTTCACACCTTTAATCCTACCTGAGGATCAAAGTTCAAAGCCAGCCTGAGCACTATAAAACTGAGACTCTTATCTCCAATTAATCACTAGAAAACAAGAAGTGGGGCTTGGCTCTAGGGTAGGGTGGTAATCTTGAACTGAAGAGCTCAGGGACAATACTCAGGCCCAGAGTCAAGCCCCATGACCCCCCCCCCCCCACACACACACACAAAAACAACCTTCTAGGAGAGTTGAAGAGCAGTGTGGGATTCTGCCTTAAGGACTCATGATTTGGTAAAAATCAGTTTGACTTTCATACATTCTCATCTTTTAGTCCAGGACCTTTTGCCATCCCCGCAACTCATTTCCTGCTACGGTTCCAAAAGCCACACTACAGGCAATGTCTGCCACGTCTGCACCCAGCAGCCCAGCATGGTCTACAAAGATGAATCCCACCAGGCCAGCATCCACAATGCCTGCCACAAGACCTCAGACAGACACAGCTACAAGCCCAGGCCATAACTCCCAGCCCGGTGTCAGCACTGCTCACCCACAACTGTCACCTCACAACTCATCCAGTCAGGTATATATGGAACATCATGACCCAACGGTCCAGCTCCTAGCCAAGTGCTGTGGCTCATACCTGTAATCCTAGTCACTGAGGAGGCTGAGATCTGAGAGTCTTGATTCAAAACCAACCCAGGCAGACTAATCTCTGATACTTTTATCTTCTGTTAATAGAAGGAAAAAGTAGATGTAGCTGAAGTGATAGAGTGCCAGTCTTGAGCAAAGCTGCCAAGCAAGAGCACAAGGTCCTGAGTTCAAGCCCCTGGGCTTTCTTACACAGACCCTGGAGAACCATTTGTGTCCCTCCCTTCTGTTGTGGCAATATTTCTAAAGTTATAGTAGGAAAAGGCCAATCCACCCTGTACCTTCCCACACCAGTGCTGCTATAAATACAGGACAGATACCCGCAGTCCCAATAGAGCCAGAACAAGACAAGTCCACCTCTGTGCTGTACAGCTTGTTCTTAGCAATTGGTACACAGTCTTTGAAGGGCATGGTTTTCTGCTCACTGGTCCACCTTGTCCCTCAGCAAACCCAGGGGGAAAAGCAAGCAAAGTGACTGAAGAAAATACTCTGCTTCCTACTTCCAAAACCAAGTCTATATTTAGTGATTTATATGTCAAGTGGGCTTGAATATCCAAAAGTATCCATAAATCACTAGAGATACTAAGCGAATGTCATGTCGATCAAGGATAGATCCATGCACTAAGGAGAAGTGTATTTTTACTACCAGCAACAAGTTGGAAAATCAGATGCAAAAGGAAATACTACCTGCAGGGCTGGGAGTTTGGCGTAGTGGTAGAGTGCTTGCCTAGCATGCACGAAGACCCAGGTTCGATTCCTCAGTACCACATCCATAGAAAAAAGCCAGGAGTGGTGCTATGCCTCAAGCTGTACAGTTCTAGCCTTGAGAAAGTCCAAGGACAGTGCTCAGGCTCTGAGGTCAAACCCAGGACTGGCAAAAAAAAAAAAAAAAGAGATACCACCCAGGTATGAGTATAAAGGCACACATACCTGTAATTCTAGAACTCAGGAGGCTGAAGCAGAAGATTGTGAGTTTGAGGCCAATCAGGATACATAGTTCCTATCAAAGTGTGTGTCTCAAAGTTTGCACACACTCAAACTCCTATAGCAAGTGCCTAGGAATTCAATCTAACCAAAAAATGTGCAAAACATCTTTGGAGACAACTGGTGATGTCAGGTCCAAGTTCTCACTCTGCTGGTCCCGCCCCTGAGCACATTAAACTGGGTGGGGTCCAGGAAGGATCGCTTGGAACAATATCCTTTCTTTCCAATAGGTTGGCAGTGATGAGCCGGAAGGGACCTTGACAGGAGCTCAGGGAAAGCTGAAGGAAGCCTGTGAGATCCTCCAGAATCTGCGAGACTTTGCTCCAGGCTTGCCAGCCCAGGTGAGCAGAGAATGACTGGGTGGGGACACAGGGCAAAGGGGAAAATGGAAACCAGTCTGGAGATTGCATGTGCCCCTTGCAGAATTTAGCATCACTGAACTATTATTACCTAGAGACAAACTCTAAGCATTCACAAGTATGTTTCTACCTTTACATCTGACGGCTGAGTAAAACAGTGAGCACATTCTTAGAGTTGCTGCCAAGGCTACGGTACATGAAAACATGTCCTCCACTGCTCCTGTCACTGGCAACTTCCTTTACCTTAGGACTGCTTACCAGCCAGACACGTCAGCTTCCTAGAATCTCAGGAAATACTGTACACAGATGATGTGTAGAATCCTATATTTTCCTTACCTGCCAATTGATAATACTGCCTTTTATAAAAATGCATTTGAACTGTGTGAGCAATACCAGACTGCTTATTAGAAGGAGGCCAACAAATTTAAGCCAGTCAGCAGCAGTATGGGTGTGTGTCTCCTCTCCTACACGCCAGGTCCCTGTCGTCAGCCTGCTGGTCAACCTGAGTGAGCAGATGCTGCAGATTTCTTCTCAGAATGGCAGTACCCCAGGCTCCCAAACCCCTGCGACTCTCTGCCGCTTCCCACCACTCGGCATGACGAATGTGGGGAAAAATCAGCAAACACCCGAGCAGGACACTGATCAGGTATGTGCAGTACATGTAGGTGTTCACAAACATTAACCCTGAGAGATTGGGTTATCACCTGGCCTCTGCCCCAGCCTGTCCAGGGAATACGTCTGGACCTCACACCGCAGGGACTGACTCAAAAGAAATGACTTTGCGACTGGGCACGGTGGCTCACGCCTGTAATCCTAGCTACTCAGGAGGCTGAGATCTGAGGATCAAGGTTCAAAGCCAGCCAGGGCACTAAAAAGTCTATGAGACTCTTACCTCCAATTAACCACTAGTGAGAATCCAGGTAGTAATCAATGGAACAAAATAGTAAAGCTTTGGCACATAATAAATTATATTTGCTATCTACATAAAAGATATTCGTCATGTCTCGGCATGGTGGTACACACCTGTAATCCCAGCACTTAGGAAAGTAGCATAGAAACATTCTTACATCAAGTTTTAAGCTATTCTTGGGCTATATAGAAAGTCCTATCCTAGCCTAAGTACACAGATTTCTGTAGACCAGTGGTTCCCTGGAAATGGGTCTGGAGAGATGGAGACGACTACTAACGGGCACCATGGGTACTTTAGACAGTGAATTGAACACGAGATTGTTGGGATGCTTACAAAGCCCTGTGATGTATTCTAAAATCACTGAGAGAGAGAGCGAGAGAGAGAGAGAGAGAGAGAGAGAGAGCGAGAGAGAGAGCGAGAGAGAGAGCGAGAGAGAGAGAGAGAGAGAGAGAGAGAGAGAGAGAGAGAGAGAGAGAGAGAGAGAGGAGAGAGGGAGAGAGACAAGTTTTGTCCTAATGATGCTTACATTTGTTTGTTTGCCAGTCCTGGAGCTTGAACTCGGGGCTTGGGCGCTGTCCCTGAGCCTGTCTGTGCTCAAGGCTAGCACTCTTCTACTTGAACCACAGTGCCATTTCTGGCTTTTTCTGAGTAGTTCATTGGAGGTCAGAGTCTCACCAACATTCTTGCCCGGGCTGACTTCAAACCGTGATCTCAGATCTCAGCCTCCTGAGTAGCTGGGATGACAGGGTGAGCCCCGAGCACTCCCGTGCACTCAGCCTGTTCCTGAGCAGCTTCCACCCGGGCCTTCCTTGGCAGCAGCTCTCAGCAGATGCAGCCGAGAGTCTCCCATGAGGGCGAGGCCGGCCCGGCCAGCAGCCTTGCTTACATCCTGTGAACATCCCCGCTCCCCCCTCTCCACCACCCCTCCCCTCGCACAAGCCCTAGCCCTCCTGCCTCCCCCTTCCCAGGTGGAAGACATGCTGGAGAGGGCCCTGCTGGCCCTGGGCAAGATCCAGGCCGAGTTCCTGCAGCAGAGCCCGGGCTCGGAGTCCACCGTGGTGCTCACATCCTCCGCTGCTTCTGTGCTGCTGAGCAGGTGAGCAGAGGGGAGGACTGGGGAGTGTCGGGTCAGGTTTTGTTTTTATTTGTTTTGTTGTTTTATTTTTTTCTTATTTTTTTTGTATGTATTGAAAATGGAGTCTTGAACTCGGTACCTGATGCTTTGTTCATTGGCTGTCGGTTTACCAACTGAACCATGCCTCCAGTCCTATCTTTTGACCTATTTGACATATAAAGATTGATTTGTATTTTTCCTTTTCTTTTCATTAGTCGAAATGTATCAACTTTGCCTCTGAGCAGTTACACCCTGGGTGGCCCAGCACCCGTGAGGTTCGGCTTGCCGTCATCTTCAGCCTTGGAGGAGTTCTTGACTAAGCACCCAGGAGTGAAAGTCCATGTGAGTGGAGATGGGGTCTGACAGCTGTGTGGGGCACACGGGGGAAATGTGAGCTGGCCATACCAGACTGCCTGAGTAAAGACAGGACCACACCCTCTTAAAGTGATCCAGGCTAAGCACCAGACCCAGTGGCTCATACCTGTCATCCCAGCGCTCAGGAGGCTGAGATCTGAGGATCGTGGTTCAAAACCAACCGGGCACTAAAAAGTCTGTGAAACTTTCATCTCCAATCACTAGAAAATGGGAAGTGGTGCTGTGGCTCTGGGGGTAGGTGATAGCCTTGAGCTGAAGAGCTCAGGGCCAACACCCAGGTCTAGAGTTCAAGCCCTACAACCCACAAGGGAAAAACAACAACAATAACAATTGAACAATACGACTAGGGTTATGGCTCAAGTAGTAGAGCGCATATCTAGTAAACATGAGGCCCTAGATGCAATCTTCTGAACCTCAAAAATAAATAAAAATAAAAGTTTAATAATGAGGATCTAATGTTGAAACACTAAACAGACATCTGGACTTAGCTAAATTTCCATGTTGTGAGATGATACGATCTTAATCCTTCATAGGAAGTTGTGAATATCTGAATGCTTATTGACTCAGTGTACCAACCCAGTTGTATTAGTACATTGCAGTTACCTACCACAAATAGTGCTGTTGCTTTGTCCTGGAGATAATACAATAGAAACTTCTAGATCTTTTATTTATTTATTTATTGTGCTGGTTCTGGAGCTTGAACCTGATCAGGGTCTGGGCACTCTCCCGAGCTTCATTTGCTCAAGGTTAGCACACTACCACTTGAACTATAACTCTTCTGGCTTTTGAGGGAGTTTAATGGAGTCTCATGTGTGGGGTACTGGTGGCTCACTTCTGTTATCCTGGCTAGCCAGGAGGCTGAAATTTGAGGATCATAGTTCAAAGCTAGCCCAGGCAAGAAAGTCCATGTAACTCTTCTCTCCAATTAACCACCAGAAAACCAAAGGTAGAACTATGGCTCAAATTAGTAGAGTGCTAGCCTTGCACAGAAAAGCTCAGGACAACATGCAGGCCCCGGGTTAAAGCTCCATGACCTAATAAAAGTCTCACTGACTGTCCAGACTGACTTTGAACCTTAGTCCTCAGCTTAACTTCAGATCTCCGATTCTTGAGCAGCTAGGATTACAGGCATAGGCCACCAGAGCCCGGCCCTAGAGATCTTTTTACAAATTGTTTCTGAGAGTCCCATGTAGAAGACTAGATTTTTATTATTTCTTGTGATCATTCCAAGGACTGAACATTATTCCATTTCAAATATTAGTAAGAAAACAGCCCACCATCAATCAACATTTGAATTCTTGTCAATACTTTGGCAACTAGCCGGGCCCAGTGGCTCACGCCTGTAATCCTAGCTACTCAGGAGGCTGAGACCTCAGGATCATGGTTCAAAGCCAGCCCAGGCACTAAAAAAGTCTAAAACAAAAAGTGGCACTGAGGTTCAAGTGTTAGGGTGATAGCCTTGAGCTAAAGAGCTCAGGAACAATACCCAGGCCCAGAGTTCAAGGTTCAAGTCCCACAACTGACCCTACACACACACACACGCAACTGACAAAACAGGACTCACCTCTGTCTGCAGGTCACAGGATTGGCTTTCAATCCCTTCCAGACTTTTGATAGCAGGAACATCACAGGAAGCATTGGCAGCGTGTTGCTAAGTTCTGGGCAGGAGCCGCTCCAGGTCCATGACCTGATAGAAGATGTGGAGGTAGGGATTGCTTGGGCAGGAGATGGGAGGGAATGAATGGAACAGCCTGCAGAACAGTATGGAGGGATGAACTTGAAGACCTTTTCAACCTATGGAAATTCCAACATTGTATATAGTATTGTAGAAACGTGTGTGTGTGTGTGTGCTGGCCTGGGCCTTGAACTCAGGACTTGAGTGCCATCCCTGAGCTTTTGTGCTCCAGGATAGTGCTCTACTATGTAAGCCACAGCTCTACTTCTGGCTGTTTTTAGTGGTTAATTTGTGATAAGAGTCTTATGGCTTTTCCTTCCTGGCTTCAAATTATAATCCTCAGATCTCAGCCTCCTGCATAGCTAGGATCGCAGGTGGCGTGCGCCACCAGTGCACAGCAGAAACTGTTACACATGGAAATACTTCACCCTTAGAGGTGTTTTAGGAAGATGTGCTCTCTCTTTCTTTCCTGCCTTTTTTTTTTGCCAGTCTTAGGGATTGCACTCAGGCCCTGGGCACTGTCCTTGAGGCTACTGCTCTACCACTTGAACCACAGCACCACTTCCAGCTTTTTCTGTATATGTGGTACCGAGGAATCGAACCCAGGTCTTTGTGCATTCGAGTCAAGCACTCTACCACTAGGCCACACTCTCGGCCCTGAAGACATGTTTTTTGACTCTCCCTTAACCCCCAACAATGTGTTCCCTACTAATACTCAAAGAGGGGACCAGGTGGGGTCCTGACATCCCAGCCTGCAGGGTTAACGGCGTCTTTTCTAGATTGTGCTCTGGAGGAATACCAACATAGATGCCCACGCCAGCAGCCTCAACACCAGCACAGGTCGCTTCACTGTCACCATGAACATCACCTCTGTGAAGAGATCCCTACTGGTGACCATCAAGCCTGCAAGTCCCCTCTTCCTCACCCTCTACCTGGGCTTCCAGCAGCCACCCGACCAAACCCACTTCCTCCTGAACACCTCCCTGCCCCAGAGCACCATGGGGCAGAAAGGTAAACCCTGGGCAGAGTCCTGAAACTTACTTGAAAAGCATTCTTCTTTTTCTTTCCTTCCTTTTATTTGGAGAGAGTTGTAGATTTGCATGCAGTGTTAATAAATAGAACACATGCACCCGTTATCCAGTTTCCTCTCATGGTAATAGTTTGTCCAACTATGGTACAAAATCATAACCAGGAAATGACCTCGATTCAAGGCACTGACTTTGATCAGCTTTCACCGGCCTTATAAGCGTTCATTCTTGTGTGTGAACTGACTTCTAATGTAATTTACCATATGTTCATATGAACAGACTGTCCTGGGAAGTTTTGAAAATGGTTGGACTGCGGGATGAATGGAAGCTTACAGATGAAATAAAGCAAGTTTAGTGAAAGTTTATGCAGATCCAGGCACCTGCAGCTCCCACCATAATCCTAGATACACAAGAAGCTGAGATTTAAAGATGTTGGTTCAAAGCTAGCCAGGGCGAAGGGTCTATAAGACTCTTATCTCCAACTAACCACCAAAAAGCCAATAGTGGAGGTGTGGCTAAAGTGGTAGAACTCTAGCCTGGACTGGAAAAAGCCAAGCAATAGCAGGAGACCCTGAATTCAAACTCCAGAACAAGCACACACACAGAAGTCCTGGCCTGACCCCAGCGTGTAGGTGTACACCTTTCATCCCAGCTGTGCAGGAGGCACAGATGCGTCACCGTCCACCTAGCTGAAAGATAACCAGAACCTGAAGAAGATAGATAGCTCAGGTTGTCGAGTGCTTAGCCAGCAAGCCCCAGGCCTTGAGTCCCAGTCCTACACACACACACACGCACACACACACACACAGGAATGCTCAGTGACCGTGTGTGTGTGTGTGTGTGTGTGTGTGTGTGTGTATTTTTTTGTGGGGGGAGGGGGTCATGTGGCTTGGACTCCAGGCCTGGGCATTGTCCCTTAGTTCTTCAGCTCAAGCCTACTGCCCTACCCTTTAGCCAAGCCCCACTTTGTGTTTTCTAGAGGTTAAGTGGAGATCAGAGTCTCAGATTCTTTTGTGCCTGGGATGGCTTTGAACTACAATCCTTAGGCTCCTGAGTAGCTAGGCAGAGCCACTGCACCTGACTATAAATTTTAAATATAGTATTCTAAGTCTTTAAAGAACTGCCTGTTTGGGCCAGGAGTTTGGCCTAGTGGTTAAAGTGCTTGCCTAGCATGCATGAAGACCTGGTTCGATTCCTCGGTACCTCATACATAGATAAAAAGCCGGAAGTGGTGCTGAGGCTCAAGAGGTAGAGCTCTAGCCTTGAGAAAGTCCAAGGACAGTGCTCAGGCCCTGAGCTCAAGCCCAGGACTGGCAAAAAAAAAAAAAAAAAAAGAACTGCCTGTTTGCATTTTCTAAATATTGGAGGAAAATCAGAACAGATGCATGCGTACCTCTGTGTCCTAGGCCTTAAATTCAGGGCCTGGGTACTGTTCCTGAGCTTTTTTTGCTTAAGGCTAACTCTCCATTTCCACCTTGTTGCTGGTTCATTGGAGATAAGAATTCCATGGACTTGCCTGCCAAGCTGGCTTGAATCCAGTCTTCAGGTCTCAGCCTCCTGGCAACTAGGATTTCAGGTGTGAGGCACTGTCTTGGGAAGACAAGTTCTAGGGATATCGTCCTCTCACTTGAAACCCACCCAAGTATCCCTGCTTGTCCTCAGATGAGGACTACACGTGGGTGCTGACTCCCGAGAGCCTGCAGTACAGGACCGGCACCTACTACATAACCGCCATATTGAAGGAGAATACAGACACTGCCTGGAAGACCCCTATCCTGGTCTCGGTGGTAACTGCTGTCACCCAGTGTTATTTCTGGGACAAGAGAAACAGGACTTGGAGGAGCAATGGATGTCAGGTAAGGAGGAAATATCCCTCCTATAACTGCTGTTGCATGTGGCCGCCTCATGGCTCCTTGGAGACAGCCCAGGAAGATGAGGGCTCAGAAGGAAGAGGACTCAGCCTGGGAGAAAGGTTGATTATGTGGCCAGGAGGGAGAATGTGTCTCTGGAACAGGAGCAGAGTTGGGCCTGTTTCATCATTTCTTTCTCAGTATAAACCTGGGTTAATAGGACAGTTCAAAGCCAGGCGCTGTAATCCTAGTTGCTCAGGTGGCTGGGATCTGAGAATTGTGATTTGAAGCCAACCGGGACAGGAAAGTCCATGAGACTCTTATCTCCACTGAAGCACCAGAAAACTGAAAGTGAAGCTGTGGCTCAAAGTGGTAGAGTGTTAGTCTTTAGCAAACAATTCAGAAAGAGTATTCAGGCCTCTGAGTTCAAGCCTCATTACTGCCAACAACAAAAAAGAGCTGGTATGGTGATACCTGCTTGTAATCCCAGCTAATCAGAAAGGCTGATGCAGGAGGTTCAACTCCATCTAAGTTTCTGAGATAGATCATGACAATTGCATAGTATTGTTTGTCTATTTGTCGATGTACCTATGTACATAGAATGTTTTCCTTTTTTGGTGCATGTGTGTATTTGTGTGCATACATGTGTATCAGTACCAGGGTTTCAACTTGGGGCCTGCTACTTTTCTCCTGGCTTTTTCACTCCTGGCTGGCACTCTATCCCTTGAGCCACATTTCCAGTCTTGCTTTTTTTTTTTCCTCCCTAACGTTTCTTCCCGAACCGGCCTCAAACTTCAGCCACCAGATCTCAGCCTCCTGAGTGGTTAGGATTACAGGTGTGAGCCCCCAGTGCCCCAGCCCTTGTCTCCATTTTTCTGCTCACAAACAATGCTGATGCACCCTTGTGTGTAAAAGTTCCTCTAGAAGATGTGCAGAACAGGAAAGGCAGGGTTCAGAGTGTTGCTCCTGCAGTGCCTGGGCGCCACTCTTTGGTCTTGCCACCCTCTTACTGTGCTTCCGTGTTGTGCCCATCCCTCTTCTGCCCTCCATCCACCCCCACTCGTGCTCCTGAGTGGTTCCAGGTGGGGCCGCAGAGCACAGTGGTGAAGACTCAGTGTCTCTGTGACCACCTGACCTTCTTCGGCAGCGACTTCTTCGTGGTGCCCAGGACAGTGAAGGTTGAAGACACTGTCGCACTGTTCGGTCACGTGTCTAACAACCCTGTTGGGGTGTCAGTGCTGGCCACCCTGGTAGGGCTCTACCTGCTCTTGGCGGCATGGGCTTGGAGGAAGGACCAGCGGGACATGCGGAAGGTGAGCACGCTGGACCTCAAGCCCTGCCACAAGGCCTGCATACGCCAAGATAGGCAAGGCTTGCCTTCACCCAGAGAAGCGTTAGCACCGTGCTAGCAATTCCACACAGACGCAGCTGGCAAGGTCATAGGTGTGAGCAGAGAATTGTGGTTATTTTTTTTTCCTAAGTGGCTTAAAAAATTTAGACCTTCCAGGCTCGGCTAACACCTGTAATCCTAGCTACTCAGGAGGCTGAGATCTGAGGACTCTGTCCAGGCAGGAAAATCTATGAGACTCCTATCTGCAACTAACTACCATAAAAGCCAGAAAGAGGGCTGTGGTTCAAGTGGTAGAGTGCTAGCCTTGAACAAGAAAGCTTAGGGACAGCTCTGAGTTTAAGTCTCAGAACCAGCACACACACGTCTTATAACTTGTATTTTTCTTACTATGAATGAGGTTGGCCTTTTTGTTTTTGAGCCACCTTGAGTCAGGCACCAGTGACTCATACCTACAATCTTTGCTACTTAGGAGGCTAAGATGTAAGGATTGAGATTCAAAGCCAGTCCAGACAGAAAAGTCTTAAGAGACCCCTTTTCCAATTAATCAGCAAAATGCTGTCATGGCTCAAGTGGTAGAGCTATGTTCCCCAAACCCCAAGAGCATGAGGCTCTGAGTTCAAGCCATGTACTAACATGCACGCACGCACGCACACACGCACGCATGCACGAGCACACAGGCATGTACACACCCTAAACACCTGGAGTTTCTTTCCTGTATGTGGAATGGATTCGTAGCATATAGCCATATTTTATATTGGGGCATCATTTTTTTATGTTTATTGAAAAGTTTAGTTATACTTTATGTGTAATAATTTCAAGTTCCTACTCATACTTTTTTTTCTTTTGATTTTACTTAAAGAAGCTTAAATTTGTTGTAAAGGTGATGTCCAGAGAGGTTACAGTTACATAATTCAGGTAAACAGCACATATCTTTTTGGAAAATGTCACTCCTTCCCTCTCTTTAGAGTGACTTTTTTTTTCTCATCTGAGACTGGCTCAAACCCAGCACCTGATTTTTTTGTTGTTGTTGTTAATTTTATGCCTTATTCATGGTAGAAACCCTTAAAAAGGCCTCTTCTACTCAGATCCTTTATTTTGTTTTGGTCAGTCGTAGGGCTTGAACTCTGGGCCTGGATGTTGTCCCTGAGCTCTTTAGCTCAAGGGTACCACCCTACCCCTGGACCCACAGCCCCACTTCCTGTTTCCTAGAGGTTCATTGGTCCTTTTGTGCTGGGCTGGCTTTGAACCTTGATCCTCAGATCTCAGCCTCCTGAGTAGCTGGGATTACAGGCGTGAGCCACCCTGGCTTCTTTTTTTTTTTTTTAATTCCAGTGGTGGAGATGAAACCCAGGTCTCACCCATGTGAGTTAAGATCTACCACTGGATTGTCGCTCCAGAGCTTTAGGTCTCTTCTCCAGGAGCAGAAATTCCAGAGCATACTTTGTTGTCCTGGGGAAGGGTTGTCAGCTTAGTAAATTCAAGATGTCCAGTGGAATTTGAATCTCTGATCATAGAAACAGATGTGCTTTGAGTACTCCCCGCCCCCCCCCCCCGGCCTGCGCCCCTGGCTGGGGCCCTGGGAGGGGGAGTTCCAGGCCCCCAGTCCCCTCTGTCCCCCCTGTCCCCCCACTGCCCCCCGCCCCTCATCGGGGACCCCGCGTGCCCCCAGGCCCTCAGTTGACCTTGCCCCCTGCAGGTGAAGGTCACCGTCCTGGCCGACAACGACCCGGGCTCCCGCTTCCACTACCTGGTGGAGCTGCGCACCGGGTGGCGCAGGAGGGCGGCCTGCTCGGGGGAGGTGAGCCAGGGGAGCGCGGGGGAGGAGGTTCCCTGGCCGGCGGCCGCGGGGACAGAATCGAGGGAAACCTCCGTGTCTCCCGTGCCCTCCGAGGCGGTCATCACCCTGTACGGATCGGAGGGGCAGAGCCAGCCGCGGCACCTCTGCAAGCCCGGGGAGAAAGCCTTTGACCGGGGGGCGCTGGACGTCTTCCTGCTGGGGACCCGGGACCCGCTGGGGGACCTGCACGCCCTCCGCCTGTGGCTCCACCCCGCTGCAGGGAGGCCTGCGTGGTGAGTGCATTCCGCGTCGCTCGCTGGGATGCGTTGTTGTTGTTGTTGTTATTATTATTATTATTGCATTAAAGTTTGGCAGTACTAAGGTTTTGAACTCAGGCTTCTACCCTGGCCCCGGTGGTCTGTGATCCTCCTCCCTCTGCCTTCTGTGTGGTTGAGTATGCCCTTCCAAACCTACCCTAGTTTAGTTTTTTTTTTTCCAGTCCCAGGGCCTGAGCACTGTCCTTGGGCTTTTTTCTTAAGGTTAGAGCTCTGCCACTTGAGCCTCAGCACTACTTGGGCTTTTCTATGTATGTGGTACTAAGGGATCGAACCCTGGTCTTTGTGCATGCTAGGCGAGCACTCTACCACTAGGCCAAACTCCTGGCCTCGTTTGTTCGTTTGTTTTTGAAATAGGTCTCTTTGACTTGCTTGTTTTTGCTGTGTTCTGCCTAGAACACAAGCTCAAGCTCTGCCTCCCAAGTAGAGTATGCAGGTGGACGCCACTTCATCCCACACCCAAGATCACTTCTTTGCACAGAGCCCTCGGTTCACACCCACTTTCCTAATGTGACCATCTTCACCGCAGGTACATCAGCCAAGTGATTGTCAGTGACATGGCTAGAAGGAAGAAGTGGCACTTCCTGTGCCATTGCTGGCTGGCCACAGACCTAGGGGACTTCCAGTGTGACCGGGTTTTCATGCCAGCCTCAAGGAGGGAGCTCCTTTCCTTTAGGTACAGTTGAAAAATCACACTCCAACCCCCCCCCCCCTGCGCTGGGATTTGAACTGCTGGCCTAGCTTGCTTGCTCAGCCTTGCTCACCCTCCACTTAGCTTCTTGCCTGTTATTTTTCATCTGGGAGACTTTGACCTTCAACTCTCCAGATCTGGGATTATAGGCTTGAGCCACCAGAGCCTGCCTAAAGTTTTTCTAGCAGTACTAGGGGATTTGAACTGAAGGTCTTGCACTGGCTAGACCTTCGACAGCTGACAGCTGTACCTGCAGCCCTCTGCAGCACTCTCAGTAGTGAATACTGACCTGATGTTTAGGAAAACATACCTAGCTACCTAGTATCTTTCCCTCTGACTGGTTTTTTGGTTCAATGATACTGAGTTCTTTGCTTATCTTTCCTGGGAAACAAAATGAGTGTCTTCATAAAACCACCCAAAGACAAAAAAGAGAAAAGGAAGAAATAAAGGTGGAACTATTTCTTCCAGAGCCTGACTTTTCTTTTAAAAACTATACTTAATCTCTCCTCGATTGTTTCTTTTCTCTTTTGTGACAGTAGTTGGGGTTTCCACCAAGCAAGACTAAGGACTGGGTACCAGTGCCCCATGTCTATAATCCCAGCTACTTGAAAGGCTAGAACGCAGGAGAATGGAAGGCCAACCCAGACAGGAAAGTTGACAAGATCCCCTCTCCATTGTGGTCATGTGGGAGGTCAAAACTGGAAGAATCACAGCTGTAGCCCATCCCAGGAAGGAGAGTTTAAAAAAAATATATACATACATATATATATACATATATGTATGTGTGTATGTGTGTATACATATATATATATATATTTCAGTTAATGTAATAGCCAGTAATAAAAGAAGAGTAATAAAGGCTTCCTCCATACAAGAAAAGCTCAGGACCCCAGGCAAGAGACCTTTGATGTGCTTATCTGCTCATTTGGTGGGATTCATTTTTCTCCAATATTTTCCTGCTTACGTCTATCTTCCTCTTCTGTGGATAGAATTCCTTTTTTTTTTCTTTTGCCAGTCCTGGGGCTTGAACTCAGGGCTGAGCACTCTCCTTAGCTTTTTCAAGGCTAGATTCTACCATTTGAGCCACAGCACCACTTCTGGCTTTTTCTGTGTATGTGGTACCAAGGATTCAAACCCAGGTCTTCGTGCATGTTAGGCACACGCTCTACCACTAGGCCAAACTCCCAGCCTCCTATTATAAGATTTTTTTTTAAAGAATCTACTTTTTCTTTCAGTACTGAGTTTTGAACTCAGGTCAGTACATCTGTTATTCAGGTACTCCATGACTTGAGCCATACCTCCAACCTTTTTGCTTCAGTTAATTTTCAGTTTGAGTCTCGTAAAGGACTGGAAGCATGGCTCAGGTAGTTAAGTACTTACCTAGCAAGCACAGAGTCCCAAGCTCAAGCCCGGCACCACCAAGGAAAAAACAACTGTATTATCTAACAGTCTCTCCACAGAGGTGTTGAACGGAGACTGAAGAGTAGCTATTGTTTGTTACCGGACACACTTCATTGGTCTAGAGTGTTTTCAGAATGATCCATCATGTCTCCCTTGCTCTGGTTTCTCCTCTTAGACACCTGTTCTCCTCCACCATCGTGGAGAGGTTCACGCAGGACCACCTGTGGCTCTCCCTTGTCGCCCGACATCCCTGGAGTCAGTTTACAAGACTGCAGCGGCTCACCTGCTGCACGACGCTGCTCCTCTATGACATGGTCATCAACGTCATGTTCTGGAGGATGGAAGGCCCCACGGCCGAGAGGGACCAGCAAAGTACGGCTGTGTCCACTTGGGTGTTGTCTGTCGTATGTAAGGCTTCCACTGGAGCCCCTGTCCCTCATTTCAAGGTTAGAAATGGAACAGTAGTAGAGGGTGGCAGCCCTCGTATGTAATCCCGGCCCTGAAGAGACTCAGGCAAGAGGATCAAGAGTTCACAAAGTCAGCCTGGGCTATGAGGGCAGATGCTGTCCCCGCCACCCTCCCTAAAATCGGGCCTGGCCTAGTGGTAGAGTGATTGCCTAGCATGCACAAAGACCTGAGTTCAATTCCTCAGTACCACATACGTAGAAAAAAAAAAGCCGGAAATGGTGCTGAGGCTCAAGTGGTAGAGCTCTAGCCTTGAGAAAGGCCAAGGACAGTGCTCAGGCCCTGAGTTCAAACCTCAGGGCTGGCAAAAAAAAAAAAAAAGGCCAAACAATGGATACATAGGCGGATGAAAGAAAAGAAAATATCAATCAATCAATCATGGCATGCATTTGCATTTTCTCCATTCTTCTGACCTTATTCTACCTTAACCAATCATTCATTCAAAAGCAAAACAGTCTTTGGAACACGTTAGGAGGTTTACTGCCATGAGCATTTTCTAACCCTAGATAAGTTCCTAAAAGTTAAACCTGAGATCACCCGTAGTGATCATAATGGTTGAGTGACAGGGCGGCGGTGGTGGTGGTGGTGGTGGTGGTGATCGTGACAGGATGGTTGAGTGACAGGGCGATGGTGGTGGTGGTGGTGGTGGTGATCGTGACAGGATGGTTGAGTGATGGGCGATGGTGATGGTGGTGGTGGTGGTGGTGATCGTGACAGGATGGTTGAGTGACAGGGCGATGGTGGTGGTGGTGGTGGTGGTGGTGATCGTGACAGGATGGTTGAGTGACAGGGCGATGGTGGTGGTGGTGGTGGTGGTGGTGATCGTGACAGGATGGTTGAGTGATGGGCGATGGTGATGGTGGTGGTGGTGGTGGTGATCGTGACAGGATGCTCTCTTTCAGTGGGCCCACTTGCTGTGACCTGGCTGGAGGTGCTCATCAGCATCCAGACTGCTGTCATCCTTCTCCCCGCCCATCTGGTCATCAGACAGCTTTCCCTGTGGATTCAGCCACGAGAAACTCTGCCCCCGCTTCCTCCCGTCCCAGCCTCCTGCCTTCCATCTGCTGCCTGGGAGCCGTGCTCCACCACCGATGTCACGGAGGTAAGCGAGGCTTCGGGGTGTACAGGTAAAGGATGTTCCTTTCCCTGGGTCTTGGAGAGAAGCCACAGAAGCGACTTCCTGGGAGACTTTCCCACTAATTCCACCCCCACGCTGTGACCAATCATACCGCAGCTCCCCCGTGACTAGCAGGCGTCCCTGGAACTAGATGTGAAGCAGTACCTGCTACTCTGAGGCTGTTGGACTGTTTGACTTTGAGCAAACAATTCCTTTTCCTTGTATGGAAATGGGTTGGAAGCCACTGGCAAGTGGCCACTTTCTGAAAACGGAGGGAGAAAATGAGATCCACGTCTTTTTTCCCATGAGTGTGCCCCTGACAAGAGGAACGGCCTTCCACTGTGTACCTGCCTCCCATCCTGTGCCAAAATAACACATGCTGGCTTTTCTCCTCGTGGGTCCTTGCTAGGAATTGAAGGAAACTGTGGGATTTCTGCTCAGGAGAGACACACGCCTGCTTGCCGAGTGTGAGCCATTACTACAGAGCTCCCATGACATGAACCAGCTGGTGGCGCTTTTATTCAGGATCATTTCTTCTCATGTGGAGGAACAAGGCTGTTACCTGCAGGCAGAACCCCACAGGCCAAGTGGTAAAGTCCACCTCCATGCTTTCGAGCAAATGCAGCACTTCCTTTTCTTTCCTTTAGGCTTTCCGTATGGAGTGGAGAGTGTTGAGCCCTCTTGACGGCGTCCAGACCATATGTAGTGAGACAGGATAGAGCAAAGATAAAAGATCCTCACATTCGGGGCTGGGAGCATGGCCTAGTGGTAGAGTGCTTGCCTGGCATGCACAAAGCCCTGGGTTTGAGTCCCCAGAACCACATACACAGAAAAGCCAGAAGTGGTGCTGTGGCTTAAGTGGCAACCTTGAGCAAAAGTGCCAGGCCCCAAGTTCAAGCCCCAGAACAGAAAAAAAAAAAAATCCTCACATTCCATCTGGTAAAGACTTGAAACATCACACTTTTCCAGCATGGTAAAGGGATATAATTTATGGATTTCTGAATATAACCAAAGCATTTGGGGGTACTTAGTAACATACACTGGGTGTGCTCTGCCAAAGAGGCTCAGATTTAAAAAGTCTTGACATCAAGAGTTAATAATTTTATTTGCCTTTTTTTTTTCTTTTTTTTTTTTGCCGGTCCTGGGCTTGAGCTCAGGGCCTGAGCACTGTCCTTGGACTTTCTCGAGGCTAGAGCTCTACCACTTGAGCCTCACTCAGTACCACTTCCAGTTTTTTTCTGTGTATGTGGTACCGAGGAATCGAACCCAGGTCTTCGTGCATGCGAGGCAAGCAAAGAATTAATAATTTTAAAACAGATATGTTGCTGGTGGCTCATCCCTGTAATCCTAGCTACTCAGAAGGCTGAGATTTGAGTATCGCAGTTTGAAGCCATCCCAGGAAGGAAAGAATGTGAGACACTTACTCGAATTAACCACCATAAAAGTGGCATGTGTTCTAGCGGCACTGTGGCTTGAAGTGGTAGAGTACTAGCCTTGAGCAAAAGAGCTCAAGGACAGTGCCTAGGCTCTGAATTCAAGCTCCATGACCAACCACACACACACACACACACAAATTTTAAAACTAGATGCCAAGCACTCGTGGCTCACATGTGTAATCGTAACTATTCAGGAGCTGAGTTCTGAGGATCATGGTTCAAAGCCAGCTTGAAGAAGTAAAGTCTTATCTCTAGCCTTTGAAAAGCTAGAAATGGAGGTATGGCTCAAGTGATATAGTATCAACCATGAGAAGAAAAAGCCAACTGAGAGTATGAGGCCCTGAGTTCAAGCCCCAGTATAGGTACAAAATGTAAAATAACTTTACAATTGTAAAAATTCCTTCTGGAATTGATTTGTGCTGAATGAATGCTACTTATTGATTCCTTCTACTCATGAGTGTGTTTCACACCTGAACTGTTTTCAGTGGTATCAGAAAACCAGCATCATTTCCACTATTACCTGCTCAGAGTACTGCAGAGGCTGACATCCCACCTTGGCACACTGACCGTCACTCAGGGTCACCAGCCCTGCAACTTCCAGGAAGCAGCCAGCCAGCTTCAAAACCTCCAAGAACTCCTGGAGACACGGGTCCTTCCCATGGAGCAGGGGGCCTCCAGGTAATAGCCCACACGCTGTCCCAGAGACTGGAGCCCATCTCTCTCGGCATTGAGTATGACGTTATCTCTTCAACCTTTCTTCTTCAGGGAGGCAACGAGTTTCCCTATCCTGAGCCCAGAAGCAGGAAAGAAGTCCAGCTGTGTTTGTCTGCACACACTGTGTACAGCCATCTGCTGGCTCCTTCTAGGTGTCACTAGCTTGGCTTCCGCTTTTTTTACAGCGCTGTATAGCTTGGACCTGAACAAAGACCAAGCCACCAGCTGGGCGGTTTCAATGATGCTGTCGGTGCTTCAAGATACCTTCATCAGCCAGCCAGTAAAGGTGTGCAGGACGGGAAGGGCCTGGTGGCTGTGCGCAGCTCGGGAAACTGAGCTCCATGGGCATCAATCTAAGCTATCTAATGGGTGTGACCACTTGACAGTGAGTAAATCAGTATGCAGTGACCGTTGTTACGGATGTGTGTAAGTTAACGAAAGCTGGTAGACTGAGAACGTGCTTAAGAAGAACATGCAGGGTAGAATAGCTCGTGCCTGTCATCCTCGTTACTCAAGAGGCTGAGATCAAGGGATTGCAGTTTAAGCCAGCTCAGGCATAAAAGTCTAATCTCCAATTAACCAGCAAAAAGTTGCAAGTAGAGGGGCTGGGAGTTTGGCGTAGTGGTAGAGTGCTTGCCTAGCATGCACAAAAGCCTGGATTCAATTCCTCGTTACCACGTACATAGAAAAAAGCCGGAAGTGGTGCTGAGGTTCAAGTGGTAGAGCTCTAGCCTTGAGAAAGTCCAAGGACAGGGCTCAGGCCCTGAGCTCAAGCCCAGGACTGGCAAAAAAAAATGTTGGAAGTGGAGCTGTGGCTCAAGTGATAGTGCACCCAGGGGAGAAAGCAATATCACCCCACGAATCTCTGAAGAACTTTGTTCCCCTTCATACAAATATAAGCAGGGCCATTTGTTTCCCTAATATATACTTTAACTCTTACGATTCCATGACACTTTTTTTGGCAGGGGATAGGGAAATTTAATCCTGAGGTATTGAAACATCTAGCTGTCCTAGCTCAAGTCTCCATTAAAGATCTTTTAAAAACATGGCTATGTTACTGTAGAACTCACACAAGAGTTTAATCTTTCCTTCCCAACCAACTTAAGAACCTCAGACTAAAAATACGACTACTAACAGACTGTTTAAGTACCCTTTCAGATACCCGTATGTAAACAATAATGATTGTGATGGGTTAATTCGGTATTGGAACCCAGGACTGAAAGGTGTCGTTAGGCTCATCACTTGTGACTTCCCTGGCTAGGTGATCTTCTTCACGTTACTGTCGTCACTGCTGGTGAGCAGGATGCCATGGCTTAACCAAGAAAAAGAGCAACAGACCGAGAGGATCTTGGCACTTTGGGGTAAGTCACCTGATCTCAGCCACCCTCTTAGTAAAGAGAAAATCACAACAGCGGAATCCTAGCCAGCTCCGTGACTGGGGCCATCACCCGCGCCCACCTTGTGTCTCTTCAGCCATTGCTGCTCGTGCTGCATCTTAGATGCACCCTTCTCTCAGTGCTGCAGTGCTTGCTGTATTCCAGCCCTCCCTCCCCATTGCTCTCCCTTCTGAGCCCCAGATGCTGTTGCTCACTGCTCTCCGTGTCTGAGAGCTTCAGGTGTCAAACTCAACTGATGGCCCCATGAATCTACTTCTCTGTATTGTCACACTTTAGTCAAGCATGTCACTGCTCTCTAAAGGAATCCAAGCAACCCCAAGCACCTCTTTTCTTATCATGTCCTGGTACCAAGCCTGAGGGAGGCCCTGCTCTAAAACACTGACCAGAAACCATTTGCACCACCTGGAGGAAAGCCACACACAAAATGGTAGGCCAAAAATTCAGTTGCAAAAAAAAAATTAGTGCAGTATCTGTGTCATGTAAAACAATGCATTTGTTAACTAGGAGAAACAAGGAGCGATACCATCACGGCAGTATCTACAGTACATGTGAAGGTGATCACTTGTTGCTTAAACTGAGCAGTGACTCAGTGCTGGGTGTCCTGTTGGTTTGGAGACTTAACAAATGGACAATCTTACCTGAAATTGTGTGTGTGTGTGTGTGTGTGTGTGTGTGTGTGTGTGTGTGTGTGTGTGTGTGTGTGTTTATGATACTAGGGGCTTGAACCCTTAGTTTTTTCCACTCAGACTCCACTTGTGCCACAGCTCTACTTGTGTTTTTTGGAGGCTAACTGGGGATAAGAATCTCATGTCTAGCAAGGCGAATGTCTCTTATCTCCAATTAATCCCCAGAAAACCAGAATCAGCACTATGGTTCAAGGGGTAGGGCGGTAGCTTTGAACTGAAGCGCTCAGGGACAACGCCCAGACCCAGAGTTCAAGTCCTCTGACCAGAACAAACAAAGAAAAGAATCTCATGCCCAGCTTGGCTATTTCATGATCCTTAGTCTCAGCCTCCCAAATAGCTAGGATTCCAAGTGTGAGCTACTGACTTCTTTCTTGCCTTTATTTCATTTCTTCATGCATCATGAATTGTTTCTATCTACAGGCAATTTTTTTTCTTGCCTTTGTCCATCAGAGCTGTAATCTGTGCTTCAAGACAAATGTTAGGCTGGAACATAGCTTCAAAATAGAGCCCCAGAAACATGAAACCAAACCTCTGACTTCTTAGATTTATTTGCTTATTTTTTTTTAGTGATTGTGTCCGTTGACCCATATACACTGGCAAGCTTAATGTCTTAACTCTAATTCTAATTCCTCTCTCTCTCCCATCTTCCTTTCATCCCCTCCCCTTGACTTGGATGTCTCTAGATTCTTCTGCTTAGAGTAGTTGGCAGTCCTGCAGCACTGCCATGTTCTGGAATCCTCAGAAAAGCAGACGGTGAATCTGAATTTTAACAAAACTCTCAAATGATACATATTGTGCATATTAAAACTGACTGTAGTGTTCCAAGTGGGAACCACAACCAGGACAAAGGGAGACGTCAGAGGGAAGTACTTAGAAACTTCTGTGGGAACTTGGCAGCATACTGGAATGCCTTTTTAATCTTGAAAGCAAGGGCTGTAGATGTCACTCAGCGGTAGTGCTTGATGACATGCACAAGGCCCTGGGTTCAATGCTCGGCACCAAAAAGGGGACGGGAGGGGCTCCTCAGCTATTCCTCCTGTTCCATGCCTCATCCCAGCAGGAGGGAGGCCAAGGCAGGAGAGTTGCCAGTTCACGGCAGGCTGGAAATACATAGCAAGACACTGTCTCGAAGGTGCATTGTCTTGATTGATTGATTGATTCATTGATTGAGCCAGTCCTGGGGCTTAAACTCAGAGCCTAGGCACTGCCCCTGAACACTTTTGCTCAAGGCTAGTACTTGAGCCCCAGCACCACTTCTGGGTGTTTCTGTGTATATGGTACTAAAGAATTGAACCCAGGACTTCTTGCATGCTAGGCAAGTACTCTATCACTAGGCCAAACTCCCCGGTCTGCATTGTGATAGTGTTGGGACTCAAACCAGGGTCTTCTAGGCAAGTGCTCTATCACTCAGCCACAGCCCCAGTCCCACAGTTTGTATTTAACGCACTTCTATTGTACTTCATTTTCTAGTCAATAATGTTTTATTGTATTTTATGAAGGTCTTAGACTCCAATAAATTAGAATCTAAAATTCTAAAAATGGGTCCCTTATCATAGGCAGTTGAGAAGTCCTATTTTGTATCCTTATCAAGCAGCAGGAGAGTCTCGCCATAGATGTTCAACACATATTAGACAACCACTTAATCTAACATCTCTTTGGCTGTATTTGAAATTCTGATAGCAAAATGTTCTTCATCATTGTCTGGCTCAAGAGATAAGAATAATCCCATTTACAAAGCCCCAGTGGTGAATAGGCCAGCCGAGAACCAAAAGAGAACCTGGAAAAAGAAGAAACTCATGAAGCGGACGGGGGATGTGTTGGGTAAGGAGAGGACATGGCCTCGTGCTGACTGGCAGCACATTCTCCTGGAGGGCAGGTGGAGGGGGAATAAAACAAAAAAAAATGGAAGAGGGGAAAAGAAGCCAGTGTGGGCAGTTATCTCCAATTAGCCACCCCAAAACGGGAAATGCAAGTGTGGCTTCAATGGTAGAGCACTAGCCTTTAGCAAAAAAAAGATAATGGATGGCCTCCAGTCCCTGAGTTCAAGGCCCAGTACTGGCTCATCTTTTCCAGCTGCCAGATGTGCTCTTCCTACCTACTTCCTAGGACCAAGGAAAACTGGAAATGCTTTGGAAAACAAGTGCTGGATGACTGCTTCAACATATTTAACGCAATATTGGATTCCCTGGGTCAAATTCTGATTTAATCATGTCTTCCTTTCTTGTGAACACAGCTAATCAGGAGAAAATGGAAGCAAAAAAATTATCAGACCTAAAACAGGGGCCAGGGGCCAGGAGTTTGCCCTGGTGGTAGAGTGCTTGCCTAGCATGCACGAAGAGCCGGATTCTATTCCTTGGTAACACATACATAGAAAAAGCCAGGAGTGGGGCTGTAACTCAAGTGGTAGAGCAGCACTAGCCTTGAGAAAGCCCAAAGACAGTGCTTAGGCACTGAACTCAAGCCCCAGGACTGGCAAAAAGAAAAGAAAAAATGGGAAGTAGGACTGAGACTCCAGGGGTAGGGCGGTAGCTTTGAGCTTAAGAGCTTCTTTTTTTTGGTTTTGTTTTATTTTTGTTGGTCGTAGGGCTTGAACTCTGGGCCTGGGCATTGTCCCTGAGTTCTTTAGCTCAAGGCTACTGCTCTACCCCTTGAGCCACAGTTTTCTGGTGGTTTATTAGAAGTAAGAGTCTCACAGACTTTAGGGCCTAAGCCGGCTATGAACCATGATCCTCAGATCTCAGCCTCTTGAGTAGCTAAGATTACAGGTATGAGCATTGTGCCCAGCCTTTTATGTGGGATTTTTATGAATTTTCAGTATTAATTTCTGACTAGTGGTGGAATCATTCTAGGTACAAAATACATAGATATGTATGTATATGTACATACTTATGTATGTAAATATGTATATGCACATTTTTCTAATTAGTTTGAACCACATGAAATTGCCAATTTTGGACTGTTTATTTGTGAGTGTAGGCCTAGATAAAAATGAAGAAAAATACATAAAGGATTTCCAAGTAACTACTAAACTATGATTTCTCTTCCTTTCTAAACTAGTACAAACCCTCTTCTTTATACTATTGATGACTACAATCTACTCTTCAAAGAACTCCAATAGATTTTTCCTCCATCAAGCTATCTGGAAGAGTTTTTCTTATGGTTTCTCAGAAATCAAGCTTCTCGAGGACTTCTACCCCTGGGCCAGTCGTACTCTTCTTCCCAGCCTGTATGGGGATTATAGAGGTAAGGAGGACAGTCTGGGCAAATGAGGGAGGTTGAGTTACTTTTTTTTGTTTTGTTTTTGCTAGTTCTACGGCTTGAGCTCAGGGCCTGGGCACTGTCCTTGAGCTTCTTTGCTCAAGGCTACCATTCTACCACTTGAGCCATAGGGCCACTTTCTGGCTTTTTCTATTACTGTAGTACTAAAGGAATTGAACCCAGGACTTTATGCATGCTAGGCAAGCACTCTACTACCAAGTCACATTCCCAGCCCTAGAGTTAATTTTTCAAACATTCATAAACTAGAAAAAAGTCAGCCACCTTTTCAAGACGGCTACCCCTCTGTGAATAATCCACAAGCCTATTTTTCTGCACCTCCCTAAAAATGTTCGTTCAGCTTAGCACTGGTAGCTAATACCTGTAACCCTAGTGACTGAAGAGGCTGAAATCTGAGGCTTGAGGTTCAAAGACAGCCTGGACAGGAAAAGCTAGAAGACTCTTTATTTCCAATTAACTACCAAAAAACAAGACAAAAAAAACCATCTGGGAGTGGAGGAGCCTTGGCTCCAATGATAGAAGTGATGAAAAGTAGTAAGAATAGACACTAACACTCATAAGAAATCATTACTATCTCAGTCCTAGACCCAAGCTGCTCACCCACAGGCAGTCTTCAGCCAAGTTTGCTGAGATTTGAGGGATCACGGATTATGTGCATGTGGAGAAAACCTGACTGTTTCTGCAGTTACTCATGGTGAGCCATGGCATAGCCTCGAAATCATAACACTTGGCCATAAATGGTGAAAAACTACAAATATTGTTGTGTATTTTACTTTGTCTTGTATCTGAGAATCTGCTGCATGGCCATGTCCTGCTTTATAACCTGTCCTTTGTTAATCCTATGGCTACCAATAGTCTTATAAATACTCAATTTCACACATGTACAAATATATCTGTATGCTAAATACTTTGAAAATATTTTGTAGATCACAGCATATCTCTTTTGATTAAAAAAAAAAAAAGTATTGCGGGCTGGGAGTTTGGCCTAGTGGTAGAGTGCTTGCCTAGCATGCATGAAGAGTTGGGTTCAATCCCTTGGTACCACATACATGGTAAAAAGCCAGAAGTGGTGCTGTGGCTCAAGTGGTAGAGTGCCAGTGTTGAGAAAGCCCAAGGACAGTGCTCAGGCCCTGAGTTCAAGCCCCAGGACTGGCAAAAATAAATAAATAAATGAAAATAAAAGTATTGCCAGGTCACTCTTAGTTCTTGTGCACATACAGTTCTATTAGCAAGCAGAGTTTAAACAGGCTTAATTTGCTTGTTGGATTCATAGATGTTTTTATATATTAAGAGCTTTTAGCTATAGCTATATTGGATGGTTTATTTTTTCTTTTCTTTTTTTTTTTTTTTGCCAGTCCTGGGCTTAAGCTTAGGGCCTGAACACTGTCCTTGGACTTTCTCAAGGCTAGAGCTCTACCACTTGAGCCTCAGCACCATTTCCAGCTTTTTTCTATGTATGTGGTACCGAGGATTCAAACCCGGGTCTTCATGCATGCAAGGCAAGCACTCTACCACAAGTCCAAACTCTTGGCCCTGTAGCTATAGACTTGAGTAAACACAGATTAGCCCATAACAAATTAATGATAGTTTTGTGATGTTTCCTTCCTAAAAGTCTGATATGTTTTTCCTTTTTTTTTTCCTTGTCATGGGGCTTGAACTTATCACTTTGATCCACAGCTCCATTTCCAGTTTTCCGATTGTTAACTGGAGATAAGAGTCTCATGGACTTTCCTGCCTGGGCAGGTTTTGAGCCACACTTCTCAGATCTCAGCCTCCTGAGTTGCTAGCATTATAGGAAGAAGCCACCAGCACCCAGCTAAGGAAGCAATTTTTAAAGTCGGTGTCTCTTTTCCCACTAGGGTTTATTACTGATGGGAACTCCTTCCTTTTGGGCAATGTTCTGCTCCGGCAGATTCGCAGTCCTACGGCTACACTCCTCCCAGTTTCTCTCAAAGACCAAGTGACACCACCTGACCCGCATCGGGAGGATAGAGAGAACTACGGGGTTGGCTGGGGCCCTCCGGACCCAAACAAGACAGAGGCAGGCAGCATTTGGCATTACCAGGATCAGCGGACACTGGGTGGCTCTACCATCCGAGGAGAATTTGCCTCTTATGCAGGAGGAGGCTATGCTGTGCGCCTCGGGAGGAACTTGAGCTCCGCAGCGCGGTGAGCACAAACTCCTGCTTCTCTCTCGCAGGGCACAGGACACTTGGGATTCAGGACCCATTTGAGTAGTTGTGACCACTGGAATAATCCTACTCTGTTGCCTGTAACACTTGTGGATACTTTCACTTTAGACTTCTTAGGAAATATACCTTTTAGTCTACAGAGGCCTTGCTCTAATTCAAGCTACAAGTATCTCTTAAGGGGATTTTCAAAATTCTCTCTGGAAAAAGAGACATGAGTTTCAGCTCTAGCCGCGGTTGAACTCCACTAACTCTAGCGCTAGTCTTCCGATACTAAAACCTACTGTGTCCTTGTGAGCTGTGATGCACAGCCACCCAAAGCCCAAATGCCAAAGGTGCCAGACATAAGGATTGGTTTAGCATATGAATTCAGAGATTTTGTCATTATGAATAAGGAATCAAAAAATTAAAATGAAGCCAGACAAGATGTAATCCCAGCTACTCAGAAGGCTGAGATCTGAGGATCAAGGTTCAAAGCCAGCCCGGCACTACAAAGCCTACAGAGCCCCAAAGCCCAAAGCCGTGAGACTCTTATCTCCGATTAATCACTAGAAAATGGCAAGTGGGGCCATGGCTCAAGGTTAGGTTGGTAGCCTTGAGCTCATGGACCAGAGTTCAAGCCCCATGACCCACAAAAAAAAATTAAAATGATACCCTCTTGACATTTACAAATTTCAAGAGACATTTATCAATTGTATTTGTTTGGTTTTTGGGGGGTTTTTTTGGTGGCTCACGTCTGTAGTCCTAGCTAGTTGGAAGGCTGAGATTGGGAGGGTTGTGATTGGAGGTCAGCTTGCACAGGAAATGGGGGGAAAGCTGGGCCTGGTGGCATGTGTCTGTGATGCTAATGATTTCAGCAAGCCAAAAAATAGGAGGATCACATCCAGACAGGTATCAAAGCAGGAAGCAAGACCCTATTCAGAAATCACCAGCACTGTGCTCTACCCTGGCAAAAGCAAAACCCTGAGTTCAAACCCCAGTGCCACAAAAGGAAAATGTACAGCAAGAAATTACTCAAATAATCAACCAATGACCTTCATATTCCTCCCTCTTAAAACCCAGTAGCTGTGGTTTAGAGTATTTGATGTTTTATAGAAAATGAATTCTACCTCAGAACTTAAATATCTTTCCCTAAATGTTTAACCTTGATGTAGATTCTTTTGTGAAAAGGGAAAAAAGAGGAGGCTGACAAAATGTTTTACAGGAAAACTAGTTTGGGGGATGTGGCTTCTTACTGGTTTGTGACAATGACACTGGAAACGGTGGGGTACTTTCTCCTTTGTGCTGAAGGGAAGGGAGGAAATGGCTATCTTTGTCCTCTCTTCTGTTTCCCAGAGTCCTCCAGCACCTAGAGCAGAGGCACTGGCTGGACCGACGCACCAAAGGCCTCTTCGTGGAATTTGTAGTCTTTAATGCTAACGTGAATCTGTTCTGTGTAGTGACTCTGCTTTTGGAATCCAACCATGTGGGTATGAAAGTCTTTGCTCTCCTCCCTGTGTCCGCTGGGGCATTCACTAAAAGGCATGAGTTCACTGAAGTTATTATGGGAGTATTTTATAACTCAAATATACCAGGTGGTGATGGCTCATGCCTGTAATCCATCTGAGGATCACAGTTCAAAGCCAGCCAGGGAAGAAAAATCCCTAAGACTCTTAAGTCCAATTAACCACCCAAAAGCCAGAAGTAAAGGTATGGATCAAGTGGTAAAGCGCCAGCCTGGAGCAAAAAAAGCCAAAAAAGTGAGTAAGGGTTCAAGCCCCAGTACCAGCGCGCGCGCACACACACACACACACACACACACACACACACACACACACACACACTCAAATGGAAAAAGTTTGAACAAATGATTAACCGGGCTTAATTGTAGCTTTCAGCTTTAGTACTTGTGGGAGGATGGGGATTTAGCTTTCTCATACCCACCTGGATCCCCATCATGCACAACCTTCCACCCTTGTTTGGTTGGTTGTTGGCCTCTATCTTCCTAGCATTTTATAAGGGATTGGATGAAACTAGGACATTCCATCTCCACTTTCTATCTCAATCCAACTTCCTCCTCCTCCTCCTCTTCCTCCTATTCCATCACCGCCTCCTCCTCCTCCTGCTGCTCCTCCTGCTCTTCCTCTTCCTCCTCCTCATCCTCCTCCTGTCCAAGAAACTCGTATCTCCAACAAACTACTGAAAAAAGCCAGAAGTAGAGCTGTGGCTCAGGTGGTTAAGCAAAAGCAGCTCAGGGACAGTGTCTAGGCTCACAGTTCAAGCCCCAGGACCAGCAAAAGCAAACAACAAAAGCAACAGAAGGAAAATCTCGATCTCAAGGACTAGCTATGTGGAGTAAGATCTTGTTTTATTTTGGTGCCAGTACTAGGGCTTGAACTCAGGGCCTGGGCACTGTCCCTAACCTTTGTTGCTCTAAAGCTAGTGCTACTATTTGACTCACAGGCTCCATTTCCAGCTTTTCTGGTGCTTAAATCAGAGAGAAGGATCTCTAGGGCTTTCCTGCCTGGACCAGCTTCAGCGATCCTCAGACCTCAGCCTCCTGAGCACTTAGGATTACAGCCGTGAGCCACCAGCGCCATACTTAATTTCTCTCCACCCCATATGTACTTTACCTATAAGAGTATTTGGGATTTACTTGAGACTTGATAAAATTTAATTTTTTTGGAGGTACTGGGTCTGAGCTCAGCGTTCTTCCACTGGAGCCGTGCACCCAGTCCTCTTACCTTTTTTAGGAACTCAAATTTTTGCCCAGGGCTGCCCTCAAACCTCCGGCTTCGCTGGGGTTCCAGGCACCTAATCTGCACACCCAGCCTGCTGATTGAAATGGGATCTCACTAAGTCTTTACCTAGACTGGCCTTGAGCCCTGATCCTGACGGCCGCTTCCTGGCCAGCTGCCGCTAACTGTGCTTCCACAGTGAGCTCGTGGGCCTTGGTGAAGGTCATGTGCACAAGATCTTTCAAGATTTTAGAAACTTTCTCACTGTTCGTATGGGTGGAATCTGACACATTTTAGCTCATCCTTATCTAAACATCTACTTCCGGGATATTAACGGTTTAGCCTTTTACCTCTGCAGTCATTCGAATTTGCAAAAAGCAGGTGTTATGCCATTGAGACTTGGTGTAGATCCAATCCACTGTATTTCCTCTCCCTCTCCTGGCTTTGTGACGTTGACATCCCAGTCACTGCCTGCACAGGTCACTGGAGGCACAGGGCAGCTTTTCAGGAAATGCTGGATGTGGTGTTCGAGGCCCTGGGCACTTAGGACTCAGAAGTGACAGGTTATTTCGAGGAAGGGTAAGTGTTAGGCACGCTGGACTCCAGCTGTTCTGTTACTCTCAGGTGCTCTCTTCAGCTCTGTAAGACTGGACAGTTTAACTTCCCTTCAGACATCGGAGAAGGGTTTCACCTGGATGCTCGCCTTCCAAGCCACCCACTATCTCCTCGTCTGTTACTACACCTTCAAACAGGTGAGCTGGAAACCAGGCATGACAAATGCCTGAGAACATCACTGTGACCTGTGACTAGAATTGGGCTGGTATTTTGTTAGAAGACGACTAGTTTTCCAAGTGGAATAGCTCATCCATTTCTTATAGGTTAAAGAATTCAGCCTGAGCCAGGCTCAATGGCTCACTCCAACTTTTGTGCCAACTTTTGTGCAAGCATTTTTGTGTGTGGGGGGGTCATGGGACTTGAACTCAGTCTGGGCGCTGTCTTTGAGCTCTTCAGCTCAAGGCTACCACCCTACCCTTGAGCCAAGCCCCACTTCCTGTTTTCTAGAGGTTAATTAGAGATAAGAGTCCCAGGTCCTTTTGTGCCAGGCTGGCTTTGAGCCTCGATCCTCAGATCCCAGCCTCCTGAGTAGCTAGGATGACAGGCGTGAGCCACCGCCCGGCTTGCAAGCAGCATTTCCAAGACAAGAAGTGCTCCACACAGAGGAGGCCAGCACCAGCAGGTCCAGCGCGAATTGCCATGTTGGGCTGCGTGCTTTGCCCTTGGTAGTCAGAACACATCTCAGGGCCAGCCCCGCTCCCTCCGTGAGACAACGAGGTGGCCATGGCGTCTGTGTTTAGGGCTGTCGGATGACACGGCAGAAGTGGAGGTTCTTCACGAGAAAGAGGAACCTTCTGGACCTGAGCGTCGTCGCCATCAGCATCAGCATCTTGGCGCTCGACATGAAGCGCATTTCTCTACATAAGAAAATCATGGCACAGTACCACCATGACCCAGACAGGTAAGAGGGGCTGGGAACATGGGACAGTCCCACCCCACGTCTACTTTCTCCATAATACACAGGCATTCGCACCCTGCCCGTCCTTTCCTCACTGCCTGACCAGACCTCTGTGTAACGCTGAGTTAGAAGAGAAGTTGCGCTAATGTCAACAGCAGAGAAAACCAGAGAGCATTTCTAGTGGGGAATACACTGAAAAGTTGGGCTTTTCTAGTGCTTGTCAAAGATAATCGAATAAACACCTCACAGACCAAGGCCTGGAACTGATCATCTCTTGTACTGTGGCAAAGCATGAAGAGACAAGATGAAGATTTCCGTCAAAATATATAGCCCATCTCTAACTGCGAAGGGGCTTTCATTCAGGTAGGGGTGTTCTTGGCTCTCTCCTGTGCCAAGAGCCATTTGGAATATTGGTAACATTCTTGCCATACACAGTTATCAACACAGAGAAACCACACGTGCACAGCCAACAAGGGACATGTGCCTGCCCTCCTGTGGAGTGAATGAGTTCACAAACGTCTACATCCCGGGGGCTCCTCACCCCTGAACACACTAACAGATGCTTGGTGCCCCTTTGGGTTTTCTCTGGTCTTTGCTGTGGGGAGGAGTATCTGTTACTGCCAGAGGCCAACAGCTGGGCCTGCTCACCCCTATAAACTCTGCCTTGGCAGAGTCCCTGCAGGCTTTCATGGGGCAGTGAAGACAAGCCAAGAATTATGACTGGGTGCCAGCTTGCTCCTGTCTAGGGAGAGTCTTCAAATGATCTGGTTGCTGACACATAAAATTATGAATCTGTCCCCCAACAAAAACTTCAAGTGCTACACACACCCGTCACCTCCATTTACCCATCAATCCACGCTCAACACTGATAGTTTCCCTACCAACCAACTCAGGTTGGCAGCATCACAGGAACATGGACTGGCACGACGGTGGCACAGTCCATCCAGTTCAGTCCTCTCCTCTGGAGAGGAGAGGCCAGGTCCCACCGCCACAATAAAGGAGGCTGGGCATGCTTTCGGGATGAATCGAGAGGAAAGTGACGGGCTAGAGATGACCTCTCAAGGTTTCTTCAGGGTAGGGCCCTGTGAATATCGTATCCACGAGGAAAGCAGACCTCCTCAGAAGGGTCGGGCCTCAGAGCCACCGCCCTCGGGGAGCACGGGCACCGCACACGACAATCGCCATCCGTTCTCGTTGGTGACAGGTTCGTCAGCTTCTCCGAGGCACTCCGTGTGAGCTGCGCTCTCTCTCACCTCATGGGCTTCCTGGTTCTGTTGGCGACTGTTCAGCTATGGAACCTGCTCCTCCATAACCCCAGGCTGAGGGTGATCAGCACCTCGCTGAGCAAAGCCTGGGAGGAGGTGGTGGGCTTCCTGCTGGTCATCCTTCTCCTCCTGAGCAGCTATGCCATGACGGTGAGCGCCCAGGCCGGGCGGTCATCCCCCCCCCCTGGCCCCCAAGCACTGTGCTCTTGGAATCCCATCTCTTCCCTCAGAAAAGGGTCGCTGTGGGGAGAACCACCCGTTCAAGCTGGCGGTCACTCTTGGGTCATGGAGTAAGAAAGCTGACCTAGTTCTGTTCTGTCCTGTCACGGGCATAACACACGCCCAGACAGCTGTCTGGGATGAGACTCAGGTCACGGTGTTATCAAGTGTAGTCATTTGGGTTAAATCAAGCACCCCGGGATGGGGGAGACTCACTTGGCCCCACTGGCCCTTCTCCTGTCCAGTTTAACCTGCTGTTTGGATGGAGCATCTCGGACTACCGGACTTTCTTCAGGTCTGCCGTGACTGTTGTTGGCCTCCTGATGGGAATTTCTCACCACGAAAAGGTAAAATGAAAAATCCTGAAGTTTCTTGCACAGCTATTTTGTTTCTCTTTTCTTTCTGCTGGTTCTGGGGTTAAACTCAAGAGCCTCTCCTGTCCACCAATTGGCAAGCACGCTGGTTCTCTACCACTTGGATCTCACACGTCCATCTGCCTGGGCTGGCTCCAAACGTTGATTTTCAGATCTCAGCTTGAGTAGTAAGAACTTTTCGGCACAACAAATTTTAGTTCAGAAGTGGATTCGAGTCCCAAATTATATAGTTTGATCAACTACGCACCCTATATACTTCTCTTCCAACTAACAAAATCTCAGAACAAGATACGGCTCAAGTGGTAGAGTGCTCGCCATGAAGAAAAAGGATGTGGGAGAATGAGTTCAAGATCCAGTACCAGCACATAGAAAAAAATAGCCAGGCCAGACACCAGTTGCTCATGACTGTAATTGAAACTACTTAAGAGGCTGAGATCTGAGGATCACAGTTTAAAGCCAGCCAGGGCAAGAAAGTCTGTGTAAGTCTTATCTCCAATTAATCACCAAGAAAGATATGGAGCTGCAGCTCAAATGCTAGAGTGGTAGCCTTGAGAACAAAAATCTCAGGACAGTACCTAAGTACTGAGTTCAAGCCCTAGGACCAACACAAAGAATGTTAAAGAGGTGGGATTTAGCTCTGCGGAACAGCATTTGCCTGTCAAGTAAAAGGCCCTGAGTTTGGTCCCCAACTCTGCAAAAAAATAAAAATTTTAAAAAATCGCCAAATTAAAGCTGGGCGCGGTGGCTCACCCTGTAATCCTAGCTGCTCAGGAGGCTGAGATCGGAGGATCAAGGTTCAAAACCAGCCCAGGCACAAAAGGACCTGAGACTCTTATCTCCTCTAGAAAACAGGAAGTGGGGCTTGGCTCTAGAGTAGGGTGGTAGCCTTGAGCTGAAGAGCTCAGAGACAGTGCCCAGGCCATGTTCAAGCCCCATGACCCCCCCACACACACACAAAAAAAAAAAGCCAAATTTTTTGGTCAATCCAGATGTTGTGAGCTACTGGTACCTGTCTTTTAATTATACCAATAATCCTAGCTGCTCCAGAAGCTGAAATCTGGATCACAGTTTGAAGCCAGCCAGGGCAGAAAAGTTTGCTAGTATCCATCTCCAAAATAATCAACAAAAAGCAGGGCTGGGGGCCAGGAGTATGGCCTAGTGGTGGAGTGCTTACCTGGCATGTTTGAAGCCCTGAGTTCAATACCTTGATAACACATACACAGAAAAAGCCTGAAGTGGTGCTGTGGCTCAAGTGGCAAAGCGCTAGCCTTGTGCAAAAAGTGCTCAATGACAGTGCCCAGGGCCTGAGTCTAAGCTCCATCACTGGCACCAAAAAAAGGGGCAGGGCTGGAAGGCATAGCTGGAGTGCTACAGTGTGTGCCTGAGCTCAATATCGCTAAAACATAAAATAACAAAGGGCAATGGAGAAAGACCCAAAAGCATAGAAAACCAGTTGTCCTGGTGTTTGTACTCATATTGTGAACCTCACACATGTTCTACCCCTGAGCTACAGTCTAGTCAAAAGCCAGTTTTCTATGACTTACCTTTTGTTGCAAGGTTCTTGTGCTTAGAAAATTTTCAGAGATCAGTTCTTTCATGACTGATGTATACATTTTTCCATATGCATTTGTAGTCCTTGAGGCTTCCAGGCTTAGGTGTTTTCCAGAGTTGCAAAATTCATAAAGGATGTGAAGCCCGGGTTCGATTCCTCAGTATCACATACACAGAAAAAAGCCAGAAGTGGTGCTGTGGCTCAACTGGTACAGTGCTAGCCTTGAGAAAGCCCAAGGACAGTGCTCAGGCCCTGAGTTGTGGCCCAGGACTGGCCAAACAAACAAAAAACTGTATTAGTGTCCTTTGAGAACTTCTATCCACATTAAAGAAATATATATGTATGTATATATTTTAGTATTTTGCCTAATTCCCAACAGACAGCAGTGTTTGCTCATAAACGTACTCCACTGGGTTGTAAGCGGCCTTCCATCTTCCAGGTTATTGACCTACACCCAGTCCTGGGCACCTTTCTCATCCTCAGCCATGTCATCTTAATGGTACTTGTGATCATTAATCTTTTTGTGTCTGCCATTCTCATTGCCTTTGGAAAGGAAAGAAAGTCCCTTCAGGTAAGGAACTGTAACACTTTTTTTTAACCACTAGGTTAAGAATCTGCATTAAGATTACAGCCATGGGGAGGGATATCGCTTGGGTGGAGGAGGGGCCTGCTTTGTGTGCAGACCTGCCCAATTTGTGCCCAACTCCAACTAAGGTGATAGGTAAATTCAAACACTGTGCTGTAACCCTATTGGCTATCTGCGTGTGGCTGGAGCTGGCTGTGGTCCCTCTGCGTATGTAACTATCCCATTGGCCACCTGTGTGCAGCCAGGTTTGGCCATATGGGTTTTGCCCTTAAAAACCCAGTGTGAGAGCCGCTGGGGTCACAGTGTCAGCTCCCGAGTCTGCACTGGGTCCCTGGCCAGTCAGTTCACCATCGACTTCCCCAATAAATTCACCTTTTCATCTGAAAAAAAAATTACAGCCAATAATCCTAGCACTCAGGTGGTTAGGAAAGAAAAAAGGTTGAAACAGGAGAACCAGATTTTCAGGCCAGCCTGGGTGGGGCACATAGCAGGGCCTTCTCAAGACACCCTGTCCCCAAACAGCAATACTACAGACGCAGAATGCACAGTATCAGTCTTGTCATTCAACAGTTTTCTGCCAACTATTTTCCTAAAACAATGTGCCAACACGTTATATTCTATAGCCACACGGTACCATCAATAGTTGGCTCTTGGCCATTAGCAGAAACACTCCAGTATTTGATGGTAGTTTTCAGTGCTTTTGCTGTAGTAACAACTTCAATGTTCCACTTTTTCTCTGAACTCAGAAAGAAGCTGCACTGACAGATATGTTGCTAAAGAAGGTCTCAAATCTGTTAGGAATCCGTCAACACCAGAACGGCTCAGCTGGAGTCCTGACAATGGGCCCTGACTCAAGTCTTAAGCGTCTTTCCCTCACCAAAGAGACCAGGTGCTTTCTCTCACTGGCTGGCACTCTACCCATCGAGTCACATCTCCAGAACCAATAAGTAGCTTTGGAAGTCTATTTCTTTTTTTTCTTGGCCAGTGCTGGGGCTTGAACTCAGGGCCTGGGCACTGTCCTTGGACCCTTTTTCTCAAGGCTAGCACTTTGCCACTTGAGCCACACACCACTTCTGGCTTTTCCTATGTGGTGCTGAAGAATGGAACCCAGGGCTTTTTGCATGCTAGACTACACACTGACCCCTGGAATTATTTCCTTTTTTTTTGGTTTTGGAACTTGAATTCTGGGCTTGGGTGTTGTCCTTGAGCTCTTCAGCTCAAAGCTACTGCCCTACCCCTTGAGTCACAGCATCACTTCTGGTTTTCTGTTGGTTAATTGGAGATAAGAGCCTTTAGTGCCTGGGTTGGTTTTGAACCCTGATCCTCAGATCTCAGCCTTCCGAGTAGCAAGGATTACAGGTGTGAGCCACCATGCCTGGCTTGGAATTCTATTTCTTTTTTTTTTTGCCAGTCTTGGGCTTGAGCTCAGGGCCTAAGCACTGTCCTTGGACTTTCTCAAGGTTAGAGCTCTACCACTTGAGCCTCAGAACCATTTCTGGCTTTTTTCTATGTATGTGGTACCAAGGAATCGAACCCGGGTCTTCGTGCATGCTAGGCAAGCACTCTACCACTAGGCCAAACTCCTGGCCCCGAATTCTATTTCTTGACAGCTAAACATCAGTGTCCTATAAATATCTTGTTACCTCTTATATTAGCATGTTAAATATATAAATCTAAATGTTAGAAAATGAAGCTAGGCACTGGTGGTTCACACCTGTAATTCTAGCTACTCCAGATGCTATTTGAGGATTGCAGTTCAAAGCAAGCCTGGGCAGAAAAGTCCTCTTCAGACTCTCATCTCCAAATAACCACTCAAAAACCAGTAGTCCTGTGGCTCAAGTGGCCCTGAGCACAAACAGGCTCAGGGACAGCCCTTCTACCACATTCTGCCCCCCCCCCAAAAAAGGCAAAGCTGGGTGCTGGTGGCTCCAGCTTTAATTCTAGCTACTCAGGAAGCTGAGATCTGAGGATTACAGTTCAAAGCCAGCCCAGGCACAAAAGTCCATTAGCTACTAGAAAACCAGAAGTGGCTTTATGGTTCAAATGGTAGAGCAGAAGCCTTGAGCTGAAGACCTCAGGGACAGCGCCCATGCTCAAGAAGTCAAGCCCCATGACAAACCCCCCCAAAAAAAAAAAAAAAAGCAAATGAGATGTATGTGTTTTTTTTCTTAATGCTGTAAGTTGACGAGGAATCAAAATCCCATGGCTCCAAGATGCAGCCTGTGGAGTGAGGCGCAGGAGGGAAGCGAGTAACACTGAAAGTATATGGCATGAGCCTATTTTCTTGTCAAGCAGCAAGTAACAGATAACTGGCCACCAACGCCCAGG
This sequence comes from Megascapheus bottae, assembly GCF_031878675.1. Classification (NCBI taxonomy): domain Eukaryota; kingdom Metazoa; phylum Chordata; class Mammalia; order Rodentia; family Geomyidae; genus Megascapheus; species Megascapheus bottae. The sequence continues at coordinate 9,180,371 of NC_143532.1, read as the reverse complement.
ATGGCTGTGGGACGGAAATGGGGCTTAGATGAGTTCCCTGCAACTTGCTAAAACTAGACACTGCTGCCCTGGAGGTGTAACAAACAAAACTCACAGATCACCTGGGTTCAAGGGGAAATGAGCCCTGGACAGCTCTTATTTGCATTACTTAGTGGTCCCCAGGTGAAGGCTACCACTGCCTGTTGAACCACACCGGGGCATTTGCTTTAAGACTCCACTAAAATGAAAACACACGCTTCACCATTTGACCTCCAATAGGGGAAAAAAAAAAAAACAGGACACAGGATCTTTAACTTTATTATCAGCTGCTGAGCTATGAGAGACACAAATCAATCATTAAAGAAAGGTTGCTTTAAACAGGTATTTACAGAGACAGGACAAAAGCAAAGCCAGCCCCGGGTGGGGGAGTATGGCTTTAGCTAGGGGTAAGAGAGCACAGAAGTTCTAGCAGTTGAGAGTCTCATCCACCCAAAAAAGCAGTGAACTACAGCCACATAGGTACTCAACATTTTGACATCGGTTGTGTTTTTAAAGTTTTCAAATGAAAACACATATCCCTCTTCTGTAGGCTTTCCAGCTCACTACCCAAAAGACTCGAGTACTTCTATTAAGGCAGCTGGAAGCCCACCCTATGCTTGAATGGTGGCTTCTGCCCCATGCATGAACTGCCCTTCCCTTTGCCAGTGACATGTGGGGGGAAAGCAAGTTAATACAGTACTGCCCTCTGCAGAAAAGGAAACACTGGCACTCAAAATAAAGCAAAAGGCCACAGAGGGCTCCCTGAGAATCCAGTAGAACTAAGAGGAGCATTCAACTTGTTTTCCAAATAAATTCTGCAACTGGATCCAGGTGGAACAGTGCCCTGAAGGAGGAGTAGTGTATACACCAACAGGAAGACTCTGCTTCCAGAAACCATTTTCTTTCTCCTACTCATACCAGAGTGAGAAAATGCCTCATGACCCTGATTCTCACAATATCCCTGGGCCAGGCAATTTGTTTGCAGGTCTGCAGCCTCCACACAAGGCTGGAACACTTCACGAGGTGCCCTTCTCCACTGTCCAGCCAGCTCTCCCACAATGCTTCAGTGGGTCACTCTCCTGGGGGAGCACCTGTCCAGGAGAGAACCAGGGATCCCTGACAGGACACAGGCACAACTGCCAGGAGCCAGATGCTCTGGCCTAAAGTTTTCAGTTGTTAGTCTCTTAACATCACCAGAGAACTGGAAAACCACAGAATTTGGAAGAGCCTTGAGGAAGATTGTGTTGAATGTTAATAGATGAAATGGAATTTCATGGAGATTCTTTGTTGCAAGGAAAAACTGCTCAGTCTCAACTCCTGGAACATGGCAGGTTAAATGCCTATGTTTTCTTCTTCAACTCCTCAAATCTGCGGGAAAGATCATCGAAGTCTATGTCTTCCGAAGCCGATGTGCTGGCTCCAGCAGATGCAGTGGGGAGTGTGTCTGGCACCGATGGTAATTCTGGCAGTACAAAGTTGTCAACAGGTCTGGAGGGAGGCTTTGCAGAGGCTTCGGGCTTAGCTCCAGGACCTAATGAACAAGGGGAAAGAGTGTCATATTACAAACACCAGAGAAATGACTTACAGCCTCTGATGGAAAAAAAAAAAAAAAAAGACAAAAAGGCAGAAGAAAGTTTTTTAAAAAGTATATTAGTGGGGCTGGGAGTTTGGCCTAAGTGTTAGAGTGCTTCCCTAGTAAGATCTGGGTTCAATTCCTCAGTACCACATAAATAGAAAAAGCCAGAAGTGGTGCTGTGGCTTAAGTGGCAGAGTGCTAGCTTTCCGGAAGAAGCCCAAGGACAGTGCTCAGGCCCTGAGTTCAAGCCCAAGGACTGGTGCGCACGCACACACACATATACACAAAAGTATATTAGGGACTAGAGGTAAACCAACAGTGAAGCAAGCAAGTCAAACTCAAGGGCCTGAGTTTAAACCATTAGTAACAAAAAATTCAGAACTAGGCATGTACCAGCAACGAAGAAGGTAGAGATTGGAAGGATCACAGTTCAAAATCAGCCCGATGGGTGCAAAACCTAGCAACATTATCTAAAAAAGCAAGCAAGCATGGTGGTACTCACTTGTAATCCCGGCTCTTCCAGGAAGTTGAGATAGAAGGCCGGCCTAGGGTGCCGGGAGTTTGTCCTAGTGGTAGAGTGCTTGTCTAGCATGCACTAAGTGCCAGGTTCAATTCCTTGGTACCACATACATAGAAAAAAGCCGGAAGTGGTGCTGAGGCTCAAGTGGTAGAGCTCTAGCCTTGAGAAAGTCCAAGGACAGTGCTCAGGCTTTGAGTTCAAGCCCCAGGATTGGCAAAAACAAAAAAACCATACAACTGTTTGAAAAATAATTGAAGAAAAATGCTGGGAGCATGGCTCAGGTAGTAAGGTTCAGGAATGACCTGAGAATGGGATGGGTTTTAAAAAAAAAAAAAAAAAAACATTGGGGCTGGGAGTTTGGCCTAGTGGTAGAGTGCTTGCCTAGTATGTATGAAGACCTGGGTTCAATTCCTCAGTACCACATACCTAAGTGGTGCTGTGGCTCAAGTGGTAGAGCTCTAGCCTTGAGAAAGCCCAAGGACAGTGCTCAGACCCTGAATACAAGCCTCAGGACTGGAAAAAAAAAAAAAAAATCATTCACACACACACACAAAAAGCCAGACAGCTCATGCCTCTAATCCTAGCTACTCAGGAGGCTGAGATCTGAGGATCATCGTTCAAAGCCAGCCTGGGCACTAAAGTCTGTGAGACTCTAATCTCCAATTAACCACTAGAAAAAGGAAAGTGGGGCTGTGGCTCAAGGGGTAGGGTGGTAGCCTTGAGCTGAAGAGCTCAGGGACAATACCCAGGCCCAGAGTTCAAGCCCCATAGCCAACGAAACAAAAAAAAAAGCCTCACATGTCAATTCACTGAGCCTAGTATATTCTTATTATTTAGTCCTATATTACTTTTGTTTTTTCTATTTCTAGGCATAATGGAGAAAAATCATTAGCAAGAAATCTTGAATTCAGTGTTCTATTTGGGGAGAGGACAGGAATTGATCAGAATGCGTTAGACATGCAAAGACAAGAGGATTTACACTAAGTCTACAGTTTCTGTTGATCACTCACCAACAATCTGTGCAGAAGAGACATTTTTATCAGCATTAATGTCATCAACCTGCAACAAAAAAATTGTTATCAGAGGAAAAACAATGTCATTTCTAGAAAAAGTACCGTTACCAATTCCAGCCCCTGTGTTTTCCAAAAGCTAAGCTGCTCCTCCAAAGCAAAAGAACCTGCCCCAAAGAAACTGCCCACTACTCCCTATTTCTTCTTCTACCTCCTTCCAGCCACAGAAAAGCACCACACACACCATGACCAAGCCAAGACAAAGCACTAACCACTCACCCAAAGAGCCAAGGCCCCTGGGGCACCTCATTCCTAGAAACAGCTCTGTATCACACCTTGACACACAAGAAACTGAAGTAGTCAGGCCCAAAAGAACATATCAACTAGATTTTTTTTTTTAAAGGAACAAAACAACTTAGGAACAGGGAAAGCTCTCCAGATGAATAATTTATGTAGGTGTTTTCTCAGTCAAGTATCAGATGGAAAGAAGTCTCAAAAAACATTCAGAGGAGACAAGGCTTGCAACAAAAATCTAGCCTAACCAAGACTCTATCAGCTCAATGTGACTTAAGTGTCTACTAAATTGTAACTGGCTAAGTGCCCTACTGGGGCACCATTATGGTTCTAAGACAGCAGCAGCTCCTTCCTCATAACTGGCTTCACTGCAACCATCAATGCCACCGCGAAGTCACCACCACCACTTCCCATTTCTTCCCATCTCCAGGGAGGACTGAAGCAACACACAAGTCCCAAAGCAAAAGCATATGCCCATACTAGGAATGGAGTTGATCAAAACTTTGCCTTCCCTGTGGTAATTATTTTGCTCTCTTCATTGGATTCACTCTCCTGTTGTTTTTTTAAAAGAGGCTCAGGCACTTACAGATTCATACGATGGGGGAGTTGCTGGTATTTGAGGTGGATGGATATTGGGAAAGGCCTGGTAAGTACCCACTGGCAGTCCACCGAAATCCGACTGCAAGATAAGAAATCAACATTAGAGACACTGCTCCCAATTTCTGTATGAAAAGGAGAATGTGTATGTACTTGAGATCCCCAAAAGAAGCAAGAAGGCCCGGAAGATCCCCAGAAGACTCCAGATTTCTAATACGCAAAAGCTATTCTTCAAATTGCTAAATTGAATGCTTTGTTGTCTGTAAAAGCAAGAGCTCATCAAACTTTACTAGTAAACACCGACATCTTGCCACAAAGCCAGCTTTTCAACCTCATAATGGTCCTGACTTGTTTCTGGAAAAAGTTTCTATGCAACAGGTCCTACAAACAGCCTACATCATTTTTCTAGCACTAGCTGAACCCAAAGATGTTCTCTGAACTCTAATAGTATTTCCACAAGATAAACACAGGCTATGACCAAATGTTCTCTCTATTCTACATTTCTGATGACCTACCGTTCCTCAGTATCTATGGAGCCTGCCTGTCATCTTCCCTCATAGGTTCTGTCACATTCACTTTATGCATGTACTTACCGGTCCCTTTGGCAGTGGATATGAGAAAGGAGTATTTGGAGATGGCATAGGCATAGGCATGGGCATGGGCATTGGCACTGTTCCATCAGGTCCACCAACAGGTGCCGTGAACCCACCCCCCCCTCTTCCAGGGCCACCTTTCTTCACATCATCTGTGAATCCAACATCAATAAGATCTGTCTCTACCCCAGGAGGAGCTTCTGCCTAAGAAAAAGAAAGACACCAAGTCATTAACTCATGTTCAAGGCCCAGTAACAGACATGAATCAGCACGAGAGCACCGACAGCAGTGCTTTCGTCATCCAACACATGTCGACAAGTGCAAAACTGCTCAAAGGGAGATGGGCAAAAGCTGGGCTCCACTGCAACATCATCATTCCCCAGGAAGTTCTGGAGCTGGCACAGACCTCCCAGCTGCTCCACAAGGAACGGGGGAAGTCTAAGAAGTAGAAAACCCTACCCTGACCAGCTCTGCATACTGGCTGCCATCAGCAAAAATGCTGAGTAAGACTACTCTATTGGTTAGAACACTGTCCTAATGGGAACACTACTCAGTGGTGTGTGACTTACTAGTCAAACTTTTTCTTTGATTGGTGGTGGGGCTTGAACTCTGGGCCTGAGCTCGGTAGCTCAGGGCTAGTGCTCTACCACTTGAGCCACAGTGCTACTTTTGGTTTTCTGATGGTTAACTGGAGATGAGTATCCTGAAAGCCGGGCATGATGGCTCACACCTATAATTCTAGCTACTCAGGAGGCTGACATCTGAGGATCAAGGTTCAAAACCAGCCTGGGCACAAAAGGACCCGAGCCTCTTATCTCTAATTAACCACTAGAAAAAGGGAAGTGTGGCCTGGCTCAAGGGAAGGATGATAACCTTGAACTGAAGAGCTCAAGGACAGTGCCCCGGCCAAGTTCAAGCCCCCTGACTTACAAAAAAAAAAAAGGCAGGGGGGTTATCATCGACTTTTGTGCGGGGCTGCCTTTGAACCTCTTGAATAGCTAGGCGCGAACCACGGTGCCCAGCCCATTCATGAGCATCTTCAAACTCTGAGTATTTCTTGCTCCACACAGGGGAGTCTCAATACCTAAAAAGCTCACTGAAAAGCATTTTACACATCTGTGTCAAGGTTTATACATTCTCCAAGTGCTTATGGTGTTTCACTTAATCCAATTCTTAAATATCTTGAGATATACAGGTGTTATATATAGCTTTCCCAAAAAGCACTAAGTACTAACTTAAAAGTCTTAAACTCACATTAGTAAAAAGAATATGGGGGCCAGGAGTTCAATTCCTCGGTACCACATACACAGAAAAAGCCAGAAGTGGCACTGTGGCTCAAGTGGCAGAGCATTAGCCTTGAGCAAAAAGTGTCCAAGGACAGTGCCCAGGTCCTGAGTTCAAGCCCCAGGCCTGGCAAAAAAAAATTTTTTTTAATTATATATACATATGGTTTTGTTTTAAAGAAAATTCTACCAAGAGATTCAATTTCCTCTATGCTCTGGGATAAACTTACCATGACCACTGAGTCAGGTTCATAGGGCACATTATAATTCTTGGCAATTTCAATCAGGTATCTCTCCACCAGGATTTTAGGTGGGGCTTCCACACTCAGTTTGTGCATTAGCTGTAAGTGAAAGACTGTAGTTAAAATGCATCTATACAGCCAGATTAATCCTTTCTCATTTTTTAAACTTAGTTCTTATTTTGCAGGTCATTAAAGTTTCAAAATTAGTTGTTTTGTTTTTTTTTAAGTGTCACAAGGCACATTATAGAAAATGTTTTAGCTTCTGTCTTGTATAGATGACATTGATACTGGTTCTGATAAGACTAACACTACTGCCTTACACCTCTAGTTCATCCAACTCCCCTTCTACCTCCCAGTCTACTGTCACAATCCACTAGGTGCACAAGGGTTCGGGGAGGACAGGGAGGTGAGGGCAGGGGATGGCAGGCAGGCAAAGTGTCACAAGTGGAGGGGTTGGGCTAGGAAAGGAACTGCCAGCCCAACAGGCCTCCTCTTCCTCGCTATGAAATGTGCAACTGTCAATAACTCAGCCACATAGTGGCTTCACATCCACCAAAGAAGTGCATTACCCTGTCGTTCACGGTTCCAATCTGGTTGGTTCTACATAACTTGCCATATTCTTTGCTATACTTGGCACAGAGCTGATCAGCAACCTACAGTGAAAAAAAGAACAGTAAATAACCCAAACCTTTCCCATTACCTGTTTTATACTTCTTCCTTTCAATAGTAAACCTGGGTTCTACTTACAGGGTTTTCAAAATACTTGAAGTCTATAAATTCTTTTAATCACTAAGAAGCAACCAAATACCAAATATTATTTATAACCAGTGATATGCACCACCAACAATGCACAAAATAGACACAAAGAGGCAACTACAGCTGCACCAAATGCTCCAAAGGAGACATACACAATGTCATCACCAACTTGTAACAGGAGGATCCTCATGAGAAAAGCCAGCTGTGGCTGCCTGAAGGGAACAGTGCTTTGCCAAGAGGGTTAAGGTGGGCGCCAATGGCTCACTCCCATAATCCTAGCTATTCAGGAGGCTGCAATCCGAGGATTACAGGTTGAAGCCTGCCCAGGCAAGAAAGCAAGACCAAAGTACCAAAAAATCTGGAAGTGGAGTTGTGGCTCAAGTGATCAAGTTCTAGCCATTACCAAATAAGGGACAGAGCCCAAGCCCTGAGTTCAAGACCTAGAACGGACATACCCATAAAAATAAAAGATCAGAAGTCAACTGACCACCAAAATACCTTCTAGGAAAGGAAAACATATACAGAGAGGCCTTCTGCAAAGAGAACATGGCCAATATGCAAGCCTAAAATGCAATCAATGAACCTTGAGTGCAGAGCCCAAGGAAAGAGTACAATAAGACCAGGCACTCGTGGCATGCACCTACTATAAAGTGGCCACCTCAGGAAGTGGCAACTGAGGACAGTTTAAGATTAGCCCATGCCCAAAGTGTGTGAGACCCCCCCCCAACTCAACCAACAGATGGACATGGTCAGCTACATGAAGGCTGACATCAGGAAAGACTGGTTCCATGCAAGCTCTGGCAAAAAAGTTCATGAGACTCAATTGTGAAAGAAAAAACAGCACTGTAGGGCACAGCTGTCACCCCAGCAACAGTCGAAGCTTTAAATAGGACTTTGGTCTAGGCCAGCCCAGGCAAAAAGTGACACCCTAGCTGGGTGCCAGTGGCTCATGTCTGTAGTCCTAGCAACTCATAAGGCTGAGATCTGAGCATCATGGTATGAAGACAGCCCAGGCAGGAGAGTTGTGAAATTCTCATCTCTAATAAACTAGCAAAAAGCTTCTTGTGGAGCTGTGGCTCAAGGCTAGAGTGCTAGCCAAAGATGTTTCTGTTTGTATAAGGTTAAATAATTGTCCATCTCAAAAATAAAACTAGAAGTACATAAAAACTTAAGTTTCTTAAAAAAATGTTCTTCTCCATGATACAAAATCTGAAAAGGCGTAATGAATTTGTGTATTTTAAAAGCAGATGAAGGGGCCAGGCCTAGTGGTTAGAGTGCTTGCCTAACATATATGAAGACCTGGGTTTGATTTCTTGGTTCCATATACATAGAAAAAGCCAGAAGCGGTGTAGCTCAAGTGGTAGAGCTCTAGCTTTGAGAAAGCCCAAGGACAGCACTCAGGCCCTGAGTTCAAGTCCCAGGACTGGCCCCCCCAAAAAATCAGATGAAGAAGGGTACAAAATACCTGGTGAAATAACCACAAGTGACTTACACTAGCCAACTTTGTAACAACATGAAGAAACTACACACATCACTGAAGCTGGCTGTACTTACTATTTTCAACTCGGCCACTTCTGACTGGAGCCGAGGAGCAGCCCAGATCAGTGTAGACACAGATTCATACAGACCCGGATCTAGGTCCCTAATCAAAGATAACGTGAATTAAATTTAACATTCTTTCACATAGGCCAACAAAACCCTGGATTTTTCTATCAAATGATTGTTAGGACTGGGAGTGTGGCTCATGTAGTAGAGAGCCCACATACAAGTATGAGGCTCTGAGGTCCAACTTTAGTACCACCAAAAAATAAAACCGCTTCACAACTATCCTTGGATTTTCACAGTAACTCTGCACTTCTAGCTTTTGGTTGTTAACTTGGGGAGAAACTAATAATGAGCCCAAGTCTGTAAAGTTGGTAAATGACTAAGCCTAGACTCAGGTACACTTTTACTTTCAGCTCCTTTTTAATATTGTCTTTCTACTCTGAAAAGACACCTTCAAATAACTGATAGAGAAAAGAGCAGGAAATGTGAAATGCCCCCTTGATGCGTAGCCCCTATGTATACATGAACAGTCTTACTCCATTTTCAACTCCCAGACATGCTCTGGGTCTCTGAATCAAAACATCTTACTTCATGGACTGGATTAGGCCAAACCGAGCCAGCAGCAGGTCACAGTACAGCTCCAGGATCTCCATGGCCTCTACCAGGTAGTCCTCCCGGATAATGTGCTCCACGCGGATCCGAGCTCGCTCATCCTTCCCAGCAGCCAGATAGTCAGCAATCTCCTTCCTTGCTTTCTGGGCCAGTTCCGCTAATGCACAAACCCCACTCCAGTTACACAGCAGTAGTGCACTGGGTCTTCCACTCTAACCCACAGACTGGATCTTTCTACTGCACCCTAGCTCACAGTAATCCCTTAGCAAATCTCTAGTCTCAACTACTCTGGCACTTGCAGCTCTGTGTACATGAGAACACAGTATAAGCTGACTTTGCTAGCACAGTAACAGAAGACAGGTATAATAAAAGATTAGTTTCAGGACACCCTAGGGATACCAAATTCACATAAAATGGCCCTGTATTTACAGTTAACCTATGTCCATTTCACGTTAACCTTTTCTTAATCTTCTATAACATCCTTCTGTAGACTCTAAAACCACCTCTAGATGACATACAATTAAATGCTATGTAAGTAGCTGTAATTATTTAGGGAACAACCAGAGTCCTCTGTACATGCTAATTACAGACGTCAATTTTTTTCTCAGAATTTCTGATCCATAGTTGTCTGGATCCACAAATGCAGAACTATCAATATACAGCGTCCTATCCTCTGTAACAAAGAGACTCAGTCTAGTCAGAAAAGGCAGAATTCTAGACAGTGGGCAAAGTACTTGCCTCACACACGAGATTGATATACTGACACACCTGTATTTGTGGAAAGAAAAAATAAATCATAAACTACTTACTTTTCTTTTTCTCCAATAATTTAAGACGATTTATGACTAATCTCAGATTGACTCGTAAACGTTCAGCTTTAAATCCAGAGCCCAGCATGCTGTGCAGTTCTTCCTAAAAAAAGAAACAGTACACTATTTTGAGTCAAAATTAATCCAGGACCTAATGCCACTAGAAGAGATTATTTGACATAATAAACCAGAGTTGTTTTCTAGAAAACTTAATGGAAGGAGATAATACTGGAAGTAGCTAAACCTGTAAGCTACTGTAATTTCAATTTCTCACTTTTTATTCTGGCCTTGAACTTCAGAAGATGCAATATCCAAACAAAAGCTAGGCCTATCAAAGTGGCCAGGGCACTGTGTCTCAGTGGCTTAAGCTCATAATCTAAACTACCCAGGACAAGAAAGTCAGCAAACTCCCTCTCTAAAATAACAAGCAAAAAAGCCAAAGGACTAAACTCCACAGTTTTATCAGCAATGAATGAAATTGGCAGATGATAATCATAAGAATACTACCTATCCTTACTGTCTTATTACTCAATATGTACATGATTAATAAAATGAGTTTTTAAATAAGAAAGCACAAAGAGAAAAAAAGTACTTCTGAGTATGCTTCCATCCTGGGTCTTAGAAAGATCTTGCAAAATTTTAGTAGACAGTAACACTAGCATACATGGATAAATCAAAAATGTAATTAACATCTCTAAGAAAAGCACTAACAAAAACGGCAGCACCTGGTGGGTGGTTCATGCCTGTAATCCTAGCTACTCAGGAGGTTGAGATCTGAAGAGCCTAGGCTTGGCTTTGAACCATGATCCTTAAATCTTAGCCCCTAGAGTAGCTAGGATTATAGGGTGTACCTGCCTAGCAAGTGCAAGCCCTGAAGTTCAAACCCCAGGACAGAAAAATTAAAAAAAAAAAATCCATTCTACCTATCACTAGAACTTGATTCTGGGTATTGTAAAAAGAATGACAGCTTAGGGGCAAGGAATACAGCCTAATGGTACAGTGCTTGCCTAGCTTGCACAAAGCCCTGAGTTTGGTTCCTTGGTACCACATGGTTCAAGTGGCAGAGCACTACTCTTGAGCAAAAAAGAAGGCTGAGAGTTTGGCCTAGTACTAGAGTGCTTGCCTAGATGCACAAAGACCTAGGTTCGATTCCTTGGTACCACATACATAGAAAAAACTGGAAATGGTGCTGTAGCTCAAGTGGTAGAGCTCTAGCCTTGAGAAAGCCCAAGGACAGTGCCCAGGCCCTGAGTTCAAGCCTGAGGACTAGCAAAAAAAATAAATAAAAAATGACAGCTTAGCCGGGCACCGGTGGCTACTCAGGAGGCTGAGATCTGAGGATCTGGGTTCAAAGCCCAGGCACAAAAGTCCGTGAGACACTGACTTCCAATTGACCACCAGGAAACTGGAAGTGGCGTTGTGGCTCAAGTAGTAGAGTGCTAGCCTTGAGCTGAAGAGCTGAACAGCGCCTAGGCCCAGAGTTCAAGCCCCACAACTGACCATACATACATACATACATACATACATACATACATACATACATACATAAAAATAGCTTAAATTAAGTAGACAATAATGAAGGATCCTGAAGTTCCAGATCCTGTAGAAGTCAAGAGTTATGGGAAGAGGTAAAATAAATAATTTGGAGAGAATAACACCATTTTAAAAATAATGTTAAGGGGGCCGGGAGTTTGGCCTAGTAGTAGTGTGCTTGCCTAGCATGCACGAAGACCCGGGCTGGAATCCTCAGTACCACATATGTAGAAAAAAGCTGGAAATGGTGCTGAGGCTCAGGTGGTAGAGCTCTAGCCTTGAGAAAGTCCAAGGACAGGGCTTGGGCCCTGAGCCCGAGCCGAGCCCAGGACTGGCGAAAACAAAACAAAAAAAATAGTGTTAAGATCTAAGAAGCTGGGGGATTTAAAAATGCACTAGCTACTCAGAAAGCTGAGATGTGAGATTCGAGATGGAAGTCAGACCTGACATGAACTTCTATGTCTGATTGCCCATTAACTACAAACAAAGGCGAGATGTGGAGGTGTGGCTCAAGTGGTAGAGCACCAGCCTGGACAGTAAAAGGTCGGGACAATGCCCAAGCCTAGAGTTCAAGCCTCTGGGCCAACTCTCACACACACACACACCCCGGGACAGTGCCCAGATGCTGAGTTCAAGCCCAGGACTTGTGCGCGCGCGCGCACACACACACACACACACACCCTGGGACAGTGCCCAGATGCTGAGTTCAAGCCCAGGACTTGTGCACACACACACACACACACACTTGAAACAAGAATGGACTTGAGTCGATCGTGCCTCAACGCCAGAGAGGAGGGAATTACTTATACTCTTGCTCATGTCTGCTTTGAGTCTCCCGAAATGCAAAAGTTAAAACTACCAAGATGCCGCGTAGCTCAGAAGCCGGCTGGCATTGAGATCCCTTCGCACAACTAAAACAATTCTTGTCTTTTATTTTTTAAGTCGAGGCCTCCAGAAGAGCTGCTTCACCCCTGACACTGCATTCTCTCGGGGGAGGGCGGGGGGGTCCCGTGAGCTCCCCGTTCCCGATCCAAGTTTACGCGACTCGCTTCCGAGGGCGCAGCTCCCGCACCCGGAAAAGGCGGCGCGGACCCCGCCACAAAGGGAGGACGCGAAGCCCCGGGGCTCCGTGCACGCGGGGGGTGGGCGGAGGGCGACGCTGCGAAGCGGGGGCCGGCCGCGCCCCCCCCACGGACCAGCCCAGGAGGCTGCCCCGCCCCGCAGGGGCGTCCCGCCGTCGGAAGCCTCCACCCCGAGGGGCCCGCGGCGGGGGCGTCGCCCCCCCGCCCGCACCCCCACGTTTCCGCCCCCGGGAAGTCGCCTGAGGGCGTCAGGAGGGCCGCAGCAAAGTTTGGCGACAGCCGAGTCCAGGATCGAGGGGCACCCGAGCGGCGGGCGACCCCGCCGCGCGCGCCCCGCCCCGCCCCGCCCGCTCCCCACCCCGCGGCCCGCCAGACCCGACCTCCGGCCCTGACCGCACTTCCCGGAACCGTCCTCCCCCCACCCCGCGAACACTCCAAAGGCCACAGCTCACCGCGGGCCCTGCAGCTGCCTGGGGACTGCTAAGTCCAAGGCGCAGACCAAGGAGGAGACAGAGACCCGGAGGCTGGAAATGGCGCACTCACCTAGCTAAATCCAGACGTTCAAAAAAGGGAAAATTGACTCGGGACCGGCCACTGAGCATCCAAAATGGCGACTCCCTCGGCCTCAGCACAGCAAGCGCAGGCGGAGGGATCCCAGCGGGGGCGGAGCTAGACACGCCCTTCTCTTCAGGGATTGGCTACGGGCTCGCCGCTGCCGGAACCCACCCGCCGAGGGCGTCGCGTCTCGGGTCCTAGGCTTCCCTCGGAGCCGGCGCGGCCGGGGACTACTTCCCGTGGCGGAGGCGCGGGCCTAACCGCGGGGGTGGTCGCGACAGGTCACGCGGGGTGTGACTCACCTGCGGGGGGTGCGCCCCGGCGTTCGTCCGGTTCCCCGCAGTCCCGGGTTGCCGCACCTCCCAGAAGACACCTCCTGGGAAGAGCGGCCCAGCGCTGCCTGGCGGTGCCCGGGGTTCCTGGCTGAGATTTGCCCGGCTCCGCGGAGTGGCCGGGCGGGTTTCGTCTCCTCTCCGGCCGCTTGCCTCTGTGTCCCCTCCGTCTCTCGGTAACCGTCTGCGGACGCTGCTGACCCCTTAGCCCCACGTTCCCCCGCGGCTTCCCTGTATCTCTGAATTTAGTCAGCTTCTTTTTTTTTTCATTTGATTTACCTTCTCCATCTCACCCCCATTCTCTGGGTTCAGGGGCTGCCCTCGCCCTGGGCTCTCCGAAGGAGGTGCTCCTGCCCCCTGGTGTGGAGGCTGCGTCTGCGGAAGCCAGATTTGAGATTTGCTTAGCTGTGGTGAGGAGCTGGGCGCGATCCTAAGGACTGTGCCTGCCTTTAGAAGCACTGGGTTGGTTGGTTGTTGTTTTGTCTGGCCTGGGCCTTACACTTGGGGCCTGCGCACTGTCCTTGACCTTTTTTTGATCCAGGCTGGCACTCTCCCACTTGAGCCACAACTCAGCTTACCGCTTTGGGGTGGTTAATTGAAGGTAAGTCTCACAGACTTTCCTTCCCTGGGCTGACTTAGAACCACGCGTCAGACCTCAGCTTCCTGAGTAACTAGGATTACAGTAGGAACCACGGATGCCGGGCAAAAATGCCATCTTCATAACTATATGCAGCATTTCCAAATAGATCTGGGTTCCAGAAACGCAAAATACACTATATTTGGTGCCTTTAAAATGTATGGATTTTCCCCTGCATACATTACATATATATATATATACACACACATATGGGGGGGTCTTTTTTGTAACAAGTGTTCAAGGTAGACTACCCTGATTTAAAGACCATAGGTACATCTAGCTAATGTAGTGAGTTTAAACGGTTTAAAAACAAGCCGTCTGTGGAAGACATTGAGATAACTGGGGAGATCAGATTGTGGACTAGATTCCAGATGGCCTAAAATTTTTTACTTTATAAGAAAATGCCTTTTTAAAAAAAATAAAACAAGAGAAGGGGAGGGGGGAGGTGGAAGAAAATGGGAACAAAAACATGAGGAGTATAAATGTTTGTGAAGTAATGCACCTTCTATATGGCGACTATAACTGTAACCCTTCTATTAATTACAATAAAAAAGAAATGGCAAAAATAAAATAAATGCATATTGTAGGGATAAAATCACAGCAAAAAACTGATAACTTTTTTTAGTCAGCTGGTAGTTATTATTGTACTATTCTCTATACGCTTTTGAGTATTAAGACGAGTGCATGTCTTGTGGCTAGTATGTTCATGCTAGTCTTAATTATGCAAATAACTTAAAAAATAAAAATCAAGCCACTAGTAAGCCTAGCTACTTGATGGCAGAGGTAAGGAGGATTGTGGTTAGAAGCCAGCCCAGGCAAAAACATTAATGAAACTCCATCTCAACCAGAAAAAGGGGGTAGGGAACATGGTGGTACATACCTATAATCAGCTACATGAGAGGGGTAAGTAGTTGGATTACTGTTCAGGTTGCCCAGTCAAAAAACATGAGACTTTAGCTGAAAAAAAAAAAAGTGGGTGATTGGCAGAAATAGAAGAAGTGAGTGAGAGGATAGGTACTTAAAATTTTTTAATATACTGTCAAATCACTTTTCAAAGAGGAAAAGAGGAAGTTTCAATTTATACCACTAAATATGTCATCAAGCCCTCATGTAGTGATATAATTCCTTTAGAAAAGAGGTTCCTGGGCCAGGAGTTTGGCCTTGTGGTAGAGTGCTTGCCTAGCATGCACAAAGACAGGGTTTCGATTCCTTGGTACTACATACGTAGAAAAAGCTGGAAGTGGTGCTGCAGACCAAGTGGAAGAGCTCTAGCCCTGAGAAAGCCCAAGGATAGTGCTCAGGCCTTGAGTTCAAGCCTAGGACTGACTGGCAAAAAAAAAGAAGAAAGAAAAGAGATTCCTACTCAGGAATTGTTTAGATTCTGCATTCATCACTAATGTTCTGAGTTTCAGCGAAGTCTAATCGTTTAATTATATAGATCTTATACTGTTTCAAGTGTGAGATGAAGCATAACGAGTGGTAACTTGGACACTATCTGGAGGAAGGGATGGGGAAGCAAATGTTCTGTCCTGAGCTGAAGAGGCTGGTTTCATTCAGAAATTAAACGTAACCAAAAATAAACTGATAGTTTCACTTGAAAATTTTAATTTTATAGGACTTACCACATTTCTACGGTTAACTAGCCATCCATTTTTGTCTATATAAATCATTGTAACTAAAAGCTGAAATAACTTTTGAACCCAATAAGAATCATGGGGTTGGAAGCATGGCCATGAAGCCCTGGGTTCAATTCCTCCGTACCACATACACAGAAAAAAGCTGGAAGTTGTGCTGTGTTTCAAGGACACAGTGCCCAGGCCCTGAGTTCTAGCCCAAGACTGGCAATATATATATATATATATATATATATATATTAGTCACTCAGTAATTTACCTGCAGACTATAGTCTGTCAGAGCTGTTTTTGTATAGTCAGTCATCCAGCTAAGAATGCATTTTGCATTCTTAAAGGCTGGGAAGAAGCGGGTGTATATGGGGCAGAGGTTGCCCTTTGCAGGAAAAGTTTGCTGACTGCTGCAGTAAAACTAAAGTGGTATTTACTGTTAAGAGAAAAGTGAAAATGACAAAAAAGACTAATCTGTTTTGTTTTATTTTTAAACTAAATTTCAGCTTGCATTTTTTTTTTTTACTATGTGCCTTATTGGGAATTGAACTCAGACTTTACAGACGCTAAACAAGAACTCTACCTCTGAATTACACAAACTGGATTGTATTCTTGCCCCAAATAATGTACATGCTTACAGATTCAGTGAAAATAACTTCGTTTTCTGGCTATATAAAAGGATTTTTAATGAAATTAAAATGTTCCATTGGCTGGTGGCATTGTCCAAACAGAAATGTACTTTTTCCCTGATTTATGTAACTGTAGCCCTAATGAACATCACCTTTATAGTAATATTTTAATGTTGGCTAATGGTAAGCAGTTCTTATCTAAACATAACCATTCTACATAAATATACTTATACAGCATTGTGGAATACCAACAACATCTTTCAACGCTAAACATGATTTAGACAATGACACACATCATCTGGACATTTGTGGGAAGGGCAATGTGCAAGAATGCTTTATGCAAATTGGAGGGTTTGCCATTTTATCAGCAGGGGCTAGCATTTTTACTAGTTCCGCCCGTGTAGTCAATAATTATAAAACTTATTTGCATATGCGTCAGAAATTCCATGAAAGTAGAGGCCAAGAATGGAAGCCGAGGCTCAGAACCGGGCGGTTGACTTGTCCAGAGTCACGGCGAGCGGCCTGGACGGGCTGGGGAAGGCGGCGGGGAAAGGAGCGGGCCGGGACGAGGCAGAGGGGTGTCCTTCGGAAGTGAGCGGGGCCGCTCCGACCGCCCCCAGCCCCCGAGGCGCCCGCCGCGCTCCCCGCCCCGGTCTCTTAAGTTCTTTCCCACCGCAGCCCCTCGGGTTCGAGAACCTCGAGCCCGAGACGTTCCTCGTCCGAGGCTCTGACAGCTGACGCGGGCCCGCGCCGAGGCCGCGCGGCTCGGGACTCCGCGGTCGGCGGGCGGAGGGCGGGGCTCGCGGGGTGGAGACGGGCCGACCGGGAGCTGTGGTCGGGCGGTGGGTTTTGCGGCCGAGCTCGGTAGTGGGGTCGGAAGCGGGACCAGAGCCGGCGGTCGAGGCGGAGGTCCTAAGCCCAGGAGGGCTCGGAGACGCCGTGGGGTCTGAGGACGTCCGAGGAAGCCGCGGAGGGTGCGAGGCCCCGCGGCGGCGGGGGCGCGAGGATGCCGGCGAGGACCCTCGGGGCCGTCCGTGATTGGTCAGCCCCTCAGGCCCCGCCCCCAGGCCCTCTCCTCAGCCCCGCCCGCCGCGCCAGGAGCGCGCTTGGGGAGCGGGGAAGGGGACCGGGACGGGCGGGGGGGGGGGGGGGCGGCGGCGGAGGGAGAGGAGAGGTGAGGCCCGTGCACGCGCCCCACTCACCGTGGGTGCGCGAGCCGCGCGCTCCCGCGGCCGCGTCGCCATCTTTATCCCCCTCCGTCTGTCTGTCTGCGGTTTGCTTTGTCTGTCTGCAGCGCCGCCCGCAGGCTCCCCGCCAACCCCTCGGCCCCGAGCGGCCCTCAGCCCGCCGGGTCTGGTCCGGAGGAGCCCTCGCCCAGCTGGCCGAAGCAGCACCTCCGGGCCCATTGTCCGGCGGTCCGTCTGTCCGGAGGCGGGGCCCGGGGACCCGAGGACCCGAGCTCCGAGACGCGCCGAGGCGCGGGGTAAAGAGGCCCCTTCCCCCCGTCGTCCCTCCGCGGCCCCGGCGGGGGATGCAAACGCCGAGCCCGCCCGGGGTCGCGGGCGGGCGGCCCTTTTGTCTGTGGGCGCCCGGGAGGGGGCGGGGGCGGCCCGGGGCGGCGCCGGGCTCGGGGCTCCGGGCGCGGGGCGCGGCCTGGGCGGGCGCGGGGCCCGCGTCTGACAGGCGGAGCCGGGGAGACCGGCCGCCGAGTCCGGGCCTCCGCGTGGCCGCTTCGCGGAAGACCCGCTACGCTTCGATCGCGCCCGAATCCGGGGTCGGGGCTGGAGGACCGCGGCCCAGCCCGCGCCCCGGCTCTACCTGCGCCGGCGCCGCCGGGGAATCACCTAGCGGCGTACCCGACGCCGCCCCGCCGGGCCGCGGCGCCGGGAGCCGGTGCCTGCGTGCCAGCCTCTTGGCCTCTCCTTGTTGGCAGGGTCCGGGCCGGATTCGGACGAGACCGCTTGGCTCCGTGGGAACCGCACCGGGGTTAGAGGTAGGCGAGCAGCCTCTTCTCGGAGCGGGCGTGGCGGCCCTTTTTGGTTTTTGTTTTGCCGAGTCTCGGTTTTTTTTGTTTTTGTTTTTGTTTTGCTTTTCTTGTTTCTGTCCGGCGTGTGGAAGCTGCAGCCCAACACCTGTGGGGGAGCTGAGACCATGATAAAGGGAGACTGCCCCCTCCTAAGCTGCCTCCCGTTTAGGAGAAGAAAAACCCTTGCAGGCCCGAACCTCAGCTTACGTTTCTTCTTATTCCGATTTCCTTCGGGATGGTGCTGTCCCCGTGACATCTGTAGTTTAATGTTCCATTTAGGCTCAAAGTAAAACAGACCGAGTGACCTATCGAGCCGTAGGTCTGTGGGGCTGATGAGCTTTCACTGCCGATAAAAGTTGTCTAAGCTCCGAGGTCTTGCTGTGTGGTCAGGTTGTGTCCAGCCAGTGCTGTTTATTTCCCTACTTATGTTTAAGAGTCCACGACCCACGGACTTTCTGGGTGGAGGATGGATGTGTGTGTGTGTGTGTGTGTGTGTGTGTGTGTGTGTGTGTGTAAAATTGCTTTGTTTTGTTTTGTGGGGGGTGGGGGAGGGCGTTTTTTTTCTTCTTTTTTTCCTTGATCCCTCAGGTGTGAAGTCCCCTGGGTACCATTTCTTCAGTTCCCTATTGGACCACTAGGGGGATTGTAATGGGCAGTGGACACTGCTGATTTAAATATGCAGATGCTCATCTCTGTCTGCCTGACGCGTAGCTTCAAGATAGAATTGTTGTCTAGGGAAGAGTTGGGCTCCAGTTATTTGGCATTGTTTTTAGAATTGGATTTCCTTACCCGTTATCTCAGTTTCAGTTTCAGATCTTGAGAAAATAGAATATTTAAGAATACATTTTTCCCTTATGTAAGGTGAATTTCAGGAAAATTAACAGTCTTTATTCAGCTGTTCTCTTCCTGATTTCATACACATATGGAAAAGATCTGGTGAGATAATTGTTCACTGATGAAAGAATAAGCTGGTTATGGTGGTGCACACCTATAATTCCTGTTGCTTAGAATCAGGAGTTGGAAGATTGCTTGAGTCTAGAAGTTTGAGACCAGCCTGGGCAACAAGGCATAACCCTGTCTTAAGGGGGTGGTGGGGAAAGGACTGGTGTACACAAAGCATATGATTTGTATTTTATATTGCTAGACTGCCCTTTAAAGAATTGAAATTGGCTTTTTACTATATATATATTTGGAGTTTTTTCTTTTTTTAAAGGTCTGAAAAAGAACTGTGTTTGATATGCAGATATGATAGAAGACTGCCTGAAAGCTGCTTCCTTTGCCACTTCCTGTGGAGGCCTGTCTTTGCCATTTGCGGTTTCTTTCTTCTTTTGGTAAGGGAGGCAGGATCTGATTACTGGTTTGAGGACCTTACTAGCTACTTAGAGGAGTTAGTCGGCATTAACAAGAGATGAGTCTTCATTAACTGGCTTGCAAAGTACAGCTAGTAGCAGCCTCTTACAGCAATACATTGAATTTTTTATTTGTATCTAACAGTACAATTTGAGACAATAGGAACTGAAAGAAAATTTGAGTGACTAAATTTACGTTCCTGTCTTGTAGAAAATGGAATTTCTCTTTCCCCCATTTATATCTGCTTATTCACTCTGGATTTTGTTTTCTCCTTTGGCACTGGGAAATGAACCCCTTGCTCACTCATCCTAGGAAAGGGCTCTGCTTGCTGAACCACATCTCTAGTCTTTTCTCTGTCGAAGAAAACACCACAGCTTCTGCTACTAACCCATTTCAGATTTTTAACAGTGCTTCTGGCTGGACCAGTCTTTCTTGTAATTAAAAAAAACCTTCAGGCTTACGTATCTGTCACCTCCTATATCAAGAGGTAGATGCATTTCTCTGTTGCTCTTTTTGTATAGGAAGCTTTTGTGTTTGTTCCTCCCACTGGTTATTTTATAATACAGAGGCAAAATTGAGAAGAGGCTTTGACTCGCCCCTCTGAACATAGCAGAACCAGGCTGGTGTTCCACATTAAGGGACTAAATTACTACTTAACAATGTGGATGTTGTCTGGCTCTTCTGGTGAGGGCCCATCTTCATCATTGGAAGTCTGATTTACTCTAATGCCCTGTAATCCATGGAAGGTGGCAGTGTGCCTTCATGACTAAATAGAGGTTTTATTTCCCTTGCTGTTTTCATTTAAAGATGTCTATGGGTTTTTTCATATTTGTGTGTGTGTGTGTGTGTGTGTGTGTGTGTGTGTGTGTGTGTGTGTTGCTGGTCCTCAGACTTGAAATGAGGCCTGGGCTTTTGTGTACAAAGTTAGCACTCGACCATGTGACCCAGAACTCTACTTCTGTCATTTGGGAGATGAGTCTCACTTTCCTTCCCCGGCTGGCTTTGAACATGATCCTTGAATCTCAGCCTCCTGTATAGCTAGTATTGTAGGCATGAGCCCTGACAACTAGCTGCCTAAGGGTTTGGATACATTTCCTGCCTCACAAGGATGTGATCAACCTTTTTTCCCCCCTAGGTGAAGTAACTTCTTAAAGAAAATATCTAGAGGCTCCTATTGGTGCAGCCTGCAAGGCTTGCCATCAGTGGGAATGTGACATGAGTTGTTATACTCTGGCACTCTTGTGAAGCTTCCTTCCACAATTCAAGATTAGTGTTTTGAACCCACAGTACTTCCAACCCTGATCACCTTCATTTTGCTTCTTGGTCTATCCTTTCACCTTGATCAAGATCATTTAACAGTATTCTAAACGACAATGACAGAATTAGAGTAGAACTCTCTGAAGTCCTCTGAAAAAGCTCCTTAATCTCCTTGGAACCTTGACCTTGTGCTGGAAACTAACTTTCTTTTCCTTTCCTTCCTTAACTTTCCTTTCTTTCAGTTATTTATAACGTGATTTTACATGCTCTTTCAGTTTGGGTTTTTTTTTTTTTATAGTTTGTGAGGAAAATGGCCTGTGTTCAGTATGCCCTTTTGTATTGTAGGTTGCCATCTTGCGAGGAGGTAGTAGTATATCCAGCCAAGAAACTGGGAAAAGCCAGAGCTCTCAGATCAGGGAAACATGTCCCGTCGGAAACAGACAAATCCAAATAAAGTTCACTGTGAGTATTGGGCTTTGTCTCCTGGAACCTGGGAATGTTAAGGCTTGGAATGAACAAGTAACCTGAGAGACTCTCATAGATTTGTGGAGGAAAAAAGGCTCCAAGATTTTAGATAATGGATTTAAAGTGTGTTGCCTCGCTGGACACCTCACTGGTGTTTTCCAACCTGACTTAGAAGTCTGTGCCTTCTTCCTTAGTACATTAACAAACAGTTATAGGATACCTACTGTGTGCAGATCTTTATGCTAGATGTCAGAGCTATAAGTAAAACTATAATGTAACTCTGTGTATAACACACACACACACACACACACACACACACACACACAAAATACATCAAAATACAAGACAGTATATGCAAAGTGCCAAATAGGAACTCCATAGATGTGTGTACCACAGAAGTTAGGAGGAAAGTAGCAAGGGAATGTTTGATAAAAGAGGCCCTAGACCATGAACTTAGATAGAGCCTATGGAAGAAAGTGAATTTGAAAAAGAGAGACAAAGAAGAGGGAAAGTCAAGTCGAGAAGATAGGCATTTTCTATTAAAAATGATTTTTTTCTGAGAAAAAGACTGTGTATGGCAGAAATTTCATTTGTGCAAGAGTCATAGGACATGAAGTTGCACATGCTTGTTAAATCCACATCGAGGAGGATTTTCAAACAGGAAGACCGAGTGGATTGACAGCTAGAATGCAGTGAATGGGATGGATCGCCTAAGAGATTAACTAAAAACAGGAAGGTCAAGTCGGCACTGTTGCTTTGCATTCTTTCTCAGTAGTTGTATATACATCTTTTATTTTGGTAAATCAGTTGTGAACTTCTAGAGGGCGGAAACTATATGACACATGGATATGTAGATATAGATTTAGATCACATCATTTCTATGAGCTGCCACTTTAGCAAGTGTGAGGCCCTGAATTCAAACCCTAAAAAAAAAAAGTGACTTATTAAATGCTAAATTAACACTGGTATCTATGCAAGTTTGTGGTAATTAGCCATTTCCAGGTGGATAAACATTCTCACTCAGATATTTATTAAAGAGGTGGATTTGGTTGTCTATTATTGCAGAGGACTGCTTAAGTACAACATTTGAAAAGAATTCAGAGTTATAACTAACACCAAACAAAAGCCAAACCAGAACAAAACAAATGATATTTAAGAGAATAAATTAATTCAGGAGTTAAGAGAACTAAAGTTAATTTAAAATATATCATATGCTTGATACTATGTAGTATCTATATTTTTCTGGCTAAGAAAGAGTTTAAACAAAATAATTCAGATGTATTTGATATCTTACAGGTTTAATAAGTAAGGTAATAAACCCCCGTATATAGTTTCTGTTTAAGTCCTAGAAAAGTTGTGTAAGATAGAGCTAGTTGGATGCTTCTAAAAAATATATTCTTGAATATTTGAATCTACAAGCCTGAGTTAACATAAAAGAGAGTGATTAGCGAGGATTTAGAAGTTGCCATTAAAACAGTATGATGCAATGTGTTTGAAGGTGAGGCTTGTCAAGGGAGAATGAATGATCTTCCAGGCATCAGTGGCTCATGCCTGTAATCCTAGCTACTCAGGAGGCTAAGATCTGAGGATTGTGGTTTAAAACCAGCTCAGCACAAAAGTCTGGGAGACTTACTTCCAGTTAACCACCAGAAAACTGGAAGTGGTGCTGTGGCTCAAGTGGCAAAGCATTAGCCTTGAGCTGAAGAGCTCAGGGACAGCACCCAGGCCCAGCATTCAAGCCCCACAACTGACTCCCCCCCCCCCCAAAAAAAAGATCTCCAGTATAGATCATGTAGCACAGGGGTTCTTCTTCATCCAGTTGAGGATGATTACTGATAAACAATAGAAACGTAGATAGGGAAAGAAAGGTAGAGATAATGGGTTTACAAATCAGGCAGTGAACAGTTCACTTACAAAAGCCATCTGTTCAAAGAGACTGATTAAATTTGAGGAAAGTAGCTGGAGAGTGAGGGCACAATTATTATAGGAAAGGCTGGGAAGCTAGCAGTGGTTTTACACAGCCTATGTCGTGCATGTGAAGCACATATCAGGTTGCATCTTTTCCCACCATAGTCAAGGCCAAGATAAAAGTTGGTGCTGGTTATCAGACTTGGAAAATAGCTGGACAAATGGGCCATGGCAGAAGAGAAAATATGACAGACACATAATTAAAGAAATGCAGTTACCAGAGTCAAACAAGTATCTTATTAGTGCAGTGGGTGGGATTTCGGACTCTTCAGTGGTCCATTAAGAGGACCATTGGAATTGGGCTGTGAGCACAAATATTCAACTGCAACTAAAGAGTAACATCCCCATGGAGTTTGGTCAGTGATGCATTTGGGCAGGAAGCCAGGGGGCCCTCTAAAGCAAAGCTTTAAGCTTGGTGAACAGAAGATATTGAGATCTGCTAGGTTGTGAGATGTTCTAATTTGCATGTTATTTTGGGATAGTAGCTGACCCTGCCCTTTCAAAAGATCATTTCTTATTTCTCATGACAATAATAGCAAGTAGTAGTTGGTAATTTTAGTTTTCTGACGGCTTGAGTGTCCTATCCCCAGGCAAAGAAATAATGATATGTATTGAATTTAATGCTGTTTATCTACTTGAAGTAAGCTAAATAGACTTGTAGTCTGAGAGACAGGAAAGTGTACAGAAGCTGTGCTCAAATGCCAAAGCCATTCAGTCCTTGAACAGCATGATGGCTTTGCTTCATGACATATGCCTTCTGGAAAAAAAGACTGAAGGGCATGAAACTAGAAATCCCATGCTGAGTTTTGAAAAATCTCATTTAATTTGAGATGAGATCTGATTGTCAGTATTTTTCAGAAGTTTTCCAGGTAATTTTAAGGTCAGGATAGAGTGAGAATCACTGACTTAATTTGTATTGTGAACAGTAGCAGTATTAAATGTTGTATTGCTGTCTGTTTTGTCCTCTGCATTATTTTATGTGAGGCCATCCTTTGTCCTAGATCCTCTTCAGTACTGGAGGTATTGGCCTCTATTCCCAAATGACAAATTGAAATCTTATTTAATATGGGAGATTTTTGCTGCTTAATGTTTAAACAAAGTTTAATAATTTCATAATTAGCTAGTATCATAGCTTGATTTGTTTCCTATGTATTCATACCATTTTCTGGTTTTAGCAGCAGGACAACAGCAATCCATTGTAGGAATAACTCATTAATAATGAAGGAAATCTCTATTTTATTTTGTTTATTTGTTATTTTAGTGGTACTGGGTTTGAACTAAAGACCTTGCACTTGCCAGCAGGGTGCTATATAACTTGAGCCATGCCTCCAGCCCTTTTTGTTTTTGTTATTTTTCAAATAGGGTCTCGCTTTATGCCCTATCAAGCTTGGACCACGATCTTGAAATTGATACCTCCTGTGTAGCTGGGATGACAGGTGTGTACCACCAAGTCCAGCTTTTTGAGATGAGATCTCATGAACATTTTATCCAAACTGACCTGAGTAGCTTAAGATCACAGTAATGGACTACTACACCCATTGGGGGAAAATCTTTATTTTTTTATTTTTCTAGTCCTGGGCTTGAACTCTGAGCCTGGGCACTGTCTCTGGACTCCTTTTTGCTCAAGGCTAGCACTCTACCACTTGAGTTGGAGCAACACTTCATCGTGTGTGTGTGTGTGTGTGAGTGTGTGATTTATTGAAGGGTAAGAGTCTCACAGGCTTTCTTGCTCAGGCTGGCTTTGAACTGAGGTCCTCAGATCTCAGCTTTCTGAGTAGCTAGGATTACAGGCATTAGTCACCTGTGCCTGTCAAAAAGCTTAATTTTTAAGGTAGAGTGCGTACTAATTTCTTCTATATAAAATGAGATATAGTTTGTTTATGAGTTTCTAATTGGTCTACATAGAGAAGTAAAAATAAATTACCTAAGTAAGGTTCATTATCCAATAATAACCATTGTAGGGAGTATTTTTCCTAAATAAAATTTTGTGTCTCCTAAAGAAGAATCCTCCCCTCCCCCCCAGTACCCAGCAGTATTGCTTAGATGTGCTATAGAAGTCAATAGACAGGTCATTTGGCACTTACTTGATTATTGTTATGACAGGGATTTTTTTTCTTGTTGTTGTTGTTGTGATTTTTTTTTTCTTGCCAGTCCTGGGGCTTGAACTTAGTCAGGGCTTGGGCACTGCCCTGGAGCTTTCTCAAGGCTAGCTTTCCAGCTTCTTCTGTGTATGTGGTACCAAGGAAATGAACCCAGGGCATTTTGCGTGGTACGCGAGTACTCTACCACTAGGCCACACTTCCGGCCCTCATAAAAACATTTTAAAAGAACAACATTTACTTTAAAATTTTTTTCTTTTTGGAAATAGAATAAAAGACTTTTTTTATGTTGAAAAGGAATGAAAGAATTAATTTATCCCAATTATCCTAGGTGACATTGCCAGCAAGAGTATTAAATAGGGAAGTTATATTGGATATACTCCTCTCTGTGAAAGCCTAAATGTTTAGACATTAATAGATAAAACTGAAATTTAAGCCTATGTAATGAGAGCAAACTAGCTTATCTTGAAAGGTAGATATCCTTTTAGGTAGCGTTCTACTAATCTAGTGGTGATTTTTCTATTATGAAAAGGATACATCTGTTGTTCATTCTTAGGCATGTTATAAATATATCTAGTTGGTTTCTGGCTAAGTTTCCGTAGAGACCTGAAGTGTTCTGAGAGTGCACTTCCTTTGATAATTATTTGCTGGCATATAACGCATTCCTTACTGCTGTGTCTGCCCATGGCTCCTAGCTCCAAAAACATGAACCTACCCAGAAGAATTCAGTTGATTCCAGTTTCAGTGGAACCAACATGTAGAAATTGAATGTTTAATTCTGAAGTGAGAAAAAGGAGGCACTCAACAAAAAATTTCACTCTTTCTTTCTCTAGCAATAATTTATATTCACTTTGTCACCTTAGAAATTATGAACATGGACCAAAAAAAATTATGAACATGGACTTTAAACAACCTGTTTTTAATGTGAGGGCTTTATAACTAGGAATACACTTTTAACAATCCACCTCCATTTGTACCCACAGGATGAGTCATAATTGCCAATGTCAGAAACCTTAATCCAGACACAGTAACTCATAATGTAGTATCAGAATCATCCTTTTTTCTCTTGTCATATATATACTAGCCCTGAGAATACTGTTTTGATATTTGAGTTTCACATATCAGTTTCAGTTGGCATGGAGGTAACTCCCAATACTAGATCAGTCATTTTTTCTACATAGAGATAAATGTTTGTTTCTAGAAAAGCACTTCTATGAACGTTCTATCCTAGAATTTATATGTCTACTAGAATGCAGTTTAAAAATACCATTAGGTGGGATGGTAGCTCATTGGTAGAGCACATGTTTAGCATGTGTGAGTTTCAGGATTCAATCCCTAGCACCAAGAAAAAAAAACTAAGAGCTGGGTGTGATGGTTCATACCTGTAATCCTAGCTACTCAGGAGGCTGAGATCTGAAGATCAGGGTTCAAAGCCAGCCCAGGCACAAAGGGACCTGAGACCCTTATCTCCAATTAACCTCTCGAAAACTCGGAAGTGGGGCTTAGCTCAAGGGTAGGGTAGCAGCCTTTAGCTGAAGAGCTCAGGGACAGTGCCCAGGCTGAGTTCAAAGCCCCATGACCTGCCAAAAACAAAATGAACCTGACCTCAGTTTTCTCTTCAGTATTTATCTTCAGAACTTTGCAGATAATCACTGTGTGAACTATTATAGCACTTAACATAGAAGCTGGAATTAGCAAGCGTCAACTAGTAATAATTGATGTCTAGTATAGATCTATATAGTAGATGATCAAGGAATATTTGCTGAATGAATAAATAAGCAAATCAAATGAGGCCTACTCACAACAGTGTTTTTTTACTGCCCCTAGACTAGTTAAGTACTACAGATCAAATCACAGTTCATTCTTCCCACATTATTACATTCTGTCTTTGAACCTGTGGTTATTTACTTTCCTTTCACCCTTCATTAAGAAAGGACCTGGCCTATTGTCACACATTTCACAGAGGCTATTATTCTCCCTTTGCTGGCTGCTGAATGGAAACAGTAGTTTCCACTCTGGCTGACATAATGGAAACCTGGAGAAAAGCAACACTTTTCTCCCTGTGCTCCCTTTGCAGGGTCTCCTGAAAAAAATAAAAGAATATTTGAATGTTAACTCTTCAATAACTACATTGATCTCAGGTGCTGAGATCTGAGTCAAAAGTAGGTCAAGGGCTTTTCCATACTGCATATAAAACCAAAAGCCACCTTGACCCAAGGAAACTAAATGCATATTTTTTGTTGTACATTAGTTGGTGTGTTTCAGGAAGTTTGTTCCTAAGCAGAAATGAATTCTTGTATTATTTTTCTCCTTATCCATTATTCAACCAGTTGATTTTTATCATATCTACTTCTGATAGACATTAGGAAATCAAGGAAGAACATCCTAAGCATATCTTCAAAGGCATACAGATGAAAGATGGGATTAAAGATTAATTTTAGGTGTAGAGATTTTACCAGATTGGTTGCCTCCACTTTAACCCATCATTATGCCTTTTTTTTTTTGCCTCTGTTACCCCAATTGATGGAAGCTTGTAAACGGAATTGAGGTTCTGCAGTTAAATTTGTAAAGCAGTGATCGATTGCCTTTGGAAATGAGTCAAGAAAAGGAATATTTAAGAGAAGCAATGCTTTCTAGAATCTTGGGCTTACTGCCAAGGAAGAGTAGGTGCAGTTAGAAGCTGTTGGAGGCAGCAAACTGATTGGGTGATGAATGACCCCATTACAGGGTGCCTGCCTGTCTTCTACCTTTGAAGGTCTGACCTTCCAACCAACTAGTCTGGGGATCTACTGCCCAGTTGGTGGCCTGACTTATTTTTCCTTGTGACCACCAGGGGATCAAGTGTTTGCTGGGCTAGAAGAGCAAGCCCGCCAGGCGATGATGAAAACTGATTTTCCTGGAGACCTTGGCAGTCAGCGACAAGCTATCCAACAACTAAGAGATCAGGACTCCAGTAGCAGTGAGTTCTGCACCTTCTGGTAATGACTCAGGGCAATGGAAGAAGAATTATCATAGTGTATGTGCTCTGGGGATTGTGTATGGGGGTTGGGAGGAAGTTATAAAAGAGATACATAGACCTCAGTGTCTGTAATGATTTCCTAAGGTGTGGGCATATGTGCTATTCAGAGAGGGAATTGGTTTGACATTGTGTTTTTTACAGCTAATCAATTACAGACTAAACACAATGCCATATACAGACAGGGTCTGTGATAGTTGTGATATAGGACATCCCAAGTCACAGGAAGAATTAGTGCTTAAGAACCCTTAGGTTTACCAAGACATGTGAAAGGGTATCAATGTATGGGAATTAATGCACCTTCTATCTGGCAGATATCATGTAACCCTTTTACTAATTACAATAAAAAAAAATTTGAGAAAAAAAAAAAAAAAGAACCCTTAGGTTGGGCCAGAAGCATGGCCTAGTGTTAGAGTGCTTGCCTAACATGCACAAAGCCTGGGGTTCAATTCCTTGGTACCACCTACACAGAAAAAGCCAGAAGTGGTGCTGTGGGCTCAAGTGGTAGAGCACTAGCCTTCAGCACAGAGAGGCTCAGGGACAATGCCCAGGCTCTGAGTTCAAGCCCCAGTACTGACAAATAAAAAAGTCCCCAAACTGGGGCCAGGAGTTTGGCCTAGTGGTAGAGGGTTTGCCTAGCATGCATGACGACCCAGGTTCGATTCCTTGGTACCACATATACAGAAAAGCCAGAAGTGGTTCTGTGGCTCCAGTGGTAGAGCTCTATCTTTGAGGAATGCCCAAGGACAGTGTTCGGGCCCTGAGCTCAGTCCCAAGACTGACAGAAAAAAAAAAAAAGCCCCCAAACCATAGATCAGATTAAAAAAAAACAATTTAAATGCCTGTATGTGCAGGGTGCAGTGGCTCACACTTGTAATTCTGGCTACTCAGGAGGCTGAGATCTGAGAATTGAGGTTCAAAGCCAACCCAGGCACTAAAGACCACATGAGACTCTTAACTACTAGAAAAGTAGAAGAGGAGAGGGGTAGATTGGTAGCCTTGAGCTGAAGAGCTCAAAGACAGAGCCCAGGCCCAGAGTCTAAGCCTCACAACCGACAAAAATCAATCAATCAATCAATCAATCAAATCCCGGTATGCTAGGTAGGATCTATGTGTAATTAATAAAACAGAAATGTGACATTGATGAAGTTTTACACAGGGGCTTATTTTAATGGTGTACAAGGTTTATTTAGTGATGAGTTTATGCAGCATTTTTGTAAAATGCTAAAGTCAGAGTCTCACCTCAAACCCTCAGTAAGCGCTCTAGTTAAAAGATAGAAAAGATGGGCTCTTACAAGTTCAGCCTTATAGGTTGTCTTATCTGAACATTCTGAGATGTCGTACATCCTAGAAAGAGTTCTACACTTCCTTAACCTTACACATTTGATACTAGTTATTATTAGTAACAGTTCAGAGTACATTTCCAATTTTCCTTCCATTGGAGACTGGGAGAAACCAACGTAGGAGAGTTTTGCAACACTCAAAGAAGGTAGAAAGCTAAACACTGGTGGCTCAAGCTAATAATAGTAGCTGCTTGGGAAACTGAGAGAAAAACTCATAAGCTATAGCTGGGTACAACGGCAGGTACTTATTCCAAGCATATAGGAAGCTGAGCTGGCTTTAGCAGAGAAGTCCTCAACACACTATGGGATGCTGGACTAGATTGTCTTCCCAGCAGCTATAGAAAAATAGGAGGATGACAGTCCAGAAATATTGTCAGGTGGGAAACAAGACCCTATTCTATAATAACGAGTAAAAACAATGCTGGAGGCATGGTTCAGATTCTGAACTCTACAGTTTTTCCCAAAGTAATAAAGCAACAACTGTAAGAACGAATTTAGCAACTAATAGCCTAGGTGCAGAAAATAAGCCCCAAAATTTCTTGAAAACTTAATGGGACCCATCAGTTTCCTGTTACCAGGTAACAAAGAACCTAACTTTAATAGTTTTCTATTCTGGTTTTCTGTTAGGAGCCGGGAGTTTGGCCTAGTAGTTGAGTGCTTGCCTAGCATGCACAAAAACCTGGATTCGATTCCTCGATACCCCACATACATAGAAAAAGCCAGAAGTGGTGCTGTGACTTAAGTGGTAGAGCCCTAGCCTTGAGAAAGCCCAAGGACAGTGCTCAGGTCCTGAACTCAAGCCCAGGACTGACAAAATATATATATATTTTTTTTTCCTGGCAGAGACGTATTTAGATAATTGATAAATTATTTTAAAAACTATACAGTTGGATAAAGTGCTTTGCACTAAAGTAACAAGTATTACAAGTGAGAAATAGAAGGCTGGTGAGAAAATATTGTATGATTCATTCTGTGCGAATCCTTCAAGATTATTATGATGATTCAAAAGAAAGGAAGCTTTGGGTTGAGGACTAAAGCAACATGCTACAGATCTTTCCATGACCCAAATCCAGTCCACCAAGTGAATGGTGTCTAATACTGACGTGTAAATACTAGAATATGATTTGGTTAGAATTTGTCAAGAAAGGAATATAACCAGTTTTGCCTGGGAAGAAAGAAAACCTATTGGAAAGAAAGGAAACCACTGGTGGAGTTGGAAATTATGCAAAGGATAGTAGAAGAAGTGTCACTTTTAGGAAATACAAATCTCTCTGCAGAGTTAGAGTCTATGTATTTCTGCTTACATTGGGCCAGGAGTCCAGGGTCTGAGAAGGGTTGAAATAGGGCTGAAATCTGACAGTTTCCCTAGATTTGGCTTCCTCCTGAGATCTTCAAAATACTAATGTTTTGTTTTCAGAAATAATTTCAATTGTTACTGTCTTTTTTTCCCTTCTATTTCCTATAAAATAAAAGGAAAACAGCTTACACAAATCTTGCAGATTCCCCAATTATAGGTAGGCTTTTCTACAACCACATTTTGCCATCTCCCTAATCAAAACAAACTCAGTTTTCATATAAAGTAACAGGAAATGGTATTTTACCTTAAAATGAAGAGCAGTATATTCCTTTCATTTATACATTTAGTTATCTATCAAATATTTCAAAGAATTAATGAAACCATGAGTTGTTTCAGTTTGGAATTCACAGCACTAGTAGAATGAGAACATATAGGTACTCCAAGTGCTAAGCTAAGACAGGACTGAATGTTTGAGGGTAGCCTGAGCTACATAATGAGACTTTGTATTAAAAAATGATTTCTTGTGGGGCCCCGTGGCTCACTCCTATAATCCTGGCTACTCCTGTAATCCTGGCTGAGATCTGAGGATCACAGTTCAAAGCCAGCCGAGGCACTAAAGACTATGAGACTCTTATCACCAGTTAACTACTAGAAAACTAGAAGTGGCGCTGTGGCTCAAGGGGTAAGGTGGTAGCCTTGAGCTGTGGAACTTAGGGACAAGGCCCAGGTCCAGAAATAGGATGATAGGATGGTAGCCTTGAGCTACTCCAAGATTGCAAAAAAAAAAGAAGAAATTTATTTTAAAGTGAGTTGAATATTCCTGAAAACTGCTAGAGGTTGGTTGCTCTGCTAATTTTTCACTGTAATGAACAACCTTGTCCCTATAAATGATACCATTTTTAACTAATTTACTTCTGCCTCCTTACTTATAAAAGCTTGAAAGAAAAACTTGCTGCTGTGCCTATAAATGTACTTGGGGAGAGAAAAGCTTTGTGGGGCTCAGTGTGGAGTAGCTTATGATACCATGGGAAAAATCAGTCAAGGTGGCTTATGCCTGTAATCCTAACTACTCAGGAGGCTGAGATCTGAGGATCGAGGTTCAAAGCCCCAGCACAAAAGGACCTTATCTCCAATTAATCTGTAGAAAATGGGAAGTGAGGCTTGGGTAAAGGGTAGGGTAGTAGCCTTGGAGTTTGTCCTAGTGGTAGAAGCTTGCTGAAGACCTGGGTTCTATACCTCAGTACCACATACGTAGAAAAAGTCGGAAGTGGTGCTGTGGCTCAAGTGGTAGACGTTTAGCCTTGAGAAAGCTCAAGAACAGTGCTCAGGCCCTGAGTTCAAGTCCCAGAGCTGGTTAAAAGAGGAGGGGGGACAGAGGGAGGGTATGTTACAGAAGCTCCGGATCTCTTCTTACAAAAATCAGAACAAGTAACCAGTTTGTGTGTTCCAGGTGACAGTGAGGGTGATGAAGAGGAAACCACACAAGATGAAGACTCTTCCCACACATCAGAGGAAGATGGTGGGGTGATCAAAGTGGAAAAAGACTTAGAAAATGCAGAACAGCCTGTTGGTGGTGAGAGTGAAGTAGTAAAGCATGAGGCAAGTGACAAATGGCTTCTGAACCTAGGAATGCTTTAGTCATCTCTGCTCATGCTTCTCACACATGTGTCACAATCACACTACTGACAGTCTCCTTCACAGTACCAGAGCCCATAGCTTTCTTCACACAGCCTTCCCTCATCCCTCCCCTCCTGTACAGCACTCTTTCTTAAAACTTCTTTCTAGACATAACAATTACCTTTTCAAAAACTTCCCTACTAAACTGTACTCTGGAATATGCTTGAAAATTGTAAGTCACAGTGTTACCACCTCACTAACTTGAGCAATCCTATATCCTCTTGGTAAAAGCCTTGAAGACATGAAAATGTGATCAAATTTAAAGCTCTTTTCAAATAGTGCTTTTTCCCTAGTCCCACAGGGGATCTAGGAATAACATACATCATTAAGTTATGCTCCCTGTTACCAGAGGTAAGGAAGGGAAGTAATTGTGGAGTCTTCGTGACTTGCCTATTTGTTGAATTGTAGATCACAGAGAGCTTAAGTTCTGACCCATTGCTTGAACTCTGCCAGTGTCCACTCTGCCAGCTAGACTGTGGGAGTCGGGAGCAGCTGATCGCTCATGTGTACCAGGTATGGCATGGGAACCTGGGATTTTTGGAACTTAGTCTCTGACAGCTTGCTTATAACCCACAGCCTACACTGGCTTTTGTCTCTAGATCCTGAAGAAATCTTGAAGGTTTTTTTTTTTTTTTTTTTTTCTTTTCCTTTTGTCAGTTGTGGGGCTTGAACTCTTGGCCTGGGCATTGTCCCTAAGCTCTTCAGTTCAAGGCTAGTGCTCTACCACTTGAGCTACAGTGCCACTTGTGGTTTTCTGGTAGCAAATTGGAGATAAATCTCACAGACTTTCGTGCTTGGGCTGGTTGAACCGTGATCCTCAGATCTCATCCTCCTGAGTAACTAGGATTACAGGCATGAGCCACTAGCGCCCAGCTCTTGAAGGCTTTTAAAGAAAAAAACATTCACAAGACTCCGTCTCAACTAGTGGCTAGACTGGTAGTGTATGCTTGTTATTCAAAACTATGGGGGGGAGCACAAATAGGAGAATCACAATCCAGCTAGCCCAGGTTTAGTAAGGTCTTTATCTTGGGAAAAGGAGCTGGTAGATTGGCTTAAGAAATAAAATACTTTTACTAAGCAGAAGTCCCTGAGTTTAAACTATAGTATTAAAAAAAATGGGCTCATAAACAATATTTCTCTGAAAGACTATTTGAAAGTTTGAGGGAAGACAGAACCTACATTACTTATTTTTTACTAGCATTCCCAGCCAGCTCCGGATTTGTCCTTTGTTGCCTTCTGATGATGCACTTGCACCTGTCTGTATAGTTTTTGCCAAGAGAGAAAGAGAAGCCATTCCAAGCATGAAGTCCTCTCAGGCTCTAAAGGGGTTCCTGAGCCCCATTTTTCTTAAGCTAGCCAAATGTCCCAAAAATGTAGTCATGCTAAAAAAATCGGAGTGATGGTGTGAATGGCCTTTCTGAAGGTCCACTAACACAACAGGCCTTGACTTTTCCAGAAGCAAGACAGAAGAGCTGCAAGTCCATTGTTCAGAAAGTAGGAAAGATGATTTTCCAGGAAGTAGTAAAGTGGGTACAAATGTCCTGGAGGTAGGACAAGATTGACAGACTAAGGCTCTGTTTTACAGCACACTGCAGCAGTGGTGAGCGCCAAGAGCTACATGTGTCCTGTCTGTGGACGGGCCCTTAGCTCCCCAGGATCACTGGGCCGCCACCTCCTAATCCACTCAGAGGACCAACGGTCTAACTGTGCTGTGTGTGGAGCCCGTTTTACCAGCCATGCCACTTTTAACAGGTTAGCTGGGCACCCTGTTGTACTGGGATCAAGTCACTGGGCGTGGGTTCCCAAGTCAAAGACAAGTCTAGAGATACAGGTGATGCAAGGGCAACTGACACATGACCACTTGGAAATTCAGGTCATGAGATTAGGATGTCAAGAAGCATCTGTTAGCTATCCCTAAGGGAACTGGATTCCCTTTTCTTTCCCCATCAGAATATTCTCAACTAGGAAGAGATGTAAGGAATTGCAAGAATATTTTTGATAAACTTGTGGTATGCTGAAAAAAATCTTGATATAAGGACATCATCTCTAGATTTCCTAGGAAACTAGAACTCCAGACAGTATCCTTATCCTCTTTGCTGAGTAGATAATGCAGAGGCTGCCTTTCATTGCAGGCAGTGCCAGGTGGGGGACTGTACCTGCTTAAGAAAGCCCCTGCTCCCAGGCTCCTTCATTCACTCAGTAGGCCTAGCCCTGATTGGTCTTCCCAAGCATTAAAACCAACCCTAATACTGGAAATTGGCCTAATAGGAAAGGAGTAAAGAAAATACTAAGGTTAGGACCTGAGGCTTGCTACACAGAAACATTAACCATCTAATATTCTTGCTTCCCAGTGAGAAACTTCCTGAAGTACTTAATATGGAATCCTTACCCCCAGTCCACAGCGAGGGTCCCTCCAGCGCTGAGGGAAAGGACATTGCCTTTAGCCCTGCAGTGTATCCTGCTGGAATTCTGCTTGTGTGCAACAACTGTGCTGCCTACCGGAAGCTACTGGAAGCCCAGACCCCCAGTGTACGTAAGTGGGCCCTACGTCGACAGAATGAGCCTTTGGAGGTAAGGCTGCAGAGGCTAGAGCGAGAGCGCACAGCTAAGAAGAGTCGACGGGATAATGAGACCCCAGAGGAGCGAGAGGTGAGGCGCATGAGGGACCGTGAAGCCAAGCGCCTTCAGCGTTTGCAGGAGACAGATGAACAGCGGGCACGCCGGCTGCAACGAGATCGGGAAGCCATGAGGCTGAAACGGGCCAATGAAACCCCAGAGAAGCGGCAGGCCCGGCTTATCCGAGAGCGAGAGGCCAAGCGGCTCAAAAGGAGGCTGGAGAAAATGGACATGATGTTGAGAGCTCAGTTTGGCCAGGACCCTTCAGCCATGGCAGCCTTAGCAGCCGAAATTAACTTCTTTCAGCTACCTGTGAATGGGGTAGAATTGGACAGCCAGCTTCTGGGCAAGATGGCCTTTGAAGAGCAGAACAGCAGCTCTCTCCACTGAACAACACCCTCCTGCCTTGCCCTCCCATCCGCCCAAGCCCACAAGGATTGGTTTTGCAGCCAACCACAAGGCCATCCTTGTTGCCAGAGGAAGGCCTGTGTTGGCTGCAGGTGGACTTGTACCCCTTGCATGTGGGAGCAAAATGATGGGGCCAGGAAGAACCCAGCTCAAGGCAGCTCTGGACAAGGGAGCAGGTACTCCAGAGAACTAGACTCTCCCAGTCAACTGGAGCAGGCCAGCTTATGGGACTATAGGCCCCGGTACAGCCTGTGAAGTTGTGTGGGCAAATAAATTAAGTTCATCTTCATTTTGGCTTTTTGTCTCAGTTTCATTCTGGCAAATGAAGAGAGATAGGAGAGAGCTGGGTGGGAGATTTCAGACTTAGGGTTGTGTGCCCATTTCTGAGGCAGGGCGCCCCTCATCTTAGGCTACTCAAACAGATATCCGAAGAACTGATGCTTTGTGAGAATTTATTCCTACACCCCAATAAAGGTATCTATGATCCAAAGAGCTATTTAAATTTAAGCCAAGTGCAGTGGCTCATACTTATAATCCTAGCTACTCAGGAGGCTGAGATCTGAGGATCAAGGTTCAAAGCCAGCCCAGGCACAAAAGGACCCAAAACTCTCATCTCCAATTAACTTCTAGAAAATGGGAAGTGGGGCTTAGCTATAGGGTATGGTAACAGCCTTGAGGTGAGGAGCTCAGGGACAGTGCCCAGGCCTAGTTCAAGCCCCATGACTTTCTCTTCCCCCCTCCCCCAAAAAATGACCTTTTCCAAATTCAGAAGTAGTAGAAAACCTTTCTTACAATTGATATTTTCCAAAACATTCTGGAATACTTGAAACTAGGTACAAGCTACTTTTTCCAGCAAAATTCAGTTCATCAGCCACTTAAAATTCTACAACAGGGGCTGGGAGTTTGGCCTAGTGGTAGAGTGCTTGCTTAGCATGCACAAAGACCTGGGTTCAAATCCTTGCTACCACATACATAGAAAATACTCGAAGTGGTGGTGTGGCTCAAGTGGTAGAGCATTAGTCCTTGGGAAAGCCCAATGGCAGTGCTCAAGCCCTGAGTTCAAGCCCCGAGACTGGCAAAAAAAAATGGATTGACCTCATGTTTGTTCCCCAGAGCCAAAGTAGGACTCTTAAACTATAAAGGAAATCCAGAGTTAAGGTGATAGAGGAGAGTTCAAGTCTACAGTGGTGAAGGCAAATGACAACTTTGGCAGTTTGTATAGCTGCCAAGCCATGGAAGAAACAAACACTGAGGTCATTTCCAAAAGTCTCTGTAATAGTTCACAATAAGATAGAACTTTCCTTAGCCTGCACCAAAGGTTATGTACAGTTTAGATAATTATAGATCTTGAGGTCCAGAAGGAAGTGCCCTAGTTAAATTGTAGCCAGAAAAATAACTATGCCAGGAATGTGGACCTCTTCCAGTATCTTAAGAGGGAAACTTGGACTCCTCGCTGACCTCCATCCCTGGCTGTTCAATAGAAAATGACTCCCACCAAAACTAGGGTTAATTCCTGCCTGAAATATTTATTCTAAAAATTACATTTAAAAGGAATCAAGTGCTCAATTGATACAAATGACTTTCTCTCACAGAGCTCCATGCTGAAGTTTTTTACTTGGGATAGTTTCAAAATAGTTGTGCATTTACTGTGTGCCAAAGATCAGTCCTGTTTTGTAGATTATTTAATTTTTACAGTGGCGTGCAAACTCAGGAATTAGATGCCTGGGTTCAAAACTACCCTGCTGGGCTGATGATACAGTTCAGTGCTTGAGCATTTGCCTAGCACATCAGAGTGGGTTCAGACCTCAGCACTATAAAACATTTACTGAGCAAGTTATTTTTGATTTCTCCATCCATAAGATGGGTATAATGCTACCGCCAAATGATTTGGGGGGAACAGTTCTAAGAATTGAACTTGGGGCCTCACATTTGCTAGGCAAGCATTTAGAGCTAAGTACCCAGTCTCTTTGGCTTTGTTTTCAGATGGTGCCATGTGTTTTGCCCAGGCTGGCCAGGACTATGATCTTGTGTATGCCTCTTCTGTAGTTGGAATGAAAGACTATGCCTAGCTTATTGAGATGGGATTTTTTTTTTTAAGTGTTATGTAGTTGTACAAAGGTTTTTTTTTTTTTTTTGCCAGTCCGGGGCTTGAGCTCAGGGCCTGAGCACTGGCCTTGGACTTTCTCAAGGCTAGAGCTCTACCACTTGAGCCTCAGCACCACTTCCGGCTTTTTTCTATGTATGTGGTACCGAGGAATCGAACCCGGGTCTTCATGCATGCTAGGCAAGCACTTTAACCACTAGGCCAAACTCCCGGCCCCAAGGGCTTTTAATTCCAGAAGCCAGGTAATGTAGCTGGGCTTACAGACTTGAGACACCATGCGTGGCAAACACATGACTCCGTGTGTGTGTGTGTGATGTAGGATAGATTCTTATTTCATAAGTACTCATTCAATAAAACTGAATGGAGGGCTGGGAGTTTGGCCTAGTGGTAGAGTGCTTGCCTAGCATGCACAAAGACCCGGGTTTAATTCCTCAGTACCGCATGCATAAAACAAACAAACAAAAAAGCCAGAAGTGATGCTGTGGCTCAACTGGTAGAGTTCTAGCCTTGAGAAAGCCCAAGACAGTGCTCAGGCCCTGAGCTCAAGGCCCAGGACTAGCAAAACACAAACAAAAAATCCTCCCCCCCAAAAAACAATAAAACTGAATGGAGTCATTATCATGTATCTGTTTCATCACTTACTGGTAGCAAGTTTTATAAAACAAACAGTAGCTATGTTTAGAGCTGACTTGTTCTAGCAATTTCTGGCAATATTCTAGAGTAAAGAATCTGGAAGAAGCCGGGCATGGTGGCTCACACCTGTAATCCTAGCTACTCAGGAGACTGAGAAATGAGGATGATGGTTCAAAGCCAGCCCAGGCACTAAAGTTCCTGAGAGTCATCTCCAATTAACCACCAGAAAACTGTGGCTCCAGGAGGCCAAGAGTTCAAGACCCATGACTGACAAAAAAGAATCTGGACGCAAAAAAAAAAAAAAAAAGAAAAACAAAAAACAGCAGTGAGGACACCTACAGGTCCTTGTGATGAATTCTGCTAATATCTAAAATCTACACGTAAACATTCAGGTCTCAAAACCAACAGACTGCAGGCCATGCTTCAGTTCACTATGGCCATCTGTTCTAGATCATCACAGGAAGACAGTTTCCATTTGCATTCCATTCCAAGTGCCCCTCAAAGCATTCCTGAACCAACCCCCCCCCACACATACTGAACAGCCACCATCAAGCTAACATAGGAACAAAGAGCAAACACCAAAAGGAAAAGCTAGTAGTTTATATAGATAGATATATAGATATATAGATATTGATATATATTGTGTTTACATAGTCCACAAGTTAAATGCAGGTATCCATAAGAAGAGCATTAACAATAAAAATACAATCTGTGTGTAGCCAAGTACAGAGACTTAAAATGGTAAAACAGCAAAAAGGATCTCACAAAAGTACAAATATACAGTACAAATTGATTTATTTAAAACAGTTACAAAAAAGCACAACAAAATAGAGATTATCCTTAGAATTATTAATGCTTTGTTAAAGATCAGGTAGGATTAGAGGGTAAGAAATGGTGTTGGGTGGGGGGAGCACCTGACTAGTTCTAAGGCTTTAGATACAATGCAGTTGATTACATATTAGTTCAGCCATTACATACTGGGGATAGTAGTTGGGGGATCAGTAATTTATCTACAGGGAACTCCTACACAAATCAGATCCATTCAGACCTCCCCAGTGCCATTCTCTACTCCGTAGGACCCTAAAGCCACGTGGATGACAAAATTCCCATTCTTCTCTCTCCACCCCATTCCCTATCCATACATTCTTCCCTCCCCTAAGGTGCTGTGCAAGCTGAGAGCAGTCTACTCTCTGCAGCTGGAACATATACTGTTTTGACTACAGGGATCCTGTGTGACTTAAGAAGTTCATAGGGGACAGCTTTTTTAATACTTCGAGTTAGCCATGAATACAGTCAGTTTCTTCCCCAACAATCTATAGAGTTTGCTGAATGCAAATATGAAGCAAGCAAAGGGGTCAACTCTGCCTTTAGCAATACCAGCAGCCTCAGTAACCCTCCCAGCTCACAACCACATGCAAACTCCTTGTCCAGGGGGTGGGTGTAAACCACTGTGTCAACAGTTCTCTCTGTCACCCTCTCTAAAGAACCTAAGTCCTCATGACAGTCATAAAGACAAAATAAACGCTTGCAAGATTGACAATATATAAAGGCACATGGGCTGCTGCCACCCACACTGCAGACAGAAACCCAGTTGTGGCCATCTTCACTGCTGGGCCTCGCAGTGGAATGGCTTTGGGATCACACAGACTTTTGAGTTTGTAATCTACTGGGAGAAGATCTAGGCTTAACAGGAGTACTAATAAAACTTTAGTGTGAAAAGTGCATTTATTACTACTGTTCCTGCTGGGGAGGGTCAGCAGGGAAAACGCACCACCTCTCCTCCTGCCCCAGGCACTGTGCATAGTCTGCAGGTATGGAGAGTGCAGCCAACTCTAATAGAGGGCTAGCGTCATCCAAGGCCCAGACCAGGTTTCTAGTCCAAAGATGGTTCCTAGAGCTGAAAGAGTAACTGACAACTACAAAGACCCAGATGCTAATTTTATTATTGCATAATGTGGGAGATCGTTCCTACTCCAGGAAACTAGAGGGTGAAGTTTTCCCAGCCAAGGGCTCACAAGTTCCTGATCAACAACCAACCTAGTAGGGTTCAGCTCTCAACTGTAGTGTACTTTTTCCCACCTGGAAAGTATTGTAGCTTCAGTGTGATTTAGTAAACTTATCCCTAGGAGGTCAAACCGCTCTAAAACTTGGCCTCTGCCCTTTTACTTTGCTTCTAAGACCATAGCCTAGTCTCCCACAGTCAATTCAATTAATCTGGTTATCATATCAGCAGACCTGGGCCCTTTCCCATCAACCCATGTCCTCCTCCACCTCCAGTGTGAACATTCAAATCTTCAATATGCCTGCTTGACATAGGTATGAATCACAGCATCATTCCATGCTTCCTCTAAAATCACTCATGATGTCCACTGACAAAAGGAAGAGTAACCTCCCTGGAGAAGTGTCTCAGTCAAACTTCAAACCTTCTCCCAGTAGCAGAATTCCCATAACTGGCGCTAGATGAACCTCACTAGGATGCTGGCAGAGGTCCTAACGTGGTTCTTCCTTAGTTTTCAAAACTGGATACAAGATACTACAAAGAAAAAAACTTAACACAACAGAAAATCTCTAGAAGGACCTGTTTGTCTCTCCCTCAGGACAGGAGATCTTTGGACCCAAAGGGCTCTTGATAGCACTGAGGCTATATCCCTTCGGATTCACCAGCCCACCAGCAGCATTTCATACCATCTCTATTCAGTACAACTATGCTAAGTTATAACACTGGCAGGGTACAGGTAAGGATGGATAGGATGCCTGGAGTTAATCTGCATGGCCAAAGACACAGAAGGATAGGAAGCTCTAGTGAGCAGCAGGTAGGACAATAAGCAGACAGCAGCAGTGGCAAAGCAGCACAGTACAAGCCTGTGGTGTTAGGACTAACTGGGACCAAGAGTATAGAAGGATTAGTCAGATCTCCTGGGATGCTCCCCTTAGGTCCAAGTGCTCAGCACCAAGCTTCCAGACCTCTTTCCCTAAGAACACTAATCTTGATAGGTATGATGACTAGGACTTAGGCTATTACACCATCCTTTGCTAGGTTCCCTTCTCTCAAATCATACAGGAATTCCTGTACATGCCAGACTATCCTCATTCCTCCTCTCTCTTAACTGAGAATGTCCGCCAACTAACAAGAGTCTGGCTGGCTTTTGGTAACTGCCAATTCCTCTAAAGCTGACTTCCCACTAGAATGGTCAATATCTAAAATCCACTCATGTCTCTTGGAAACTTAGGAAATCTCTAAGGAAGAATGGACACTGCATAGGTTACTCCTACTTTTCAGGCGTGGAAGAAAAGGCTATAAGAGAGAGAGAAGGCAAACACAGGCTGAAGCTCAGACCAAGACTTACAGCACAAAGCTTCTTTTCCTGGAGACCATACTTACTGAAAGATATCTCTGCCACTCAGAAAAATCAAGTATTAATATGTTATATAGGCATGGCACAACATAAGGGGAGGCTATTAGAATTGCTTCACACAAGATGAATCGTAGCAGGTCTGAGACCAACTTGTTAAGACCCCCAACAATTTCTCTTTCCAGGACCCAGTGAAAGTTACCAAGTTGGGAAGTCACAACTAGCCTGAATGGAGACAAGTGACTTCATTTCAACTATAGGCTTGTTCCCTTAAGGAAGAAGTTCAGTTGGTATCTTGGGGGGGGGGCATTTATTGAGCATCTACTGTGTGTATGTCAATATATTCAACTCATGCACACAATAATGTCTAGGAACAAGTTGCTCATAAAACAGCCAGAAATAAGGCCTTCTACCAAGGTACTCATTTGAAGGAATTCAAGACTCAACCCCATAGGTCCCACTGGAGAAAACAAGCCAGAGAAAGCAGCATTCAGAGAATAGGAGACAAAGAAAGGAAAGGACATGATCTGAAATGATCTCAAGTTTGGGGTTTGGTTCTGACATGAACCAGAGACTTAAGTATTTGCAGTCAAGTCAGTGGCTTTCTTTGAATGGACCATCAAAAAGCTCACTAACCAGGTAACTGCTCTCAATGAAACAGTGAAGTGCAAGGCTTGTAGCAAACAAGCCAGTTTCAGTCACTCTGTTCCCCCAGGAGAACAACCTTTAGCACCTGAACATTAAGAATGACTCCATTCTCAGAACTTCCCCTCTCCCCCCAGGAGGTAGGTAAAATTAATTATCCCCATTTGGCAGCTGGGGAGGAGGTGAAAGAATGAGAGGTCATTAAGACTTGCCTAAAGTCTTTGACAGACCATAGCTCAGACTTCAGAAGTTTGAGACTCCTGGTTTGACTCCTGTTGACAGGCCAGGCCTTGGCCAATCCAAGTACACCTACAAAAGAAATTCCAGGATCATGCCCTGGGAGAAATCTACTGGACAGATGTGTGGACAATACCCTGAGTTGCCTTCAAGAGTCTAAAGACACCCCCCTCCCCCACCCCAAAATTAACCAAAGGACCACTCACCTACCTAAAAGCTCGTAGAGGAGTCTAAACCCTAATACCCGGGTAATACCACAATCCAAGCTGACAATAAAAATTGTGGGGCACAGGGGATGTGAGCTTAAGACCTGGAAAAGCAAATCCAACTAAGCCTGAAAACATTCTTGCAGAGGGATACGCCATTATGAAATCAAATCTACTTCAGGTGCTGAAATGTTACCAAACTATCCTAGACTCATAGGAGTGGCAGTGGGGAGGGAAAGAGTAGACATGCCCAAATGCTAGGAGAGGCAGTAGAATAAGATGAGAGGGGATCATTAAAAACACCAGAAATTGCCCCACCAGGCACCCTGGCCCGGGACATGGGATCCCTCCTTGTTTCTCCACCAAGCTGCCTGGCAGTGGAAGAGGAGGGGGACATGATTTTGAATTTAAAAAATATTAGGTGAGAAGGAAACCAGAGACAACCCCTACAAACCAAAAACTAGAGGCCTTGGTCAGAGTGGACAAAGCCAAGTTTGCAGAAGATGAAAGGCAGTGCAGCTACACAAAGCCCAGGTCAATA
This sequence comes from Megascapheus bottae, assembly GCF_031878675.1. Lineage (NCBI taxonomy): Eukaryota > Metazoa > Chordata > Mammalia > Rodentia > Geomyidae > Megascapheus > Megascapheus bottae. The sequence goes on along the minus strand of NC_143532.1, from coordinate 9,136,885 downwards.
CACCATGCAGAGATCAGGGCAGCAGAAGGGCAAGGGCAGCGCAGGCACTTAGGCACAACATAAACAAGACAACAGAAGGGTGTAGGTACCTGGGGTAAAGGGTCCACTCACTGTTCTTTCAAGTCACTATTACCAACTAGAGACTCAAGGAAATCCCAAACGCAGGCCTGGCACGTTGAGTAGGAGATTTGTTAGGGCAGCCACCTTTCCAGAAACTTGATAACCTGGTGGCCAGGTCTTTCCTCAAAGTCCCATGACTGGGTCCTGGGCAAGGCAGCCCTTCACTATGAACCCTTGAGGGGCCTCTCTGCGCCTCTCTCTCTCTCTCTCTGTCTTTCCTAGAAGACAGAGTGAAGCCTATGGGAGGAATGGTGAGGAGAGATGGGGAAGGACTGAAGCAGAGGATTAAGCAGAGTCCTGTAGATTAGTGCTTCTCCCCCACAAACCCAGCCAAAGACATTTGTAACAAAATCACCCCTTAAAGTGCACATCTCTCACAAGAAGGGTTCTGGGTGGGAACCCTCTTATTTCCAACAATGGGGCGTCCTGCCCTCCCACCACAAAAAAAAAAATTAATAAGAAAATAAGAGAAAAAAAAAAAACTTCAGTCTTACTGCTACTATTAAGCTGTGGATCATCATTTTTGGCTCTTTCTTGGCTTCCTCCCTCTACCGTCTGCTCCCAAAGCCTGTCCTTTTCCTTGCAGGAGCTAGGGATGGGAAGGAAAGAACAAGGAGGCCCTGATTTTGGAATGTTTCATATCCTGTGTGTGCCCCCTCCTTCTTTGCTCTAGGCCTACTGCTCCCAATCACAGGATGCCCCTGGGCTGTCCTGAAAAGATGACATGGGGTTATGAGCAACAGATCCTGCCTTGAGAGGTTACCTTACCCCTCCCCTATCCCTCAAATCTCACTGCCTAGAGACCATTCCCTGCTCAGTCAGCGTGTGCAAATCCTCTACCTGTTCATGGCGAGGCTCACCTGTGGGGTTAAAGCCCCAGTCCTGGTGTAAGAAAGAGGTTCATTTTCCCGCATTGGAACGCCCTTCGATAGACAGCTTTACCTCCTGTGGAATGAAAGAGGGACGGAGCAGCGCAGCCCGTGCCTCCTCCCCTTGCATGCCGTATCTTTGGAAGGTGGGGGCTGGCCAGCAGGCCTGAGCACCAGGCTCAGACTGGGAGGGCTCTACCACATGGGAGCCCTCTCCTCCGGGCTGGCTCTTGCCCTCACTGTCACATAAGTCTCTGGGCCCCAAGACTGTCCTCTCAGGCCTTTCTCGAGGGGGACCCAGCTGGCCTGGGGGAACACAGCTGGCCTGAGAAACTGAATTACTGTTCAAGCTCTGTAAACTGATAGAGATGCAGACATCTCCCACCTGTAGCCGATGGCAGGGCAGAGAGAAGAGTTGTGCAGTCCGCCCAGGGCTGCAAGAGGACCAACCCTGGCCATAGACAAAGAAGGGGTGCTCGGGGGGCACCTCGATGCTCACTTTGCTCTGCTGCTCACCAACCACAAAATGCAGCATGACAAATCCAGGCCACTGGCTCTCTTGAATGTCCACAACTGTGCTAGAGTCAATCTTCAGCCCCCCACTCACTTCGGCACTGCGCACAAAATCCTGCGTTTGGAGGTCCTCCACTCGCTTCAGCTCCCCTGTAGCCAGCTGGATGATGGCGCCTTTCATGAAATGGGAAGGTAAGTGGGAAGAGGTAATGGGGGGTGGTGTTGGCTCCTTGTCTGGGAAGGTGGCTCTGGCCTGCACATCTAGACTTGATGCCACTAGGATCTCTGAGCTCACAGGCAGTAGGCTTGGGTCAGTTCCAGGGGGCACCAGGTTGCCATTGGCTACAACCATTGCTTTGGGTAAAGGTCTGTGTTTCACCGGTTCCTGATAGGACTGAGGGTAGAACCCACGGGCCTGATTCTTCTCTGCCAGCTCTACCGGGTTCCTGGCTGATCCTCGTCCCTCACCCTGATGGTCAGAGGTATGATGGGATAGGTTGAGAGGGCTGGGTTCATCCTTCCTCTGAGCTGCCACCACGCGATAGTCCTGAGAAGCTAAAGCGCCAACCACCCGCTGGACCTCGAGGTCGGTGTCTGGGGTCCCGCGGTGTACCGGCGCCACCACCTCCACCCGTGGAGTCTGAGAACCTGAAAACAACTGTCCATCTACCACACATTCTACTACCGGCACCAGTCCTTGACTTTCACCCTTGCCGCTGGGGGAGTCAAGCGCTTCACTTTCCCGTCTTACTGAATTTCGCTCTCGTTGTCTCTGTCCTCCATTGGCAGCAGCTGCCTCTAGAACAGACTGGCTCTCCTGAGGGGTAAGAATTGGGTTGGCACCTACTGGAGGGGCTTCATGCAATGTATATCCAGCGGGTAGCCTAGACATCTGATAATAAATGGGCATCCGGCCTGGAGCAAGGTCCAGTGGCTGAGTACTCGAGTGATGAGGCAACTGGCCGGATGGGGAGGTGGCGGAAGGAGCTTTGCTAAATGAATGGGCTGGGGATGAAGGCTGGGGAGGAGGAGTGGCTTCTTCTGCCAGGAGTGAGGCATATGGCACAAAGTGTGGAAGGTGAGAGGTGGCGAGGTTGGCAGAAGGAGAGAGGAGGGGACCTGGTAGGAAATTGGGTGGCACAGCATAGGGAAGGCTGTAAGGAGACCCGATGAACTGCAGCGAGGTGGACGGGAGCTGAGCATAGTGGATTGGGGGATAGTGGAGTCCTGGATGTTGAATCAGTGAAGACGCTACATTAAACGTGGGGGGCATGGGGCTCATGTTCACTACAGATGGGAGGCCAGTTGGTGAGAAGGTAGCAGGTGGCACAGCCACCTTATAGAGCATGCCATACTGGTCCACTGTCAGACCAGTGATGGCCTCAGCTCCATCACTCCCCAGGCTGACTCTGCCTCCGGCCTGGCTCTGCCCGGCAACCACAATCCCTCGGGACCATTCAGAGGCATCGCTGGAGGGTGTGTGGTTTGTGGAGCAGCTGGTAGTTCTCCCCATATCCTCGCTGGTCACGGGGAGGTCTCGTTTCTTTGGTGGAAGGCATTCCTGACTCCTCTCATGAACAGGTTTCATATTGCTTTGTGGTGGTCCTGGAGCCAGGAAATGGTTGGCTTGCTCCTTGGGGCATCAGAAGGAGCTTCTCTGTGGTTTCCCTGCACCCCTTACTGCTGCTGGCTGGGGTGCCCACATCTGCTAGGAACAAATCAGAAGCAAAGAAAAGTAACCTAGGGAACCAAGTCAAAGGGAATAGCAAGTAAGGACTGTGTCCAGGGAGGAGGAGGTTACGAAGAAGCCCAGTGGGAAAAGGAGGCATGAGAAAGGGGCAGACAAGGTTACCTCCCCCTCAACCTGACAAGAAAAACAGTCACCAAAAACACAAAGCAGAAAGCTACAAGACTGCGCATTCAGGATGTACAAATAATCCGAGGGCTACGCGACTTTCAGATGAACAGCACCCACATTACCTCCGCTGTTTTATCCCTCAAGTGGGGATTTGCACACATGCACATGGTCTTTGCTGCAAGTTTTTTGTTGTTGTTGTTGTTTTTCTTAAATTTCTCATTTGGCTACCAAAGAGTAAAGTGACATCTTCTTTCCCTGGATGTATGACCTCATTCTTGCTTCCTTTCCCCAGACTAATTTGGCTTATGATCTCACCTACTCCCATCCCTCCCACCTCATGACTCTGGCTAAACCTCTGTCCTTTGATTCCTATCGCAAGAAAACCTCATTAAGCCCTGAGGTTTTTGTATTTTTTTCTAAACATATTATGAAGTATAGTATCTTTACTGTCCCCCAACACTATATTCCAACTTAGACGATGAAACTCTTCTAATCTCACATAAACTTCTGTTCTCTTGTCTGGAAAGACTTCTTTATTCCTCACTGACCACCTTCAATTTGCCTGCTCTTTCTGTTTTGGTTCTTTTGCCAATGATATCATCATTAAATAAAATCATAATTTTATTTCTATCTTAAATATATGTTTCTTAAGAAAATTCTTAAGCTGGGCCCTGGTGGCTTAATGTCTGTAATCCTAGCTACTCAGGAGGCAGAGATCTGAGGATCATGTTTCAAAGCCAAACTGAGCACTAAAGTCCATGAGACTCCTATCTCCAATTAACCACCAAAAAACCAGAAGTGGTGCTATGGCTCAAGGAGTAGAACGCTGGCCTTGCACTGAAGAGCTCAGGGGCAGTGCCCAGGCCCAGAGTTCAAGCTCTATACCAACCAAAAAAAGAAACAAAGAAAGAAAATTCTTGCTTTCTCCTACTATCAGCTTTCAAAATTTTTCTCTCTCCTTCCTCCTCCCCTCCAGGAGTAGGGTTTGAACTTAGGGCTTCATCCTTGCTAGGCAAATGCTCTTCCTCCTAAGCTATGCCTCCATCCTTTTGGAGATAACTTCTTCTATCACATCTTGCTTTCTGCCTGGGCCAGGCTGGACCCATACACTACTGACAATCACACTCAGCTTTTTCTGTTGACATGGGGGTTTCAAACTCTTTTGACTGGGCTGGGGTTGGAACTGCAATCCTTTAGATCTCTTACTTCCATAGTAGCTGCAATTACAGGACTGAACCACTACAACCTGGCACTGTCAGAAACTATCTTTTTCATCTGAATGTTTCCAAGTATATAAATTTTGCCACCTATTTCTTTCCATTGGGTTCCAGTTCTTTGGACCTGAGAAGAGATTTCTTATATTGCTTTCCCAATGACACTTCCTAGATAGTTTTCTACAAGGAATCCTAACGATATCTATATTACCTGAGCTTCTGATGGAGCTTCTGAGCAGCCGTAGTAAGTGTCCTCCCGGCTGACTTGGAAGCCTAAAAGACAGAAACAGGAATGGAGTAAGACTGACCTCTGGATCATGGTGAGAGGCAGTTCTAAACCACACACAACAATGAAGTCCACATGGAAGTCTTGTCTCATCTTCTTCAGACTTAATACTGCATTTATGCAGTGTGCCTAAGCAGCAGAAAAGAAAACAAAAATAACCTCTAATATGCAGGAAGACAACCCTGGAAAAAAGTTTCTATGTATCAACTTTTCTTCATTCTCTACTCTACTCCCAAAGGCTATATTTCCAAAACGGATTTCAGTCAAGTGTACAAATAAGACTTTAGCACTATTTTCAAGTTAACAATTGGGAGCACGTAATTTCACCTTCATTCAGGGTCTATGAATACACTGATATGAAGGGTTTTTTTTTTTTAAATGAGAAAGGTGGCACTAGAGGAAAAAAAAACTATGTTTCTGGGGCATAAAAAGAGGTCATGGGGGAGTACCTCAAGGGGGAAGCCTTCTTAATAGTTTTCAGAGTAAAAAGAAAAGGGGGGAGGTATGTGTGTATGTGTAAATTTTTCCTGAGTGACTTTAGTACATATAGTACTGAATCAGATACGGCAGAAACTGAATGCATCATTTCTGGCTCTCATGTAGCTAATGTCAGGAAAATATAACTGCCCATTAAACTATCAATATATCTGAATCTACACTTGCCAGAAATGTCAAGCACTAAAGAATGAAGCCATGCCAGGTGCTGGTTGCCTTTGCCTGTAATCCTACTTAGGAGGCTAAGATCTGAGGATCACAGTTCAAAGCCAGTCTAAGCACAAAAGTCCTCCAGACTCTTATCTCCAATTAACCATCAAAAAACTGGCTCAAAGTGGTAGAGTGCTAACCTTGAGCTGAAGAGCTCAGGGACAGAGCCAAGGCTAGAGTTCAAATCCCACTACCAACCAAAAAAGAAGCCATGCCAAGTGATCCTCCCTACTCAGGAGGCTGAAATCTGAGAATTGCTGTCCAAAGCCAGCCCAGGCAGAAGTCCCTGAGACTCTTATTTCCAACTGACCACCAAAAAAGCTGGAACTGGAGTTGTGGCTCAGCTGGCAGAAATGCCACCCTTGAGTGAAAAATCTAAGGGACAGCACTCAGGCTCCAAGTTCAAGCCCCTGCATCAGCACAAAAAGGAAAAAAAAAAAAAACGAAGAGTGGAGCTTTCATCTCTGAACATAGAAAGCAGTACTTAGGAGTGTGCTGAGAAGCTGCTGACCGTTTTGCAAAGTCCCACAGAACACTCGCTACAAACCGCAATCCTAATGGAAGGCACTACTTAGCTCAGGATTTGGCGTGGTGAAGGCAAACGCAAAGGGTGAAAAGAGCAAAGGGTGAAAAGACGGGACGATAAGGTGGGGAATCAAGTTCCTAATCCCACAAACCAACCACACAGAGAGCACAAGTCATCCTCTCGTTCTCTGCCCGCAGTTTCAATTCAGTGAAAGGCAGCTCGCGTTCTCCTTCATTCCTAACAACAGATGGAAGGGGGGGGGGGTCACCGCTTCACACTCCCAGAATGACCCTTGCTCTCTCTGCGGCTAAAACGCTGAACCAAACCTGCCTTCAAAGTCGCTGAGGGGTTAGTTAGAAGACGTAAGCTACAAGGACTGGATTGGGGGGTGGGAGAGAGAAAGGCTTTGCCGGAAGGACGACGGGGCCAAGCCTGGGCGCCAGGTGTCCACAAAGCAAAGCAACTTTTCGGAATCTGAAACCTCGGCCTCCGGAGGGGCTTTAGAGAGAAATCAAGTGGCAGCGGACACAGCTCGAGAACTTCACCGAGCCGCGGGGCCAGGAAAGCCATTCCGGAGAACTGCCAACAGACTCGAGGAGGAAGCTAGCTTCTCCTCGGCACGCTTGGGTCTGAATATCAAGAGGTAGAACCCCCGCCCCCCCGCGGGGACCCCCTCATTCGCTATAGGAGAGAAGGGCACCCGACGGAAAGGGAGAAGCTGGGAGGAAGCCAGTGTACTCGCAATATCTGCTCCATAAAAAAAAAAAAAAAAAGAAGGAAAGAGCTGAAATGGTTAACCCTGCCTTGGGGGGTCGGGGTCGGGGGTCGGCCTGGGGCCGCCGGGCAGAGCGAGGCCCGCAGGCGACGCTTCCTTGTTTGAGGTCCCCTTCCCGCGCCGAGGGCTCGCAGGGACACGACCAGGGGGCAGCGGTGCCTGGAGCCGCCTTCCGGGCCACACCGGAGGGAAGCATGCGGGGGTCTGGGCGCGGTTCTCCTCCGCTCCCTCCGTCCGCGGTTTTCGGGCCCAGTGCGGTGGGGCAACGGGCTCGGAGGGGCCACTTCCTCTGGAGCTCCGGACCCAGACCTGTTTGCCCTCCGTCAGGCCGGCCCCACGGCCACCACTCCCGGCCACACTCACCGGCCCATCTCACAGCGCTCCCCGGGCTCCTCCCGCTCGTCCGGGAGCCGCCGCGACCGCGGCCGCCGCCATCCCCGGCCCCGGAGCCGCCCCACACCCAGCGCCCCCCCCACCCGCCCTTAGGCCGGGCGCCCGGAGATGGCATCAAGGGCTCCTGCCTGGGGCGCGGGGAGATGACGTCACGGACCGGTACCCGGGAAGGGCGGGGACTGGACGTCCGTTCCCGGCGTGTAGCGCCGCCTCTGGTGGGAACGGGGACTGCTCGCCCTGAGAGCCGATCACGTGACTGGGTCTGCGCCCGATTCCTGAATCCTAACCCTACAATGACCTTTCTGTCTTCCCACGGTAGTTAAAGGGGTGGGGGGGCTCCCAAACAGAGACATTAGACAGTGGCGGCAGCGGCGAACCCCTTTGTGTGGACGTCCGGTCCTGCGTTGTGAAGCCGCTTGGGCACGAACCTTCGGCTGTGCCCAGGTAACCCAGCCCAGGAGGGTGAGCAGAGGCCTCCTGGAGACCCCGGGGCCAGACAGCAGCTCTACAAAAGTAGAGGCGCGGCCCTCAGGTAAGAGAGTGGACCCAACCCCGAATCCAGGGGGAGAGAAGCCAGCCGGGGCCACCTGAAAGCCCCTGGGGAAGGCGGAGAAGGAGTCCAGGACGGTGGAATGCAGCTTAGATGAAAGAAGAGATGCCCTGGTACCACGAACAAAGTGAAAACAAAACGAAACCGTTGGTATTTACATTATAACTATGCACAGTTCCTAAAATCTCACTAAAACTCAAGTTGGGAATATTGCAGAGGGAAGATTCTAATTGGAGTTGTTTTGTTCCTTTGGGTTTCTTTTGGGTGTGTGTGTGCATGGGTACTGGGGCCTGAGCTCAGACTCTTTCTGCTCAAGCCTGGGTGCTCTACCACCTGAACCACACCTCCACTTCCAGGTCTTTGCTGCCTGACCTGAGAACCTTCAGTAGCAGATCTCAAGCTCTTTAGTAGCCAGGATTATGAACCACCAAGGCTAGCTTTCAGTTTGTTTTGCAAAAACAACTAGTTTTATTTGATTAAAAAAAAAGTGGGTGAAGAAAACAAGTTGTCTGTGGTCCCTAATATATAGCTGTATGATTTAGGAAATTCCTTTTTCCATTTTAGGTTTGTATTTCTACTACTATAAAATGAGTGGAAGTGCTGGCGGTGGCTCACACCTGTAATCCTAGCTACTCAGGAGGCTGAGATCTGAGGATCACAGTTCAAAGCCAGCCCAGGCACTAAAGAACCTGAGACTCTTACCTCCAATTAACCACTAGAAGTAGGGCTGTGACTTAAGGGGTATGGTGGTAGTCTTGAGCTGAAGAGCTCAGGGGCAGCGCTCAAGCACAGAGTTCAAGCCCCATGACCTACTCCCCCGCCCCCCAAAAAAAAAACCAACAAAAAGAAGAGTGGAAGGAAAATGCAGAACTCACAAGAAAAGGGGGAGGAGAGATGAAAGAGAAGGGGTGAAGAAGAAAGAAAATTAAACAGATTTAAAAAAAGTCCAGGTCTGGGAATGTGGCCTAGTGGCTCTGGGTTCTATTCCTCAGTACCACATACACAGATAAAGCTGAAAGTGGCACTGTGGCTCAAGTGACAGAGCACTAGCCTTGAGCAAAAAGTGTCCAAGGACAGCGCCCAGGCCCTGAGATTTGAGGATCAAGGTTCAAAAGTCCTAAAGCCTGTGAGATTCTTATCTCCAGTTAACCACCAGAAAACCAGATGTGGTGCTGTGGCTCAAGGGGTCGGGTGGTAGCTTTGAACTGAAGCGCTCAGGGACAGCCTCCAGGCCCAGAGTTCAAGTCCCACAACCCACAATAGCACTACTCCTAACAGCAGCAATAATAATAATAAATGTGTCAAAGTCATACTAAAAGATAAAAGACTGAGGAATTGTCATAGATTAGAGGAGACTTAAGGAGACATGAAAAATGTAATGTGGAATTGTGGACTTGCTCCATGAACAACAACAAAAGACACTAGGAAACCAATTAAGCTACTTGAACTCAGGGCCTGGGCACTGTCCTGGAGCCTCTCTATGCTCAAGATGAGAGCACTACCATTTGAGCCACAGTGTCACTTATGGCTTTTTCTGTTTATGTGGTACTAAGGATTCAAACTGGGGCTTCATGCATACTAGACAACCATTCTACCACTAAGCCACAGTCTCAGCCCTCTAGAGAATTCTTAGACATCAATTTTGATATTTTGTCACTTGGATGGGCACAAAGAATCATCAAAGTTGTTGAGCCACACACACACTCAACTCCACTGCTTATAAAATAATGAATCTACTCCTGACATCTAAATCAGCAGAGGACTTCTGATATAATATTAATATTACTTATGATAGTGTATGCATACACTCTCTCTCTGTTTGGCCAAGAAGGAAATCCTGTGGTTACTCAGTGAAATGATTTTAACTCTAACTGACATCCTGGTTTCTAATTCATTGCTTAGTGTACCAAACCAGCATTAAATGTGCCATGCCAGAAATGTACTATCTGTTTGTATTCAGGACAGGTACTTTCTGGAAGAACAAGCTGTACACTCTGCTGATTTTGTTATACAAAGTTGAAACAGGAGTCACAGGTAGATACAGGCAAAAAAAGTTTGTTTGAAGAGAGAACTATTAGTCATTAACACAATGACAATGCAAAAGTGTGTTCTGACTAGACAGTGCCTCATACTTATCACCCTGGCTACTTAGGGGGCTGAGAGCTGAAGGTCAAAGTTCAAAGACAGCTTAGCCAAAAAAAATTGTGAGATTCTTATTTCCAACTAACCAGCAAAAAGCTGGAACTGGAGGTTCCTTGAGAGTGCAAGGCCTTGAGTTCAAGCCCCAGAACCTGCAACAAAACAACCACCAATAACAAAAAACTAAGATGTTGGGGCTGGGAGAGTAGCCTAGTGGTAGAGTGCTTGCCTACCATGCACGAAGCCCTGGGTTCCATTCCTTGGTACCACATACACAGAAAAAGCCAGAAGTAGTGCTGTGGTTCTAGTGGCAGAGAAGTAGTCTTGAGCAAAATGTGTCCAAGGACAGTGCCAGGCCCTGAGTTCAAACCCCAGGACTGGCAAAAAAAACCCCAAACCCCCAAAACAAAAACAAATAAACAACCCTAAGATGTTCAGATGATTTCCTGATTTGACACTAGAGTCCCAAGTAGCAGATTCCCTCTCTCCCTCTCTCTCTCTGTCTCTCTCTCTCTCTGTCCCTCTCTCTCCCTTCCTCCCTCCCTCCCTCTCTTCTTTTTTTCCATTTCTCTCTTCATTTCCTTCCTTTCTTCTTTTCTTTTTTTCTTTTTCATACTAGAGATTCAACTAAGGGTCTTCTATTTGTTAAGCATGTAATCACTTGAACTATGTCTCCTCTACACTTGTTTTTTGCTAGTCCTGGGGCTTGAACTCAGGGCCTGGGCACTGTCCTTGGGTTTTCAAAAGGATGGTTCCCTTACCACTTGAACCACAGCACCACTTTCAGCTTTTTCACTGTATGTGATACAAAGGAATCGAACTCAGGGCTTCGTGTATACTAGGCCAGCACTCTACCATGAGGCCATGCTCCTGGCCTTACACTGGTATTTTTTAAACTTTTTTTTTTTTTTGCCAGTCCTGGGGCTTGAACTCAGGGTCTGAATACTGTCCTTGGGCTTTCTCAAGGCAAGTGCTCTACCACTAGAACTACAGCACCACTTCCAGCCTTTTGCTGTATGTGATACCAAGGAATCAAACCTGGGTCTTTGTGCATGCTAGGCAAGCACTCTACCACTAGGCCAAACTCCCAGCCCTACACTAGTGTTTTTGAAGTAGGGTCTTTTTAAAAATTCTCTGAGCATATAAAGTGTACCACCACACCAGCCCTTGGTTGAGAAAGAGTCTTACAAACTTTATATATAGGATGGCCTTGAACCTTAATTCTCTAGTCTTTGCCTCCCAAGTAGCAAGGATTAGAGGTTGAACTACTTCTCCCAATTCATCTATTTTTTAAATTATATTTTTATTATCCTTAAGTAGTTGTACAAAGGAGTTAGCATTCAACAGTTACCTCAAGTCTTATACAGTAGATGGCTTAGGTAACTGATTCAATAGTCAAAGACAGAAAAATCTCAACTAATTATTTTGCTCTGCTTTCTTCATTTTTACTCTTCTTTTTGGCTATTAGCTATTTATTTTGCTTCTCTTTTTCCTTCCTTCTTCCTTTTTTTTCTTCAATAGTGCTAGGGATTGAACTCAGGATCTCATGCTAGATAGGCACTCTACACTTGAGCCACACCCCCAAGCCTTGTAGCTATGATTAATTTTGTTAAAGGGTCTCATGTTTTGTTCAGGCTGGCCTCCTATTAAAACTTTCTGCAGTAGATGAGAAGATAGACATACCCTATTTCTGTTAAGATGGGGTCTCAAGAAAGTTTAATCTGGGCTAGATCTGTCTTATCTCAGCCTCTTGAGTAGGCTAGGATTACAGGTATGAACCAACCAAAACTGGCTAGAGATGACTTATATTTCTCTCATCTGGAAATCTTTCATCTCCTAATCTTCTGTCCACTTAGTTCCTCTTTCTCCTCCTTCCTTCCTCCCTCCCTCCCTCCCTCCCTCTTTATCTCCCTCCCTCCCTCCCTCTTTATCTCCCTCCCTCTTTATCTCCCTCCCTCCCTCCCTCCCTCCCTCCCTCCCTCCCTCCCTCCCTCCCTCCCCTCCCCTCTCTCTCTCTCTCTCTCTCTCTCTCTCTCTCTCTCTCTCTCTCTCTCTCTCTCTCTCTTCCCTTTTTCCTTCAAGTCCTGGGGCCAAACTCAAGGCCTGGGTACTGTCCCTGAGCTTCTTTTGCTCAAGGCTAGCACTCTATCACTTGCACCACAGTGCTTCTTCTGGCTTTTTTTTTTTTTTCTGTTTATGTGATACTGAGGAATTGAATCCAGGGATTCATGCATGCTAGGCAAGCACCCTACTACTAAGCCACATTTTTCAGCTACTGAATTTCTTATTTCCACTAAACTTTAAGAGCTGATAGAGTAAAGGAAAATTTTCCAAGGTATTTGGGACATTGGGAGACTGAAGAGTTGAACTTCAATCTGTTTTGTTCAGATCTCTGAATACTTTCTGCATTCCTTTGTTGTGCATAGATTGAATTTTTGTGATGGGAGAGTTTGCAGTAGTCAGGTGGATGGAAAACAAGAGAAGAACCTTGCTCTGCTGGTTATTCCTCTTCTCAAGCAGCCAGGGCATTCAAACCTGCTGTCTATGTTTCTTCCTAGTATGTCTCTGGGGGGCGGGTTGTGGACCTTCAGTGCACACAGAAGAAGCTCAGATAGCTGTGCCAACCCTATTTGGTCTTTAAGGATCAAACCAGAGAAACGTGCTGATAAAAAGAAAACATATATCATAAAAAGAAAAGGAGGTGGCTTACATGTTCTTGCTTTTACTACCATATTATCTTGCTTGAATGCTTCAGTTTAAGACAGAAATGGAAGCTAATAACTAGAATGGTAATTATGCCCAAGCAGATATTGAGATGAGAAAAATCTTCAGTGGGTTTACCGAGCGTGTGTTGTGCCTGACACTAGTTTATTTTCCAAAAGCCTTTGTCATTTGTTGCCAGTGCCTCACACCTTTGATCCTAGCTACTCAAGAGGCTGAGATCTGAAAATCAAAGTTCAAAGCCAGCTTGGGGCAGGAAAGTGTGAGACTCTTATCTCCAGTGACCCACCAAAAAGTCAAAAGTGGAGCTGTGGCTCAAGTGGTAGAGTGCTAGCCTTGAGTGAAAATGCTAAATGATATTGCCCAGGCCCTCAGTTCAAGTCCCACTACCAGTGTGTGTGTGTGTGAGTGTGTGTGTGTGTGTGTGTGTGTGTGTATGTGCCTGTGTGTATGCGCCTGTGTGTATGCATGTATGTGTGTGCAATCTTTTTATCAAAGTCCAAATATGGAAATAAGCAACTTTTTTTCCTTTTTATTCTTTTTTTGGTCTCAAATTCACTGTCACTTGCCTATGCTTAATTGCTATCACTCTACCACATGAATCCATGTCTTTATCCCTGCTCAAATAAGCAACTTTCAAGTGTCTGTCTCATCTACTTCTCTGAATAATTCTGTGTCCTCATTTCCACCTGCTTTTCACGTTCTGTGACCTCTCCAGATTCCAAAAGGGATTTCCTTTTCAAGTTCATTAATGTTTTATTTTAAAGGAGGTCTGGAGTAACTAATAGTCCTTTAGGGAGCGGAATCTCCTTCTCTTGTCTGCTTCCTCACACCCTTGCCAAAGACACATTTTTTTTTTTTATCAGAAACTTCCTGCAGAACTCTCAAAGGCTGCAGTAAAAACACAAATGACTAGAATAAACTGAAGGAGGCTAAGTGCAGTGGTGCCGAGAGCAAGTTCAGAAGGATCTCAGTTTAAAGGACAGTCCAGGCAAAAATATTAGCAATACTCCATCTCTATTAACCAATCAAGCGTTGTGGCATGTATCCCAGCTATGTGGGAAGAGAATTATATTTAAGGCAAAAAAAAACAAACAACAACCAGGAAACCTTATCTGAGAAATAACTAAATAGGGGCTGAGGGCGTGGTTTAAGTGATAGGTTTCTTTCTAGCAAGTGCCAGGCCTGAGTTCAAACCCTAACACTGCCAACAACAATAACCAAAAGTAGAATAGAATAAACTGAAGAAACCTAATTTGTAATTGAATGATAAAAGACACATCTGGAGGATTGATTCACAGAGAGGAAAGAATTAAGTAATCAGGAATTCCTTACATGGAGGGAGGGGGCGAGGAGAGAGAACTGGGGTTTGAATTCATGGCTTTCAGTTTGTTAGGCAATGATTCTACTGTACCATTTAAGCCATACCTCCAGCCATATGCCTATTGGAACTTGTTGAATGAGTTAATGAATGAATGAATGAATGAAGTGTGGGAAAACCAGAGGCTTGTATAACACTGACACTTTTCTTCTGAGAAGTTTGCTTAGCAGATGGTTTGTGAGCTGCTGCATCTCATGGTGAAAGAATGTTCCACTTAACCATCTATGCTGATTGCATTGGAATTAACTTCCAATGGGTTATCACTCATCTAAAACTCCTGGGGAAAAGAAAAGTTAAAAAGATGAGTTAAGTACTCTAGGAAGAGCCCAAGCTTCCCCTTGAATCCCTGTAAAATCTCTAAGGTGACAGACAGATCATCCAAAACTTCACTTAGCAATTTTGGAATTTCAGCGATTGTTTCTGGTGATGATGATTATCAGGATGATCTACTTGTTCCCAGATAACTAAGGCCATTCTTTATCTCCACTGTATCAATGTCTGTATCCTGGTTCTAATAATGTACTTAAAGTTTCGCAAGCTGCTACCTGTGAGGACATCTAGGCAAAGGGTACTCTCTCTCACTCCCCCTTTCTCTCATTTTTTTTCAATGTGTGAACTTTATGGAAACCAATAATTATCTTTAAAAAAAGTTTAATTGGGCTGAGGGTCTGATGATAGAGTACTTGCCTAGCGTGCCCTGAGTTCAATTCCCCGATACCACATACACAGAAAAATCTGGATTTGATATTGTTGCTCAAGTTGTAGAGCACTAGCCTTGTGAAAGCTCAAGCACAGTGCCTAGGCCCTGTGTTCAAAGCCTCAGGACTGTCCAAAAAAAAATTTTTTTTTTTTTTTTGCCAATCCTGGGCTTGAGCACTGTCCTTCGACTTTCTCAAGGTGAGCCTCAGCACCACTTCCGGCTTTTTTCTATGTATGTGGTACCAAGGAATTGAACCCGGTCTTTGTGCATGCTAGGCAAGCATTTTAACCACTAGGCCAAACTCCCGGCCCCCCCAAAAAATTTTTTTTATCTGAAAAACAACCAGGCTCACACTTGTAATCCTAACTATTGAGAAGGCTGATATATGAGGACCTCAGTTCAAAGCCAGCCAGGATAGGATAGTCTGTAAGGCTTTTATCTCCAATAAACCCACCCAGAAAGCCACTCAGGGATAGTGCCCAGGCTCTGTCTCTGTCTGTGTCTCTGCCTGCCTGCTGCCTACTTGTCTGTCTCTCTCACACACCACACACACACACACACACACACACACACACACACACACACACACACACACACACACACACACACACACACACAGAGTTCTCCCAAATTCTAAAATGCAAAACTATGTCCAGATTACTGGGATTCTTTTTGACAGGAAAAGGAACTTTATCTAATCTATCTTTTGAGATCTAAATAGCAATTAAGCTTGAGCCCTCTAGTAAAAAAAAAAAAAAAATTCCTGAGCTGGGTGCAGTGGCTCATGCCTATAATCCTAGCTACTCAGAAGGCTGAGATCTGAGGATCTCAGTTCAAAGCCAGCCCAGACACTAAAGATGGAGAGACTCTTATCTCCAATTAACCACTAGAAAAGTGGAAGTGGAGCTGAGGCTCTAGGGGTAGGGCAGTAACCTTGACCTGAAGAGCTCAGGGACAGCACCCAAGCCCAGAATCCAAGCCCCATGACCGACAAATAAATGAATAAAATAAAAATTCTGACTTCTTTGCTCTTTTTTTAAACACACACACACACACACATACACACACACACACACACACACACACACACACACACACACACACACACACTGTTCTTCCTTCTGCAGGATGACAGCTCAGCTCAAGTAAAGTTTCACCCCTGAAGGAAATAGGACAAATATTGCACTTTTTGAATTATTCCCCCTGTTATCTTCTCTGCTATTTCTTCATTCCAGTGTTTCCTATAAAAATTAACTCCTGCCTGGTGCAGGTGGCTCATGCCTGTATTCTAATCACCCGTAATCTTAACTACTAAGAGGCTAAGATTCGAGGATCATGGTTCAAAGCCAGCCCAGGCACCAAAGTCTGTGAGAATCGTATCTCCAATTAACACCAGAAAATGGAAGTGGCTCAAGTGGTAGAGTGTTAGCCTTGAGCTAAACAGCTCAGTGGCAGCGCCCAGGCCCACAGTTTAAGCCCCCAAATTGGCCAAAAACAAAACAAAACAAAACATTAACTCCTTCATTAACTTAAAAAAAAAAAGAAAGCAACAAGAAATGATGAGGCCTGACACCAGTGGCTTAGGACACTGATATCTGAAGATTGTGGTTCATAGGTAGCAAGATCAGGAAAGTCCATGAGACTCTCATCTCCAGTTAACTACCAAAAAAGCCAAAAATGGAGCTGTGGCTCTAAGTAGTCCAATGCTAGTTTTAAGCACAAAAGATCAAGAAAAGTGTCCAGGCCAAATTCAAGCCCCAGAACCCACACAGAAAACAAACAAAACTGATGATCTTTGATGGAAAGGAAGATTGAAATGAACTAAGTATTACCCTGAAATGTATTTCACTGTGTGCTCAGTAAATAACCCTGTTGACTTACAGTCATCTATCGGTAGGGAAGCAGCTGTTACTCAAATGTCCAAATTGATTTTTGGACATCCTTTAACTAGAACTCCCCCCCCCTTTTTTTGAGATAGGGGTTTTAACCTCCAACTGAAGTCTCCAGAAAGCTGAGTCTAATCCTGCACCACCACATCCAACATTTTTAGTCAGTTTTTGCAAAGGTGTGACCAAGAGTTAGATTAATGGGGAACGAAGGGAAGCAATACAAATCAAAAGTAGGTAAATCTAGCAGTATCCATTATTGTTAATATAAACAGAATGATCTTGATGGTGGTATACACAAGCTTTAAAAAGTTATTCCTGGCTGGGTACTAGTGGCTCACACCTGTAATCCTAGCTACTCAGGAGTCTGAGATCTGAGGATCATGGTTCAAAGCCAGCCCAGGTATGACAGTCCATGAGACTCTTATTTCCAATTAACCACCAGAAAACCAGAGGTGGTGCTGTGGCTCAAGTGGTAGCCTTGAGCAGAAGAGCTCAGGGACAATGCCCAGGCCCAGAGTTCACAACCAACCCCCAACCGCCCTCTCTCCCCCCTTCCCTCCTAACTCCTTCTCTACCCCTCTTTCTTTTGATGGTACCGGGGCTTTGAATTTATAGCTTCCCTCTTGCTAGGCAGGCACTCCACCCATTGTACCACATGCTAGCTCTTACTTGCTTTAGTCATTTTTCAAGTTTCATGGTTTTTTGTTTCATTTTATTTTTTTGTTTGTTTGTTTTGTTTTGTTTCCCTGCCAGTCCTGGGCTTGAGCTCAGGGCCTGAGCACTGCCCTTGGGTTTTCTCAAGGCTAGAACCCAACCACTTGAGCCACAGCATCACTTCCAGCTTTTTCTATGTATGTGGTACCAAGGAATCGAACGTGGGTCTTAGTGCATGCTAGGCAAGCACTCGACCACTAAGCCAAACTCCCGGCCCCAGTGGTGTGTGTGTGTGTGTGTGTGTGTGTGTGTGTGTGTGTGTGTGTGTGTGTGTGTGTACTTTGCCCTGAGCCAGCCTGCCACTTCAGTCTTTCTACCCATGCCTCCTATGTATCTATGTCACAGTCATGTATCACCATGTCTAACTTACTGAATGAGATGGTCTCTCACTAATTTTCTTACCCAGACTGACCTCAATTGTGGTCCTCTCTAATGTTTACCTGCCAAGTGGCTGAAAATGAAGACATGAAGCTCCATTCTCAGCCAGTAAAAATGGACAAAGGCCTCATATCGAAAATATATCAACAGCTTGGGCCGGGAGTTTGGCCTAGTGGTAGAGTGCTTGCCTAGCATGCATGAAGACCAGGGTTCGATTCCTCGGTACCCCATATACATAGCAAAAAGCTGGAAGTGGTGCTGAGGCTCAAGTGGTAGAGCTCTAGCCTTGAGAAAGTCCAAAGACAGTGCTCAAACCCTGAGCTCAAGCCCAGGACTGGCAAAAAAAAAAAAAAGAAAAAAAAAGAAAATATATCAACAGCTCAAAAAATTGAACCACTCCAAAACTAATCTCTAGAGAAACAACCATCCCATTAAAAGATAAGCCAAAGACTTAAAGAGAGTCTTCTCTGAAAAAGAAATAAAAATGGCCTATAATAGACACATGAAGAAAAAATGAACAATACAAAAGTGATGTAAGGGCCGGGAGTTTGGCGTAGTGGTGATGTATCTGCCTAGCATGCACAAAGACCTGGGTTCAATACCTAGTTACCACATACACAGAAAAAGTCAGAAGTGGTGCTGTGACTCAAGTGGTAGAGTACCAGCCTTGAAAGGGCTCCAGGAAGTGCAAGCCCTGAGTTCAAGCCCCAGGACTGGCATGAAAAAAAAAAGTTTTAGGGACCAATGAATTTCCCTTAAAAAGCTTTCTGTGTATTATATGTAATAGATATGGTAATTCTGCAAGAGGGTCTCAAAAGTATGGCTTTCATTTACTTTGGGGTCATCAGTAGAACAGAAAGTATGCTTTATTAATATGGTCACAAGTATCAAGGAACCTACAAACCAGTGCCTGTTAGTCAGAAGGATCATGTTAAAAGACTATTCCAAGTATCCTTTGCACACTGGCATTTTAGGTAAAGTCTTGATCTTGTCCTATTTTTCCATGATACCCTTCAGGGAGTAATTCACTTACAGACTGTTGACCCTAGTTCCTGAAGCTTCCTTAGTGCATGCACCTAAGACCC
This sequence comes from Megascapheus bottae, assembly GCF_031878675.1. Taxonomy (NCBI): domain Eukaryota; kingdom Metazoa; phylum Chordata; class Mammalia; order Rodentia; family Geomyidae; genus Megascapheus; species Megascapheus bottae. The sequence continues at coordinate 9,118,069 of NC_143532.1, read as the reverse complement.
TTGAATGGAAATCATCTCCACAACACATTCCACACATTCCTCTCTTAAGATTCTTGCTCTTGCTATTTTATCTGATTTTTATTTTTTGCAGAAGTTGTGCAAGCTAGAAACATCTTGACCATCCAACAAGATTATAACAAGTTAAATACATAAGCACTTTTCCCAGCAGCTGTGTTACATACTGTTCAGGATTGTTTTGATTAATCTGTTTATTATTTTAAAAAAATATGTTTCAGCCAGGTACTAGTGGCTCATGCCTGTAATCCTAACTACTCTGGAGGCTGAGATTTGAGGATGGTGGTTCAAAACCAGCTCGGAGAGATAAATTAAGACTCTTATCTCTAATTACTCACCAAAAAGCTGGAAGTGCAGCTGTGACTCAAGTGCTAGAGAGCCAGCCTTGAACAATAAAAAGTTAAGGGACAGCTCCTAGGCCCCAATACTGGCACACAAAAAGTTTTTCTGGGGCCAGGAGTGTGGCCTAGTAGTAGAGTGCTTACCTAGCATACACGAAGCCCTGGGTTTTATTCCTCAGTACCACATACACAAAAAAGCCAGAAGTGGTGCTGTGACTCAGGTGATAGAGTGCCAGCCTTGAAAGGGCTCCAGGAAGTGCAAGCCCTGAGTTCAAGCCCCAGGACTGGCATGAAAAAAAAAAGTTTCAGGGACCAATGAATTTCCCTTAAAAAGCTTTCTGTGTATTATATGTAATAGATATGGTAATTTTTTGTTTAGTATTTAAGAATTTATGTATTGGGCTGGGAATGTGGCTTGCCTAGCATGCATGAAGCCCTGGGTTTGATTCCTCAGTACCACAGAAACAGAAAGAGCCAGAAGTGGAATTGTGGTGCAAATGGTAGAGTTCTAGCCTTGAACAAAAGAAGCTCAGGGACAGTGCCCAGGCCTGAGTTCAAGACCCAGGACTAGCAAAAAAAAAAAAAAAAAAAGAATTCATGTATTCTGGGGGCAACAGATGGAGGGGGTAAATTTGATTGCGGTACATTGTTAGATGTTTATGGAAATGTCACAGTAAAACTACACATGTACAACCTAAAATGTGCCAGTTAGAATTGGCACATCTTATACCCATATCCTGAAATCAGTATCCTTTTCCTTCCTTCCTTCCTTCCTTCCTTCCTTCCTTCCTTCCTTCCTTCCTTCCCTTCTCCTGCGCTCCCTCCCTCCTGCGCTCCCTCCCTCCTTCTCCCACTCTGTCTCTCTCCCTGTCTGTCTGTCTCTCTCTCTTCTTTTCTTTTAGGTGTGCTGGTACTGGGACTTGAGCTCAGGGCCTAGGCACAGTCCCTTAGCTTTTTTTTTGGGGGGGGGCAGTCCTGGGCTTGAGCTCAGGGCCTGAGCACTGTCCTGGGTTTTTCTCAAGGCTAGAGCTCTACCATTTGAGCCTCAGCACCACTTCCAGCTTTTTTTTTTATTTTTTTTATTTTAATTAGTAAAAGGGTTACATGATATTTGCCAGATAGAAGGTGCATTAATTCACGTACATTGATACCCTTTCACATGTCTTGGTACCCCTTTCCCTCCCCCCAACTTCCAGCTTTTTTCTGTGTATGTGGTACGGAGGAATTGAACCCGGGTCTTCGTGCATGCAAGGCAAGCACTCTACCATTAGGCCAAACTCCCGGCCCCATCCCTTAGCTTTTTTTGCTCAGGGCTGGTGCCCTAGCACTTGAGCCACAGCTCCACTTCCAGTTTTTTGGTGGTTAATTGGAGATAAGAGACTCAAAGCTCTGTCTGCCCAGGCTAGCTTTGAACCTTGATCTTCAAAAATCAGCCTTCTACCTATGAGCTACCACCATGTCTAGTTTATAAGAGCCTTTTAACTAGTTGTGTTAGCCAACTCATTATTGGTGCAACAAACAAGAGGAGGAAGAGTTCAGTGTTCCTCCTGATTTCAAATGTCAGTGCATGGCTGCTTGGGAAGTGTGGGGAGAGAAGATTCAGGTAAGAAGCTTCATGGTGAATATGAGGTAAACATGACTGGTCATCTTATGGTAACTAGGAATTGAAAAAGATAGGAAGGAAGAGGCTGTGGTCCCTATATTAGGTGGGTGTGCCTCCAGTCATTTAACTTCCTCCATTAGGTCCCCATCCCAACCTTTCTACCACCTTCCCGGGCTGGGATCAAGCCTTTAATACAGGAACTTTTGTGGGACTCCTACAATCTGAAGTCTTTAACATTTTTTTCTTGCTTCACCCTTGTTCCGCCCCCCCCCCCCACACTTTGGATTGATGCTCGTTATGACATCAGATATCCTCTTTAGATCTAAATCAGATCATGCCACTCTGCTTTATAAATCCTCCCATGGGGGTTTATTTCACTTAAAATACTATGCAGACTTTCCCATGACTGACACCATCCATACGTGTTTTCTTGTCTCTCTGGCCTCATTCTTCTCTATTTACTCTGCCAGAGTCACACCAGCCTCTCAAGCTTCTTCAAATACACAGGGCACATTCCTACCTCAAGACCTTTGTACTTTTTTCTAATACTGTGTTCTCTAGATAACTGCCTTGTCCCTTCCCTCACATCCTTCAAGTTTGTACTTACATTTTCTCTTCCTAGTTACCTTCTCTAAAAATCTCTACTCCTTCCTCCTCTCTACCACCTGTTTTTTTCTACCTAGTACCTATCTTATATAACATACTACAAAACTAACTCACAGATCTTACTTATTATCTATCTTCCCATTAGAATATCAGTAGACACTGACTTTTTCTGTTTTATTCCCTATTAAACCCCATCATAGGTCTTAGCTTATATTACATGGTCAGTCAGTTAGATTTTGTCAAATTAACCAAGAAATCCAGAGTGTGCTATTGCTAAAGTTTAAAGTTTAGTTAACTTCCTTTGTGTGTGTGTGTGTGTGTGTGTGTCTGTCTGTCTGTCTGTCTGTCTGTCTGTCTGTCTGTCCTGAGCTGTCCCTGAGCTTCTTTTTTGTTCAAGGCTAACACTCTATAACTTCAGCCAAAGTTCCATTTCTGGTTTTTATATAGTTCAGTGAAGATAGGAGTCTCACAGCCTTTCCTGCCAAAGCTGGCTTTGAATCTTAAACCTCAGATCTCAGCCTCCTGAAGAAGTTGGATTATAGCCTTGAGCCATCAGCGTCCAGCTTTCCCAGACCTGATTGAATTTGCTGAGAAAGTCAACGGTGATACTAAGCAGGCACTGTTAAGGAGAAATGGCGATCCACTCACTGAGTCTCCAAAGAGTGCAGAGCAACCCTCACCCGTGCCCACCTCAGGCCTTTGTTTCCCATCCTTTCCTCCTGAAAGATAGGTCAGCATGGATTCCGAGGCTGAACTGAAATGGAACTACAGGTAGCAACAGACAATGTTTCTGATTGGGCTCTTTACAGAACAGAATGGTCTTTCTTAAGGACAAGGAGCAATTTTGCCATCATTTACCTGATACTGATAGTGTGTGCGTGTGTGTGTGTGTGTGTGTGTGTGTGTGTGTGTGCGCTGAACTCGTGAGACAAGAAGCCTATCATCTCTCATTAACCTTTGGATGATACTACAGTACACACTGCAAAGAACATTTTTATGAGTTGAACAAATTAGAAAAGTCTTTCATGTGCAGTGGTTTAGACTCATGTTTTAGTTTAGATATAATCAACTTATATTTACTGAAAACAACTTACTTTCATGTGGAAAAGAATACAAAACCCTTACAACATTGCACAAAGCTAAAGAAGTCAAAGAAAGGGGCCAGGAGTTTGGTCTAGTGGTAGAGTGCTTGCCTAGCATTCACGAAGACCCAGGTTTGATTGTACCACATACATAGAAAAAGCCAGAAGTGGTGCTGTGGCTCAAGAAGTAGGATTCTAGCCTTGAGGAAAAACCCAAGCCTAGTGGTCAAGCCTTGAGCTCAAGCCCAGGACTGGCAAAATAAAGAAATAAAGAAATGAAGAAGAAGATGAAGAAGAAGGAGGAAGAGGTGGTGGAGTAGGAAGAGGAGGAGGAGGAAGGGGAAGAAAATAAGTCAAAGAAGTTAAAAACTAAAGAAAACTAGGTGCTGATAGCTTATGTCTGTAATCCTAGCTACTGAGGAGGCTGAGATCTGAGGATCATGATTTGAAACCAGTCTGGGCAGGATTTGTGAACCTTCTCTCTAATTAGCAACCAGAAAACAGAAGTGGTGCTGTGGCTGAAAATGGAAGAGAACTAAGGAGTTCGTGCCCCATGACTGACAAAAAGAAAGAAAGAAAGAAAACTAAAGAAAGAACCATAAGCATTATTTTTCTTATGTTTTATTCCTTTAGCATAAAGTGGGTTTTTTTTGGTTTTGTTTTTTATTGGTCAGCTGTGGGACTTGAACTCTGGGCCTGGGGGCTGTCCCTGAGCTCTTCAGCTCAAGACTACCGCCCTACCCCTTGAGCCACAGCGCCACTTCCAAAGTGTTTCTTTAAACTGTAAACATTTTTCACCCTGAAACTGTTTTCTAAGATTTTATATTTCAGACATAAACTGACCATAAAGTTGGGCATGGTGATATATGCCTCTTTGTGTGTGTCTGTGTGCAAGTCCTGGGGCTTAAACTGAACTCAGGGCCTGGCTGCTCTCCTTTATATTTTTAACTCAAGGCTGTATTCTACCACTGGAACCACAGCTCCACTTCTGGCTTCAGGGAGATTAATTGTCGATAACAATCTTTTTTTTTTTTTTTTTTTTTGCCAGTCCTGGGCTTGAGCTCAGGGCCCGAGCACTGTCCTTGGACTTTCTCAAGGCTAGAGCTCTACCACTTGAGCCTCAGCACCACTTCCAGCTTTTTTCTAAGTATGTGGCACCGAGGAATCGAACCCTGGTCTTCGTGCATGCTAGGCAAACACTCTACCACTAGGCCAAACTCCCGGCCAGTCGATAACAATCTTAAAGACTTTTCTGCCTGGGTTGGCTTCTAACTGGGATCTTCAGATCTCAGTCTCCTCCCAGTAGGAGTAGTTATGATTACAGGCATGAGCCACCAGTTCCTGGCTGAAGTTGATTGAATTCTTTTTTTTTTTTTTTTTTTTGGTCTGTCGTGGGACTTGAAATCTGATAGCATTCTACCACTTGAGCCACAGTGCCACAGAATTGATTGAATTCTTATACCTGGAGAGATTTTTTTCCTCCCTCTAAATCTGTCAACATCATATTAACAAGACAATAACAATAATATTAACCTGGAGCCTCAGATGGGACCTCTGGTTGCCTCTGAAACAATTTTCCAAAGCTGAGAGGCAGCCTGTTCCTCCCCACCCCACCCCCCCCGCCAGGCTTTAGTCTTATTTAGAAGACACGTAAAATAGATTTTCTAATATTTTTGATATGAAGTCAAAGAATGCATGGAGTTGGCTGTTGGAATTCTAATTGCTGCATCACTTCTGGCATATGTCATAACTACAGGATTCATCTGTACGTCCTTTTGTCATGCCAGGATGCACTGTGACTTGGAACCATGCTAAAAAGAAATGTGAAAATGCTTTTTTTATTTTTATTTTTTTGTGAAAACATTACATAAACAACAGCAGACTGATTTTTCTCTGACTTTCAGACTTATTTATAGACATGTATGACTCACCCAGTAACAAAACAAGGCCAGCAGAGCTGCCTCTGTGGGTGATCACTGCTTCTCTTAAGGGGGTCGCCCTCTCCTCACGCTCCTCTGTTGATTGAGGTGTCATGTGGAGACACGGGAAGAGCTCCTTGTCAAGGAGGCAAACCACATTCTTACCAGGGAGAGTTGTCATCATCCGCTATAAAGGGCAAGTGGTTTCCATTGGCTGATACCAAAGGAATCATTCAAGAAATCCACTGCAAAGGTATTCCTTCTGGAAATATTTTGTAAAGATTCTCAGGCTTCTTTTTTTTTTTTTTTTGCCGAGTAAAACTATTAAGGCACCTAATTTAACAAAACAAAAGAAGATGTCTGCTTCATCCCGAGCCCAAGAGAGGTACCCCAGATTCTGATGCACATGCCCCCCCACTTTTTACTGCTTCCTGTATCCCTCATATTTTTTCTTTTCTTTCTTTTTTTCAGGCAGAAAAGAGTATATTGAGGGTGGAGTGGGGAGAGCAAATAGTGGGCCTGCACAAGATGGAGGAGCGCAAAGAGACAAAGAGGAAGGAAAAACAAAAACAACAAAAAAAAGTTTTGTCTTCCTTCCACTCCCTGCCTCCCCTTGGCCAGGACTTACCTGGTGAAAGATGTCACTGATTTTTTTGCACTGGTGATTTGTGTGTGTGTGTGTGTGTGTGTGTGTGTGTGTGTGTGTGTAAGTATGATTATTGGGGCTTGAACTCTGGGCCTTGCATACTTGATTACCCTTTTTGTTTAAGGCTGGCACTTTACTACTTGAGCAAGTCATACCCTTCTTGCTTTTTGCTGGTTAATTGGCCTGCTGGGGCTGTTTTCAAATCATGATTTCAGCCTCCTGAAAAGCTAGGATTACAAGCATGAGCCACTAGCTCCATGCTCAATTTGTGAATTACTTTTTTCTCTTTCTCTCCTTCCTTTCTTCCTTCCTTCCTTTCTTCCTTCCTTCCTTCCTTCCTTCCTTCCTTCCTTCCTCTCTTTTTGCCATATTGGCGAGTTTCAACTCAAGGCCTTGCACTTGCTAGGCAGGCACTCTGCTGCTGGACCACTTCTCCAGTCAGCATTTGTGAACCATATTTAGAACTCTAGTATTTCTGAAAGAAGTTACAATAGTCTAGATGGAGGGATAGTTCCTTTTATTTTTATTTTTTGCCAGTCCTGGGGCTTGAACTCAGGGCCTGAGCACTATCCTTGGACATTTTTTTCTTTGACTAGTGCTCTGCCACTTGAGCCACAATACCACTTCTGGCTTTTTCTGAGTATGTGGTACTGGGGAATGGAACCCAGGGCTTTGTGCATGCTAGGCGAGCACTCTACTAGGTTACGTTCCTGGCTGAGATGGTCCCTTTTATAATGTCTATTATAGATCTTGGTCCACACATGCCAGTGTGATATAATGAAATGAATGAGACTGCACATTAAATGATTACATTATGGATTAGAAGACACATTCCAAGAGGAAAGGTTGAGATTTGAGCCTGTTTTCTGCTGTATGAAACTGTGACAAATCATTTAATCTCTCTGGGCCTCTGTGTCGTATCTCTAAAATAAGAATGACATTTATCCTAGAGACAAGTAATAATTCATTGAGTTGGTACTATGTGCCAAGTGCTGTTCTAAGTGCCTTAAATATATCAGCTCATTTAATGGACTTACAAGTTCTAAGATACCAAAGCCATCCTAAGCCCCATTTTGTAGATACTGCTGGTCAGATGTATTCAGGGATCCTAACTTGCTAATAAAAGCAAATAAAAGCAGGAAGTCTACTACCAGAAACCAAGTTTTTTTTTAATTTTGTCTGTTTGTTTTTGTGTTTTAGTAGGGCTTGAACTCAGAGCCTGAGCCCTGTCCCTCTTAGTTTTTTCACTCATAGGTTGTACTCTACCACTTGAGCCCCAACTCCACTTTTGAGTTTTGGTAGTCCATTGAAGATAAAAGACTCTCAGATTTGTCTACTCCAACTGGCTTCAAATCTCAGTCCTCAGTACTCAGGCTCCTGAATAGCTCAAATAGCAGGTGTGAGCTACTAGCCCCTGGCCAGCTTAGAAAACAAGCTTAAACAACTACTTCATTTTGGTGGACAGGTTTATGGTACATGAAGAACAAATGAATCAATATATGTGAAAATAATTCTGTAAATTCTAAGACATAATGTATTACTATTACAATGGGCAGATAATAAATGCTTTAGTTGAACTGAGAGGTCATACAAATAAAGTTTTTGATTGTTTTTTTAAAGACAAGGTGTTACTGTGTAGCCCTAATTGGTCTTGAACTCTTTTTGTTGTTGCTGTTGGTCATGGGATTGAACCTCAGTCATCAGATATCAGCCATGGGCTGGGAGTATGGCCTAGTGGAAGCATGGCCTAGTGGAAGCATGCTCTCCTCAGATTTCAGCCTCCTGAGTAGCTAGGATTACAGGTGTGAGCCACTGTGCCCAGAGTTCTTGAACTCTTGATCCTTCTGTTTTAGCCTCCCAGAGTGCTGAGAGTGCACACATTTGCTACCATGCTCTCTTTACAAAAATATATTAATACTTATATTCTTGTGCTGCTTTAACTTTACAAAGTGCTTTTGTGTGCTTGATCTCTTTGGATAACAAGCCACTTTAAAACCATTTTGGATGGGGTCAGGAGTGTAGGCTAGTGGTAGAGTGCTTGCCTACCTTGAATGAAGCCCTGGGTTTGATTCCTCGGTACCACATACTCAGAAAAAGCCAGAATTGGAGCTGTGGCTCGAGTGGTAGAGTGTTAGCCTTGAGCAAAAAGTGTCCAAGGACAGTGCCTAGGTCCTGAGTTCAAGTCTCATGACTGGCAAAAGAAAAAAACCCATTTTGGAACAAGGCAAAACATAAATATTGATAAGCTAAGCAAATAGGCCCAGGACATAAACTGAGTTAAACCAACCAGAACTGGAATTCAAGCATTTTGATATCTGGCCAATGCCTCTTCAGTTTTGGCTCTTGGTTACTATTATTATTAACATGTAAATTCATGTATGATCTGGATCAAAGTTACCTCTTCCATCTTTCTACCACCTCCGTGAATACTTTGATCTAAAGTAATTCTGTAAAACTTCTGTTTGCCAGGTGTCAGTGGCTTATATCTATAATCCTAGATATTCAGGAGGCTGAGATCTGAGGATCATGGTTTGAAGCTAGCCTGGGTAATAAAGTCTCTGAGACTCTTAGCTCCAATTAATCATCAGAAAACTGGAAGTGGAGCTGTGGCTCAAATTGGTAGAGCACTAGGCTTGAACAAAAAAAGATCTTAGGTTATTCTCATATTGTTACAGTATCTTACCTTGTTATCTGATATAATGTATATACCTTTATTCGTTTATTTGAAATAGGAAAGGTAAGAGGGGAAAACAAGATGAGGGGAGGGTTAGGGGGAAGGAAATGGGGACAAAAACATGAGAAGGGGTATCACTGTATGTGATGTAATGCACCTTCTATCTGGTGACTATAACTGTAACCCTTCTATTAATTACAATAAAAAAGATTTAAAAAAAAAAGATCTTAGGGACAGGCCTTGAATTCAAGCCACACAGCTGACAAAAAAATCAGAATGGGTAAGATTTCTAGCTGGAATTATAGCTTGAGTAGTAGAGTGCCTGATAAGCAACTGTGAGGCCCTGAGTTCAAACTCCAATACCAGACCAGCGCAAACATATAGGCCAGGCACTGGCAATTCACATCTCTAATCCTAACTACAGAGAAGGCTGAGATTTGAGGATTACGGTTTGAAGTTAGCTGGACAAAGCAAATATGAGATTCTTTTCTCTCCAACTAAACACAAGAAAAAAACACAACAACAACAACAAAAACCCAGAAGTAGAGGTTGGATCAAGTGTTAAGACACTGGCCTTAAGCAAAAGCCAAGTGAGATTGGGAAACCTAACTTCTCTCTCTGTCTCTCTCTCTCTCTTTCTCTCTCTCTCTTTCTCTCTCTCTCTCTCTCTCTCTCTCTCTCTCTCTCTCTCTCTCTCTCTCTCTCTCTCACACACACACACACACACACAGGAGAAGAGGAAAAGAGTATTGGAGAGGATGGGATTCATTAGAATACATTTTAAATACATGTGGAAATGTAGCAATGAACTCCCCTGTATAACTAATATGAGCTAATAAAAATATAGTATGCCCATTAGAAAAAGTCCTCTTTAGTTCCACTATTAAATATGACTTGGGCTGGGTATGTAGTTCAGTGGTAAGCAATTGCACAACCACTGTGATACTCAAGGCCCTAGATTTGATCCTCAGCATTGATGAAAAACAATTTTTTTTGGTGGTACTGTCATTTGAAATCAGGGTTTTCTGTGTGGTAGGCAAGTGCTCTGTTGCTTGAAACATTTTGTTCTTCAAGTTTTTTTCTATGTATGCATACTATTTTCAAAAGTTCATTTTTATACTATTATTTAAAATGTATCATGATAACAGAGTTAGAGCTATAACTTCATTTTTATTAGCATCATAGCATTCCCTTTAATGGATGCCCTGTCATTTATATGTAATTAGGAATTACATTTGAGATAAGGGGGTGGTGGTAAACCTTCCTAAATTTTAAATCACAAGCCATGACTATCTATATATTGTGGTAATTGTCTTTTTTATTTTTCCAGTCATGGGGTTTGAACTCAGGGCCAGGTCACTGTCTCTAAACAACTTTTTAGGTGTTTTGTTTTGTTTTTTGCTAGTCCGGAGGCTTGAATCAGGGCCTGAGCATTATCTTTGGGCTTTCTCAAGTCTAGAGCTCTACCACTTGAGCCACAGCACCATTTCTGGCTTTTCTATGTATGTGGTCCCTAAGAATTGAGCCCAGGTCTTCATGCACACTAGGCAAGCACTCTACCACTAGGCTAAACTCCCATCCCCCCAAACTTCTTTTTGCTCAAGGCTAGCACTCTACCACTTGAGCCACAACACCACTTCCAGCTTTTTCTGTCTGTGTGGTACTGAAGAATTAAACCCAGGGCTTCATGCCTGCTAGGCAAGCACCCTACCACTAAGCCACATTTGCAAGCCCCCAGTATGGAAATTTACTTTTATATATATATATATATATTTTATAATTCGGTAATTATAAATAAAGAAAAATAGCTAGGATCCAGAGACTTATGCCTATAAGCTACTCAGGAAGCTGAAATATGAGAATTCATGTTCAAAGCCAGCCTGGGCAGCAGTCAATTAACCATCAAAAAGCCAGAAGTGTAGCTGTGACTCAAGTGGCAGAGGACCAGCCTTGAGCCAAGCAGCAAGTACCTAGTCCTTAAGTTCAGTACAGGACAAAAAAGAAAGATATTAGCAAAAAAGTATAGGAAGAATATGCATGTTGCCATTTTCTTTTAATGCTCTGTTATTTGACATAGGTTTTTTTTTTTAAAACAAACTATATAACCCAAGCAGGCCTTGAACTCATGATCCTTCTGTCTCAGCCACTCAAGTCCTGGATTATAGCTAAATTATAACCACATGCTCAAAAGTTCCTTTTCTTAAGAATATGGATTGTCAGGCCGGGAGTTTGGCCTAGTGGTAGTGTGCTTGCCTAGCATGCACGAAGACCCGGGTTCAATTCCTCAGTACCACATACATAGAAAAAAGCTGGAAATGGTGCTGAAGCTCAAGTGGTAGAGCTCTAGCCTTGAGAAAGTCCAAGGACAGTGCTCAGGCCCTGAGCTCAAGCCCAGGACTGGAAAAAAAAAAAGAATATGGATTGTCTTTTGTGGTTTGTAGTAGTAAACTCAACTTTGGCCTCCAAGCTATTTTTTGTGAAGTCTCAAATGGAATACTTTGGTTAACTTTGCAGTCTGCATGCTTTTTACTTTTATAGAAACCCCAAATTGAATTTAGGGCAAGCTTCATGAATAACTGTAGCTCAGAGAAGTCCCCATTATGCCATGGTTATTTATCAACCATGTGATCATTTATTAATCATTTGATCCTGTACATGGCAACTTAAAAGATGCTTTTTCTGGGTCCTGTAAATTAACCCAAACTCTCCCAACTCTACCTGTGCCCTTTAGTCTGAGCTAGTCTCTGTTGCAGTCCCTTTGTAATCACCTGTTTACAGAAAATACAAAAACAAAAACCCACTTTGTGGGAAAGGCAAATTGCTCCTCAAAAAAGTAATGTCTTCTTGTTATCTTAAAGCAAAGAGTGAAAGATTCAGGTGACTATCTGCCAGTCACGTTCTGTTGAGTAAAGTGATAACAACTTCTCCAGAATTTCCCCAAGGACAAACTGAGCTAATGGTCAACCAAGCCATACCTGGAACTTGGAACTGTCTTAACTATGCATACCTTTCTCATCCCCTTCTCTCAGTTCTCCCTATTTGACCTGAGGCCAATGTCTGTATCTATGAAGATGGCTGAAGATGTGCAGAAGTGCTGTCTGTCCATACGTGCCATATAATAAGTCTTCCTTCTTTGCCTTTCACCATGTTTCTTTGTTTGGCATATGGGGGGTGTGGGCTAGATCAAACCTGGGACTCCTGGACGTTGGGTCTGGGTGAAAAAACCTGGTTCAATCTTAGGATTGAATTGTATGGAAGTTCAGCAGATGGACATGATGGTGTAAATTCAGTAATTATTCTGTTTTTCCAAACCTTTTGCTCTGGGTTGATTTTGCCCTCTCTACAGGTGTTTCGGGTTTTGATGGGTCCTGTTTTCTAAATGAAATATAGTACCCTGTAGCAGAAATCCAGCGGGAAGAGGAGGCTCTTAGCCAGACATTTTTTTTTTTTTTTTTTTTTTGCCAGTCCTGTGCTTGAGCTCAGGGCCTGAGCACTGTTCTTGGGCTTTCTCAGGCTAGAGTTCTACCACTTGAGCTACAGCACCACTTCTAGCTTTTTCTATATGTGGTACCAAAGAATTGAATCTGGGTCTTTGTGCATGCTAGGCAGGCACTCTACCACTAGACCAAATTTCTGGCCCCCAGACATAATTTTTTGAGTTCTAGTCTCCACATTTGTAAACCTAAATTCCTCTGACTTGAAGTTGTCCAGTGGGTAAAATTAGGTTACATGTGAAGGTGCATTATGAACAATGTGACGTCAGTATTTAAAAATACGAATAATTCCTATCCTCATGCTCCTGGCCTCCCTTCTAGGCACTTGCATGTCCCCTGATGTTCAAGGACAAAACTGTATAGTTGACTTACACATTTAATTTTGTTTTGCAATTCCTGTATAAAAGGGACTAAGAAGCAGGGGGCTGGTGGTTCATGCCCATAATCCTAGTTATTCAGGAGGCTGAGACCAAGAATTACAATTTGAAGCCAGATGGAGCACAAGCCCCAGCCAAAACAAAAGGGTGTGTGTGTGTGCAACTTACTGTTTAGGATGGTGGGCACTTCAACTCAAGATCTGTAGTTCAACTCTCTTTGGCATCCAGACTGGGGCTGTGTTTTATTCACTTTGGGAGTATTTTGTTGCCAGTCTACCTGGAGGATTTTAATCTAGCTAGGTCACCTTTCTTTTAACTAGGCCGGTATCAAGGACCTCTGGGCATTCACACGGAAAAGACTCCAGGCACATGTTAGTCATTATTTATCAAGGCAGGAACTGTGTGGTTCAACTTGTTGTGGCTCAGATCATCCGTTCCTGGAATCATAGAGCCCATTCTGAAAGCGTTTTTGTAGCTATCACGGTTCCAAATCTGAGGCCTGGGAGTATTTTAAGAGGCTTTGTCCGACACACAAAGGGTGGAACTTGAATTTGGAATCCATTCACTCCATTAAGAATTGTTGCAAAGATACCATAAAAACCTACGATCAGAGACCACTTGGATTGCGTGTTTCTGAAGTTAATCAGAAAGCTGAGGTCTCAAAGGTGACTGGACCGACTTTGAGATCAGCCTCAGCCCGGCTCAGCCCGGAGCCAGGATCCCACCTGCCTCTCCTCCAGTCCTATCGCCTCTAGTTTGCATATCCACGCCCCCTCCAAGTGACCCCGCCCATTCAGGTGGCACCACCGCTTCCGGGTAGTTCGACGCCCCACCCCTCCGAGCGGAACCAAAATGTTTCGTTCGACTCCGGGGACTGCCGGAAGTTTCTTGCTCAGACCCCATCGTAGCGGTGACTCGGCAGCCGCGTCCCGCGTCATCAGTGACAGCCCCGATTCTCGCCTCGCTCGGCGTCGCCCTGCCAAGGGGCAGTCGCTTCCTCCTTGGCAAATAGTCCTCGGTGGGGTCGGAGTTCTTGGGTAAATCTGAAGGCGGAGGCGCTGAAAGTTGCAGCGAGGAAGGGGCGCGGCGCCTCCCCGAAGAGAGCAGTGGCGACGGAAGTGTCTGCGGCGGCGTGTGAAGCTGGTTAAACACTCCCTTCCTCTCGGGGATCCCTCCGCCTGCGGTAGCGGTGCTGAGGCCGAGGGAGCCGCCATTTTGGATGTTCGGTTCCTGCTGCCACTGCCGCCGCCGCCCCCGAAGCTGCTGGTTTCATTCGAGGTTTCGGGCCGGTGAGTGTCACTCGCGGCGCGGGGGAACGTGGTGTTTCTCTCACGCCCGCGCCTCCCCCCGCCGCGGCTCGCAGCGTACGGCCGGAAGCTCCCTGTCAGTCCCAGAGGTCCGGTCCCAGCTTGTGGGGGGCGAGGAGACTCGGGACCCAGGTGGGGCCGGGAGGGGCCCCGGAGCGCCCCCCGCCCCCGAGGGCTCGCCGGGACTCGCCGAGGCCCGGATCCCGGGGCCCCCGGGCGCAGCAGCTTTCCCTGGCCGTGGCGTTGCCCGGCCGGTGGCGGCGGCAGGCCTCCTTGAACCCATTGACTTTCCTCGGGCTGCGATCCCCCTCCTGCTAGCTCACCCAGGGACGTAGGCCCTCGCGGGGCGGCCCCGTCTTCCCCCGCGTGTCCTCCCAGAGCCACGTCGCCAGCCTTGGCGGGGCGGTGTTCCTCGGGTCCGGGCTGTCCCAGAACTCTCAACGTCTCCACACCTCCCGTCCCTGCCGTGCCCGCTCGAACCGGACGTCGGCCTCCCCTCCGCTCTCCCTCCTCTCACCTTGCCCGCTAACTTCTTTCGCAATTTTCCGCCCTCCCCTTTTTTTTTTCCTCTTTTCTTTTTAAACTCACTTGCGACTACAGTGTTCTAACCTTCTCCCCAAACTCTTCTTGTCCCGCGGACGTCAGTTTCTAGTAATTCCCTGGGATCTTCCTGCTTGCCTGGCAGCGTCTGCGGGGTCAGGCTTCCGTGTTAGGGTTTGGGGTAGGAGGTCGGTCGATCGATTCACCGGCTCAGAATGTACTTCAACTGAAGTCAGAGCAGCACAAATGACTTTCTATTGGGGGGGGGGGTTAAGTGTCTTCTCTTTTTATTCCCCTTCGGTGTTGAACACTGACCTTTTGAGTACTTGCTGGAAACGTGTTGTCTGTTTCGGGGGACGTTATGTGTCCCTGAGCACGGGGGCTTGTGCAGAAAGAACCTGGATTTGATGTAGGTAGGGCAGTAACTTTTTTGGTTGCTATAGGGATTAACAGAAGCGAAGACCGAATGATTTCTTCGGCGATCTGAACTTTCAGGTGTTTGTACAGCAATGATCTTTGCCGACTGATTCTAAAAATACACGTACTGACTTCGGATGTTGGTTTTTGGTGAGGTCGGTAGATTTTAAGTGTTTCCAGTGTTGTCCCTAGTACCTGTCAGACTATACTGTATACACTTGTAAGTTGTGGTTTGAGAAATACGCATCTGCAAGATACTTACAATATCACTTTTATTTTGCAACCCAATATGTTTGAATAAAAAGTATTTCACAATAATTCACCTATTATTTCCTACATTTCAAGTTAAGTGAGTAAGGTTGAATCACCTTTACTTCAACTCAGGTGGATTTTACATCTGAAAAAGACTTATTTGTGATCAGTTAAGTGATTAGAAGTTAAATTTACGATTTAAACTGAGGCAAACTTTTTAACATTTGGAAGCCATTTAGAGATGCATTACTCTTATCAGGCTGTTGAAATGAGACTAGAAATTCTTGTGCAGGACATACGATATTCTCCTCAGAAGACTGAATGCTTTTAGTGTAAATACTCTTGTGTTCTTTTTTTTTTTTTAAGGAGAGCTTTCAAAAATAGATACCATGAGGTGTCTTTGAGTGTATTGCTCTAATTCTGCAGTTTTCTTTTTGGCTTTAAAAGAGCTGTCATACACTGATTGCTTGTGCTGTCCTCATTTACTAAGTACTGTAGTTTACTACTGAAAATGTGTTTCTGAATTACATTTTGCAAACAAGATATTGCAAATATTGCAAATATTAAATAGCTATAGGTAATAATTAAATCAGTTTGTGTTGTAGTATTCTGGTATTTGAATGCCATTCATTCTTAGGAGATTTACAGTTCGTCTGTGCAATTGTATTTTTGCCATAGCAAGCTATTAGCATAGTACAATGTAGTGCACCAGTGATTGATCAGCACACACGAGAATGACTGCTTTGCTTAGGGCTGTTGGGAATTCCTGTTGAAATTAACATGAATGTTTTACTTATTCCTTTTTTCTTCTTTCTATTTCTGAGTTTGGAACTCGGCGCCTTAGAAATGCTAGGCAAGCACTAACTATTGAGCTATATCCAAGTGCTGGGTGTTGTGTTTTTTTGTGTTTTTGGCTAGTCCTGGGCCTTGAACTCAGGGCCTGGGAACTGTCCTTGGGCTTTCTCAAGACTAGAGCTCTATCACTTGAGCCACAGCACCATTTCTGGCTTTTTTTCCCCCTATATATGTAGTAGAACCAAGAAATTGAATCCTGGTCTTCGTGCATGCTAGGCAAGCACTCTACCATTAGGCTAAACTTCCGGCCCCCTGGGTGTTTTTAATTGGGATAAAAGTATTTATCATAATAAATGAATTATACAGAAAGGTTTCATTTTGACATTTGCATATATGCACATAATATGTTGCAATTGTAGACCACTTCTCACATGTCTCTCATGTGTTGTCTCATTTCATCTTTATATTAGCTCTATGAAGGATGTGCTTTTTCCTTTATTTCTTTTTTTTAAATTTTGTCTTAGTGGGATTTGGACAGGACCTTAAGTTTGCTAGGTAGGCACTCTGCCACTTGAGCCATGCCTCTACCACCCCTGACAAATGTATATAATATATTTTAATCAAATTTATCCTCTATGTATAATTTTTTTGTGGATATATTAGAATTTTTACTTAAGGTCATATGTTTTCCTAGGGAGAAGCTCTACTATTTGAGCTATGTCTCCTGCCCTTTTGGCTGCAGCTGTTTTTGAGATAGTCTTTTTTTTTTTTTTAATACCTAAGCTGGCTTCTGGACTACTTGTGTTACTGTTTACATTTCCCACAATAGTGGCAATAACAGATACACATTACACTCAGCTTTTTTTTTTTTTGTTGAGTGATGAGTCTGAAGAATTTTTTTGTCTGGCCTGGCACCTTGATTCTCTTAAATCTAAGCCTTCCATGTAGCTGGGATGAAGGTGTGTATCACTGGATCCAGATTGAATTGTTATTTTTTGATATGGGGGTCTTACTACATCTGGGGCTGCCTGGATTGCTATCCTACAATTTATTTTTCCCAGTAACTGAGATGACAGCACCATTCTGAACTTTGTATTCCTTGAGACGGGATATCTTACACTTTTTGCCTGAGCTGGCCTTGAACCAAGATTTTGCTGATCTCAGTGTCTTAAATAAAATTCTAGATGGAAGCCACCAAACCTAGCCAAAGTAAAAAGGAGTTTTAAAAATCAGTGTTAAAGGGGCCGGGAGTTTGGCCTAGTGGTTAAAGTGTTTGCCTAGCATGCATGAAGACCCGGGTTCTATTCCTCGGTACCACATACATAGAAAAAAGCTGGAAGTGGTGCTGAGGCTCAAGTGGTAGAGCTCTAGCCTTGAGAAAGTCCAAGGACAGTGCTCAGGCTCTGAGCTCAAGCCCAGGACTGGCAAAAAAAAAAAAAAATCAGTGTTAAAGTGGCTGGGAGTATAGCCTAGTGGTAGAGTGCTTGCCTAGCATGCACAAAGCCCTGGGTTCAATTTCTCAATACCGCATACTCAGGAAAAGAAAAATCAATGTTAAAGAAAACAAAAAAGTCAAGATTTTTCTATCATTTTATCTAAGACTCAGAGTTAGGAGCCTTTGCTCAAAGGCTGATGTTGTGCCAAGAGTTTTGTGGTTTATATGAAGATTTATAAAATTGAGTATTTTCCAAAGGATTATTTTTAATTAAGAAATTGAATTAGGAATCTTAGATTTAGCTTCAGAAAAACATAAAAATGAGAGCGGAGAATAAGGCCTAGTGGTAGAATGCTTGCCTAGCTAGCATGGGGCTTGAACTCAGGGCCTGGGCACTGTCCCTGAGCTTCTTTTGCTCAAGGCTAGCAGCCTAGCTACTTATGCCACAGCATCACTTCTGGCTTTTTCTTTTTATGTGGTGCTTATGAATCAAACCCAGGACTTAATGCATGCTAGGCAAGCACTCTACCACTAGGCCACACTCCTGACCTAATAGCAAGTTTTTAGTCCCCCCCCCCAAAAAAGGGGGGGCAACAAAACAGGATTTTTTTGTTTTTTTGTTTTGGCTAGTCCTGGGGCTTGAACTCAGGGCCTGGGCACTCACTGTCTTTGGACTGTCTCAAGGCTAGCGCTCTGCCACTTGAGCCACAGCACCACTTTCAGCTTTTTCTGTGCATGTAGTACACAGGAATCGAACCCAGGGCTTCGTGCATGCTAGGCAAGCATTCTACCTCTAGGACACACTCCTGGCTATAGCATTTTTTTTTTTGTTGTTGCTCTTGGAGCTTGAACTCTGGGCCTACGTGCTATCCCTGCGCACTTCAGCTAAAGGTTACTGCCCTACCCCTTGAGCGACAGCCCCATTTCCCAGGTTCTAGAGGTTAATTGGAGATAAGAGTTTCATGGTCTTTAGTACTCGGGCAGGCTTTGAACCTCGATCCTCAGATCTCAGCCTCCTGAGGAGCTAGGGTTACAGGTATGAGCCACCCATGCTTGGCTTTTATTTTTTGCCAGTCCTGGGCTGGAGCTCAGGGCCTGAGCACTGTCCTTGGGCTTTCTTGGAGTTAGAGCACTACCACTTGAGTCACCGCACCACTTTTGGCTTTTTTTCCCCCTATGTATGTGGTACCGAGGAATCAAACCCAGGTCTTCATGCATGCTAGGCAAGCACTTTACCACTAGGCCAAACTCTCCGTTTCTGTGTGTGTAAATTTTTAAATTTCATAAAAGTTCGGAATATGAAAAGGAAAACATAGAAGTAGGTATATTTCATTAAAATACTTATGCTTCTTCAGTGAAGGAGCAACACAGAGCCCAATTTGACAGGAGTTCAGGATACCAGAACAAAACTGTCAAATTTTGAAGGTTCCAGAAGTTGGGGGAAAAGCAACAATAAAACAACTCACACTTGCAAACTTGTTGAGCTAGTATTTGTTCACACTTTGGTAAAGATCAGTGTTTAGGTTAAGGTGATTGAAATGAGATGTTTTTTTCTCTAAGTACTTGGAAATTTTGCCTTAAATATTTTGTTACTATTTGT
Organism: Megascapheus bottae; assembly: GCF_031878675.1. Lineage (NCBI taxonomy): Eukaryota > Metazoa > Chordata > Mammalia > Rodentia > Geomyidae > Megascapheus > Megascapheus bottae. The sequence goes on along the minus strand of NC_143532.1, from coordinate 9,098,966 downwards.
ACTTATACACAGGTTTGTTTTTATTTTTGTCGTGTTTTAAATGCTTACTTGGGTCAAATAAAATTGCTAGAAGTGTCATTGGTGAAAAAATTTTAAATAGATTTAGAAGGACAAAAATCAGTTCTTTGAAGATGGAGGAAATGCAGTGACACCTGTTGCGTGAATAAAAGACAGCCTTAGAGGCAAGTAGTTTTGTAGCCTGATAGGCAGTTGCTTTGCTAACTCCAGCTCTCTTGTATCTCCTCCTATTCATTCTTGTTATACTGAGAATCCCAGGCTTTTTAGCTTGTCAAATTTCCATGTTTACCTTATGGGTCTGTGGGTGTAGCAAGTAGGAGAAAGATGGGATCTCAGATCATCTTTCTTTTTTTTTTTTTTTTTTTTTTTTTTTTGCCAGTCCTGGGCTTGAGCTCAGGGTCTGAGCACTGTCCTTGGACTTTCTCAAGGCTAGAGCTCTACCACTTGAGCCTCATCACCACTTCCAGCTTTTTCCTATGTATGTGGTACTGAGGAATTGAACTCGGGTCTTAGTGCATGCTAGGCAAGCACTCTACCACTAGGTCAAACTCCCAGTCCAACTCTCCGTTTTTTTTTAAACAAGACTTTAGGGTTAACATTAACACTGACATAGAGTGGATGATGTACTAAGGACACTATTTGGGCATAGAGATAACTTCTGTACATTGCTATATGACTTAAAAGTCAAAGGAGTTCTAATAGTGTTTTTACAGCTCGTTAGTGAAGCTATTAACTCTCCTCACTGTTGAGAAATTGTTCAGTTTCAAGCTAAAGAAGAGGATAGAAGCTCAGTTGTAGATTCCTTTTTAGATGAGAAATGTGATGTAGAAATTTGATATGTCTTCATGTTTTAAAAACCTTGAAAACTGTACTAAAACATTGAAAGTAATGCTTTGAGATTGTAAAGGTTAGGTTTTTGGTTCACTTATTAAAGGAAAAAAAATTACCTGAATTACCTGCCTCACCCTTTGAGGTGTACTGTTTCTATTTAGACAGGCAGTTCTTTTTTGAACTGTGTACCTCCACCTAGGGGTGGAGTTTCTCCCTTTCCTAATAAATCACTCTTTTTCTATGAAAAGAAACCTTTTTTTTTTTTTTTTTTGCCAATCCTCGAGCTTGAACTCTGTGCCTGAGCATTGTCCTTGGGCTTTCTCAAGGCTAGTGGGCTGCCACAGCACCACTTCTGGCTTTTTCTTTTTCTTTTCTTTTATTGCCAGTCATGGGGCTTGAACTTAGGGCCTGGGTACTGCCCTTGGACACTTTTTGCTCAAGCCTAGCACTCTTACCATTCGAGCCACAGCTTCAAGTCTGGCTTTTTCTGAGTATGTGGTACCAAGGAATCAAAACCAGAACTTCCTGCGTGCTAGGTGAGCACTCTACCACTACACTACATTCCTGGTCCCACTTCTGGCTTTTTCTATGTATGTGGTACTGAAGAATCAAACCCAGGACTTCGTGTGTTAGGCAAGCACTCTACCACTAGGCCATACTCCCAGCCTCAAGAAAAAATTTTAAATGTGTATTTTTCACCACCAGTGAGAGCATTGGCTATTTATTTTGCTTTTCCTGGGTGGTGATTATTTAAGAAAGTAACTCATACTTGGGTATCACTGCCATTTTGTCATGCTATTTTAAGCACAGTGCTTTTGCTGTTTTTGATTACTTTGTGTTCTTTCATTCTCATTGTGTACAATGAGCATAGTTCTGTAGATACTTGGAATGTTTTTCTTCCTTCTGATTAGAGAACCCATTCTTCCTTTTCTTCCCGGTGGGTAGGAATATAGCCCTTTCTTTCCCCAGGCAAAGGGATGGTATATGTCTTAATACCTTTTGAGTTTAACCAGACCTATTAAATTTATGGTATCATTGTACACAGCACAATGCCTGTTATTTAATGGTCATGGCAGAATAGATTTTCTGAGTAAAAATAGTGTGGACTGATTGTTCAGGTACTCTGACATGAATAAGTCCATGAGAGAACCAGAACTAGTCAGGGGCCTGATTGGCGGTTTTGGGAATCTGTTTCAGGTCATTTACATGGCTGTGGAATTGATAGCAGTGAGGTTTTTCTTTATGTTTAGTAAACAGAAGATCTTACCTCTGTAGCTTTAAAAATATATAAATGTTTAATTCCAAAAATGACATTAACTTTTTCTTGTTATTTACTCAGCAGAAGCTTTACATAGCAGCAAATAATTTGCACTTTCCATCATCTTTCTTTGGAATGTCTGTTATGTAATTCATTAAGTTCATTTTCGCAAATTAGTCTTAACTGTCTTTGATATTTTTCCCAACAGTGGAAACTTATTGTTAGTTGAGTGATTTGTTATTGACTAACCTTCTGTGTTTGAAAAAATATACCTTTTTTTTGTGGGGGGAAGTTATGGGAGTTGAACTCTGGGTCTGGGCACTGTCCCTGAGCTCTTCAGCTCAAGGCTTCAGCCCTCCCACTTGAGCCACAGTGCTACTTCCAGTTTTCTGGGGGGTTAATTGGAGATGAGAGTCTTACAGAGTGCTGTGCCCAGGCTGGCTTTGAACTGTGATCCTCAGATCTCAACCTCCTGAGTAGCTAGGATTACAGGTGTGAGCCATTGGTGCCCGGCTGAAAAAAAAACGTTTTTTTTTGTTTTTTCTTTTGCTAGTCCTGGGACTTGAACTCAGGGCCTGAATATTGTCCTTGGGCTTTCCTCAAGGCTAATGCTCTACCACTTGAGCCACAGCACCTCTTTTAGCGTTTTCTATGTATGTGGTACCAAGGAATTGAACCCAGGTCTTTGTGCATGCTAAGCAAGCACTCTACCATTAGGCCAAACTCCTGGCCCCTGAAAAACATACTTATATCATTCTTTTTTTTTTTTTTCGTTTATCTTACTGGTCTATAAAATAATACCAAAATAAGTGCTGGATGCTGGTGGTACACACCTCTAATCCTAGCTACTCAGGAGGCTAAAATGTGAGGATTCTTCTGGTTTGAAGACAGCCAGGACAGGAAAAGTCCATGAGAATCTTTATCTCCAAATGCTGGAAGTGCAGATCTAGTGGTAGAACACTAGCCTTGAACAAAAGAGCCCAGAGTTCAAGCCCCAATGCTGGCACAAAAAATACACATTGCAGTAAGTGAACAAAATCTAAACACACTGTTTGTGTGTACATACTGGGGCTTGAAGTTAGGGCCTAAGCTCAAGTTCAGTTACCCTACTAAGATATCCTTTCTAAAGTATTTTATTTTAACATCTTTGTCAATGAGGCTTTTCCCCCTCTGTTTATAGCTAGCTAATATCAAGTATGGGTTAAAAAATGAGCACTATGTTAAATTTTCTGTGGACAACCTCCTACCCCCTATATATTCAGAATTGACAGAGTTTAGCCTCATAAAGTGTATGTTCAGGGGCCAGGAGCTTAGCCTAGGGGTAGAGTGCTTGCCTAGCATGTACAAAGCCCTGGGTTTGATTCCTTGGTACCACATACACAGAAAAAGTCAGAAGTAGTGCTTTCGCTTAAGGGGTAGAATGCTAGCTTTGAGAAAGCTCAAGAACTGTACTCAGGTGCTGAGCTCAAGCAGGCACAAAAGGACCTGAGACTCTTACCTCCAATTAACCTATAGAAAATGGGAAGAGGGTCTTGGCTCAAGGGTAGGGTGGTAGCCTTGTGCTGAGCTCATGGACAGTGCCGAGGCTGAGTTCAAGCCCCATGATGCACTAAAAAAAAAAAAGTCTGGGGCTGGGAGTTTGGCCTGGTGGTACAGTGCTTGCCTAGCATGCACGAAGACCCGGGTTCGATTCCTCAGTACCATATACATAGACAAAAAAGCCAGAAATGGTGCTGAGGCTCAAATGGTAGAGCTCTAGCCTTGAGAAAGTCCAAGAACAGTGCTCAAGTCCTGAGCTCAAGCCCAGGACTGGCAAAAAAAAAAAAAAAAAAAAAAAAAAGTCCTTATAGAAGCCCCGTAGGATGAATAACTTTTTTTGTCTGAAAGTTTAAAATTTTGCTTCACTTATTCTTTCATTTTTGTTTTGTCTTAGTCCTGGAGTTTGAACTCAGGGTGTGGGTGCTTTTCCTGGGCTTTTTGTTAAAGCCTGGCACTCTACCACTTGAACCACAGTTTTGGATACTTAATTGGAGATGAATGTCTCATGGAGTTTCTTGCCTGGGCTGTCTTCAAACCGAGATTCTTAGATCTCAACTTCCTGAATATCTAGGATTACAAGCATGAGCCATTTGTGCTGGTTTCATTCTTCTTTCTTCTTTTTGTTTGTGGGTCATGGAATTTGAACTCAGGACTGGCTGCTGTCCCTGGGCTTCTTTTTGATGAAGACTAGCCCTGTTTCTTGTGAGCCACAAGGTTCACCACTTCCAGCTTTTGCTGAGTACTTTATTGGGGATAAGTATCTCTCAGACTCTTCTGTCTGGGCTGGCTTCAAACCCAGACTAGGATTATAGTATGTATGTGAACCACCAGCACATGGCTTTGTCTCTGAACTTTTTGCTCAGGGACAGTGGTCGACTACTTTGAGTCATAGCTCTATTTCTGTGTGGTTAATTGGAGATAAGAGTCTCAAACTTTCTTACCTGCTGCTGACCCCTACCCCCACCTCCTCTAGGCCTGGGCCTTGAACTCTGGGCCTGGATGCTGTCCCTAAGCTCCTTTTGCTCAAGGCTGGCACTCTACCACTTGAGCTACAGCACCACTTCTGGCCTTTTTTATGATTAATTGGAGATAAGAGTGTTAGACTTTCTTGGGACTAGCTTCAAACCATGACCTCAGGATTACAGGTGTGAGCCACCAGCACCCAGCTGGTTGGTGTGTGTGTGTGTGTGTTGGTTGTGGGACTTAAACTCTGGACCAGCTGTCTGTTTTTCTTTTTTTTTTTTTTTAATGAATTTTGTTACATAGTCTAGTCTAGCTTTGCATTCAAGACCCTCCTGCCTCAGCCTTCTAAGTCCTAGGATTATAGACATGTATCAGCATATCCTGTTCTGGTTGTGAATAATTAAGCACAAGAAAACATTTCTTTAATGTGGCATTTTAGGGAGAAATGAACTTAAGTCTTCTTACAAGAATGTCAGTGGACTAGACAGGGTGTGGTGGTATCTGGATGTGGTTACACATTCTGCAGCTTATTCTTTAGTGTTGAAGATCCAGAAATTCTGTTTTGGTAGTTCATCTAGGGATGATTCAGAGCAATGCTTTTCTCAGCACACTACTATTTCTTGATGGATATGCAAGGGAGTTGAGGTACTTAACACAAGGACTAAAGAAAACTGTACCCTGAGCCTGAATTAGAGCAGTATAAAGTTGATCTTGAGTTTTGTTTTATTCTAAACAAAGTGGATCTGATAAAAGAACATTGTACTACCGCCATGTTTACTTCTCCAAAATACCTCTCTAGATTTAAGCTCTAACTCAAACCTGGGTCTTGGCGCATGCTAGGCAAGCACTCTACCACCACGCTAAACTCCTGTCCCTGAACTCAAAATCTTGTTCTACTTTTTCAATTTTGACTGATGTTCTTTCTCTTCAGCCACATCCCCAGTTTCACATTTTGCTGGTTAATTGGAGTCTTAGATTTTTCTGCACCATGTGGCTTCAATCTTTGATCCTCCAGGTTTTAGCCTCTTCAGTAGTTAGGATGATAGGTTATCTGCCATTAGCACCGGGGCTCTTTTAATTTTTCTACATGAAAAGCTTTTTTTTTTTTTTGCCAGTCCTGGGCTTGAGCTCAGGGCCTGAGCACTGTCCTTGGACTTTCTCAAGGCTAGAGCTCTACCACTTGAGCCTCCGCACCACTTCTGGCTTTTTTTTCTATGTATGTGGTACCGAGGAACTGAACCCGGGTCTTCATGCATGCTGGGCAAGCACTTTAACCACTAGGCCAAACTCCCGGCCCCTACATGAAAAGCTTTATTTTTAAAAAGACACAGTATGGGTGCTGGGAGTTTGATGGCCTAGTGGTAGAGTGCTTGCCTAGCATGCATGAAGACCTGGGTTCAATTCCTTGGAACCACATACATAGAAAAGCCGGAAGTGGTGCTGTGGCTCAAATGGTTGAGCCTCTAGCCTTGAGAAAGTTCAAGGACAGTGCTGGGGCCCTGAGTTCAAGCCCCAGGACTGGCAAAACAAACAAACAAAAAACAAAAAATGGATACAGTCACAACCATCCAATTACTCTTTATTTTTGCCACTTGCCTTGTATGTTTTAATGTAAGTAATACCCAAATAGTGCTATATCATGGGATGTGTCCTTAGAATATAACAATTATTTCCTTGTGTTTCTGTGATATTACAATAGAAGTTTAATATTTCAAATACTCTATTATAGTTAATCAGGCAGTTCTCCAATGTCAGATCATCGTATTATTTCTGTGTCCTAAACAAAAAATATACCTTCTACCTGTGCCTTTTATCTTTTGTCCACTTGTTTTCCTAAAATCGGTAGGAATAAATTTATTGAATCAAGGGCATCTTTAGAGTGCTTGTCATAGTTCCTTTCTGAAAATAAGTAGTTTTATCTGCTCAATACTTTTGATAATACAAATTTACATACTTAGTATGTCTCAGAATTTATAAAATTTGGTATTTGTGCAAACACATCTGTTAATTTAAAAACTGAGCAGCTCAACTTTTGAGATAGTATCCAGAAACCTATACTATTAAAGTGTATTTTTTCAAAGGTGCAAGTCTTTTTGTCTTCAGATAGGTCCTTTTCCAAATGCTTATTATCTGTTTATGATACATGGCTTTGTTAAAACTAAAATAAGATTTTTGACCTAGAATAGCCACCTAGGCTGTTTGTCCCTGTCATACTGTTTTTTTTTTTTTAGTATGCTCATAGCTGTCATTTTTTTTAATTGTAATTAGTAAAAGGGTTACATGATATTTGCCAGATAGAAGGTGCATTAATTCACATATACTGTTTTTTTTCCCTTTCAGTCTAGCTTATTATTAGTCCCAGATATATTTTTATTGTTCACTGGAAAACTTTAATTGACTTACCATCTTTAGATGAATGGAACATATACTTTTTATCTTGGCATTTAAAAGCTGTGGCAAAAAATGCCTTTGCAGGTCTTGAGAACTCTTGGCTGTGACATCAGTGGACTATGTGGCTCCTTATCTAGATTCACTTTTTTCTTTTTAATGCCAATCCAGGAGCATAGTCCCTGTGCTTGTTTGGTTAAGACTAGCACTTTACCACTTGAGCCACAGCTCCACTTTCAGCTTTTTGGTGTTAATTGGAGATAAGAGTCTTCAGTCCTGCCTGGGCTGGCTTGGAACTGCAGTCCTCAAATGTCAGGCACCTAAGTAGCTAGGATTACAGGAATGAGCCACTCCACTGGTACAGGCTGAATTTTATTTATTTATTTTTTGCCAGCCCTGGGGTTTGAAATCTGGGACTGGGAACTGTCCTTGGACATTTTTTGCTCAAGATTAGCGCTCTGCCACCTGAGCCACAGCACCACTTCTAGCTTTTTCTGTGTATGTAGTACCAAGTCTTTCTGCATGCTTGGCAAGCATTCTACCACCAGGCCAAACTCTTGGCCCCTATACTTAACTTTTTTGTTTCCAGAAATATATTTGGTTCAAGAGTTGCATGCAGTGCATTTGTTAAAATTTAGCAAGCTTCATATTAGCTAAGCTAGATGTTAAGTCTTGACTTCTTAAGCTCACTCCTACTTTTAGATGGAAAGTTGTATGAATAGTTTGGGGAAAAATGTGACTATTTCTATTTAATGTTTTTTCGTATCTAGAGGATGCCAGCCCCCATCAGATTACGGGAGCTGATCCGGACCATCCGGACAGCCAGAACCCAAGCTGAAGAACGAGAAATGATCCAGAAAGAATGTGCTGCAATCCGTTCATCATTTAGAGAAGAAGACAATACATACCGGTGTCGGAATGTGGCAAAACTACTGTATATGCACATGCTGGGCTACCCTGCTCACTTTGGACAGGTAGGCTGGACCACACCACATGTAGCAAGTATACTCTAACTTGGGTAAGAATTTATCTTTTGATAGCAGGGATGCACTTTTTTTTGGTGAGGGAAGCGGTCCTGGGACTTGAACTCAGGTCCAGGGCACTGTCCTTGAGCCTTCTCAAGGCTAGCACTCTTACCAGTTGAGCCTCAGGTTTTTCTGTAGATGTCGTACTGAAGAATTGAACTCAGGGCTTTGGGCCTGCTAGGCAAGCACTCTACCACTAGGCCATGCTTCCGGCCCCCATTTAAAAATTTTTTTTTGAGTAATTTTATTATCTTTAGTTTTACAAAGGAGTTGCCACTCACTAAAGCAGTTTATGAATACAATGCCTCTTGGTCACTGTTGTCCCTTTCACTTCTCACCCATCCCTCCTAACCCACTCCTTTCCTTACTAACTTTAATTTTAGGCTATGTTTTTTATTTATTTATTTATTTTTTAATCCAGTTGTGGAGCTTGAACTCAGTGCCTGGGCACTGTCCTTGGACACTTTTTGCTCAAGGCTAATGTTCTGCCACTTGAGCCAGAGCACCAATTCCAGCCCTTCCTACGTATGTAGTAGTACCAAGGAATCGAACCCAGGGCTTTGTACATGTGAGGCGAGCACCCTACCACTAGGCTATGCTCCCAGCCCAACTTTTTTTGATTTTTAACGATGCAGTTTATAGGTACAGTGCATCTTGATCTGTGCCATCACAACATCTTCACCACTCTTTTGGCCCACTCCTTCCTTTCTCAGTTCTGTGGTATATACAATGAATTCTTGCCTGCATTCTCTCCCCTTTCCCACTTCATTTTTTTGTCCCTTTGTTTTGGTGGTGACAACCAGCTTTAGATTTGTCAGAATTAACTAGTAGATTATGATCTTCTGCCAGAGGTAACCTGGACCTTTACATTTGACATGTACATTTGAAAAATGTTTGCTAATGTTTTCTTATTTTCTTTGTGTGTAGTGTACTATGTGGAAAATGCATGACAGATGTTCTTAAGTTAAGAGAATTAAGTGGTTGCTAAGTAGTAGCTTTTGTTTTTTTGTCCTGCTAATCTAGTGCCTTGATTGCTACAACTTCTGATTCTTCCTGCTGATTCTCAAACACACAAATGTAATTGTTGTTATATGCAGTCTGGGATTTGAGGACGATACAATGAAAAGTGCTGTTTTCTTTCATGTTTACATTGAGATAAAGACAATTTTGTATTTAGTCACAAAGAAGGAAATAGTGGGTTGTTGTGAGATTATTATTATTGCATAGTTGTACAAAGAAGTTATAATTCCATAAGTCAGATTGTAAGTACTATGCTTCTTGATAAATGTCACCCCTTCCATTATTCTCCCCGACTTTTTCCTATCCCATTCCTACTCTCAAGTTATGTAGAAAAATTTTAAGAATTATATACTGAATAGTTTTTAAGGAACAGATCACAAAATTAAAAGAAAGAAAAGTGTGCAATATTGGAAAGGAGAAAAATACCCCTTTCTAAAAAATATTCATATTTCTTTTCTCAAAGATAAGTCATTTTTATCAGGAAAATATCTGCTTAAAGCTCAGTAACTTCTAAGTGAAAGGAGATCTCCTGCCCCAAGGGTAATAACATAAAAGTAATGAGATTGAATGTTAACAGACTAGTTAGAGCTAGTGTTTTACTCATTTAGATGTTGGAAATACAGTCAGTTTCCTTTTAAATACATGATTTTAGCCTTGGCCAGTGATTTACACTTGTTATCCTGAGTAGGCAGGAGACTGGGGTCTGAGGATTAAAGAACAAAGCTAGTCAGGGCAGAAAAATCCTTGAGACTCTTTATCTCCAATTAACCATTAGAAAATGAGAAGTAGAGCTGTAGCTCAAAGTATAGAATACTAGCCTTGAGCAAAGAGACCTAGGACAGTGCCCAGGCTCTGAGTTCAAACCCCATGAGTGCTACTGGCACCCAGCTATAGCTATCTTTTAAATCCATGTTATTTGTTAGCTGAGCTATTCAGTATAGCAGTCAGAGGCTATATAGTTCATCTATCTCCTGAAATGTAGGTAGTTTAACTGAGGTGACTATTAAAGGAAATTATATTTTTTGAGTATTTGATTCAGTTACTAGAAAGAATTTAACTGTGTTTGAAAATGGAAGTGTACTTGATCAGTTGTAAATTTTACAAAACTGAGATACAGCTCAAGTTATTTCTGATGAAAATGTATACAAGTTGAATGATATAAGGTAATTTTGTGCTGTTTATATGTTGGAATATTTTAGATAAATTGGTTAAATAAAATATTATTAAACTAATTTAACCTGTTTTCGTTTTACTTTTTATTGCAGTATCTAGTATGATTCTGTTGACTAGAAAAGCAATATGAGTTACATACAAATTTTAAGATTTGTAGCAGCTATTTTAAGAAATGATATTTAAGTTTTACAGTAAACCCTTAGGTAGGTAATATTACAAATAGGAGAATTAAGCGACTTGTTTATTCACAGAGCTAGTAAATATCAGTGGAGGACCTAGTACTCAGCCTTATATAGCACAAAAATCTATTTTGGTTTAATTCAAGCCTATAAATAGCTTTTTCTAAGTTAATTAATAACTTACTATAGTCCTGCCAAATCACAAAGCATTTGAGATAGCATAGATAACTGTTTATTTAAAAAAAGAAAAAGAATTGTAGAAAACAAGTGTTGGAGGGGCTAGGAGTTGGGCCTCGTGGTAGGTAGAGTGCTTGCCTAGTATGCACAAAGACCTAGGTTCTATTCATCAGTACCACATGTATAGAAAAAAGCTGGAAGTGATTCTGTGGCTCAAGTGGTAGAGTTCTAGCCTTGAGAAAGCCCAAGGACAGTGCTCAGGCCCTGAGCTCAAGCCAGGATTGGCAAAAAAGAAAACAAGTGTTGGGAGAACTGAACTTGGTTGTTGCAGATAAAGCAGCTTTCCATTACATGCTTGTCCCTGCCAGCATTGAAAAGCAAGACTGACATTACCAGATTGCCGTGAAGTCTGGCTTTGTCATTTGGCTGTCTGGGTAACTTGAAGCAAGATCTTTAAGTTTTCTAGGTTGGAGTCTCCTCATCTATAAAATGGAAACTGTTCTAAAGCTTGCTGGATAGGGCTATTGTGAACACTAAGTAAGCTAATAAATGTTAAACATTTGTATGTTGTAAATAAAACATCTTCCATTGTTACACATTTGAGCATTTCCTCCAGAACAACAAACCAAGTGTTATTTTATTTTTTTGTCAGTCATAAAGCTTGAACTGTGGGCCTGGGTTCTGTTCCTGAGCTCTTCAGCTCAAGGCTACCATTCTACCCCTTGAGCCACAGTACCATTTCCAGTTTTGTAGTGATTAATTGGAGATAAGAGTCTCAGATTCTTTAGTGCCGGGACTGGCTTTGAACCGTGATCCTCAGATCTCTGTCTCCTGAGTAGCTAAGGAGTACAGGCATGAGCCACTAGCTCAAACCAAGTTATTTGAAGTACTAAATTCTGAGTTTCTTTTTTTTTTTTTTTTTGCCAGTCCTGGGTTTGAGCTCAGGGCCTGAGCACTGTCCTTGGACTTTCTCAAGGCTAGAGCTCTACCACTTGAGCCTCAGCACCACTTCCGGCTTTTTTCTATATATGTGGTACCAAGGAATCGAACCCGGGTCTTCATGCATGCTAGGCAAGCACTTTAACCACTAGGCCAAACTCCCGGCCTAAATTCTGAGTTTCTTATAACGAGTCTTTAATGTTAAGGGATCTCTTCAGACATTTTTTTTTTTTTTTTGCCAGTTCTGGGCCTTGACCTCAGGGCCTGAGCACTGGCCTTGGGCTTTTTCAAGGCTAGAACTCTACCACTTGAGCCATAGCACCACTTCTGGCTTTTTCTATGAATGGGGTACTGAGGATTCAAACCCGGGTCTTTGAGCATGCTAGGCAAACACTCTACCACTAGGCCAGACTCCTGGCCCCTCTATCTATAGGTTCTTTACAGTTGTTTCTGTTGTAAATAATGTCCTTAAATTTTTTTTTGTAATTATATTATAGATATATAGAAATAAAATTGACTCTGTGTGTGTGTGTGTGTGTGTGTGTGTGTGTGTGTGTGTGTGTGTGTATTACTTTTTTGTGTGGCTTGAAATCAGGGGTTGGGTGCTATCTCTTAGTTTTTCCAGTTGAGGCTAGGGCTTTACTTTTGGCTTTTTGCAGGTTAATTGGAGATAAAAAGAGTCTCCAGACTTTCCCTCTTGGGCTGGTTTTGAACTGGGGTCCTTAGTTCTTTGCCTTCTGAGTATGAGCACATATGCATGTATATTATGTTTTGTTTTTAAATAAGGTCTCTCCATTTTACTATAAAGGCGTCAGGATCCACTGGAATGATGACAGATTTCAGATTCAGTGTGGGAAATAACACAAAACAGTTTAGAACCATTTGACTGTTACAAGAAGCAAGAAAAGGGGCCAGGAGCTTGGCCTAGTGGTAGGTAGAGTGCTTGCCTAGCATGCACAGAGCCTTGGGTGTGATTCTTTGATACCACATACACAGAAAAAATAAAGCCAGAAGTGGTGTTATGGCTCAAGTGGTAAAGTGCTAGCCTTGAGAAAGCCCAAGGACAGTGCTCAGGCCTTGAATTCAATTCCCATGACTGACAAAAGAAAAAAAAGGGCCAGGAGCGTGGCCTAGTGGTAGAATGCTCGCCTAGCATGCATGAAGCCCTGGGTTCGATTCCTTGGTACCACATACACAGAAAAAGCCAGAAGTGGGCCGGGAGTTTGGCCTAGTGGTTAAAATGCTTGCCTAGCATGCATGAAAACCCGGGTTCGATTCCTCGGTACCACATACATAGGAAAAAAAGCTGGAAGTGGTGCTGAGGCTCAAGTGGTAGACCTCTAGCCTTGAGAAAGTCCAAGGACAGTGCTCAGGCCCTGAGCTCAAGCCCAGGACTGGCAAATAAATAAATAAAGAAAGAAAGAAAGAAAGAAAGAAAGAAAGAAAGAAAGAAAGAAAGAGAAAGAAAGAAAGAAAGAAAGAAAGAAAGAAAGAAAGAAAGAAAGAAAGAAAGAAAGCAAGCCAGCCAGCCAGAAGTAGCCCCGTAGCTTAAGTGACAGAGCGTTTGCCTTGAACAAAAAGTATCCAAGGACAGTGCCCGTTCCTTGAGTTCAAGCCCCAGGACTGACCAAAAAAAAAAAAAAAAAAGACCACTAAAGACATGCCAAAAGATTTTATTCTTTATCAGAAGAATATGCATCTTAGAGTAGTTTAGCTAATAAATAAGAAGGAAAGAATTTGAGTATTACTTTTAGGTTTATAACTGACAGAAATTCTTATAAGTGGGCTGAGTGTTCATTGAAGCATTATTTCTAATAGTAACATATTGACAAAATGTCCTCAGAATAGGTAAGTTTATATTTATAAGTGGTTGTGTAATAATCAAAAGATACTGAGTGAGCTCATCCAGTGGCTCACACCTGTAATCATAGCATCTTGGGAGGGTGCAGTTTTAGGACCACAGTTCAAAGCCATCCTAAGCAGAAAAGTCCCTGTGAGAATCTTATCTCCAGAGAAACACCAGAAAACAGGAAGTAATGCTGAGGCTCAAAGTGAGAGAGCACTAGCTTTGAGTGAAAAAGTTTAGGGATTGTGCCTAGGCCCTGAGCTCAAGCCCTACAATCAATACAACAAACAAACAAAAAGCAATACGAGTCTCATGAACTTTTCTGCCTCATACTGCAATCCTCAGAATCAGCCTCCTCATTTGCTAAGATCACAGGCATGAGCCATTGACGCCCAGCTTTTGTCTTTTTTTTTTTAAACCAGAACTAAGTGCTCTTGTTTTTGTAGTAGCTTGTAGAAAACAGTCATAATACATGTTTTATTTGCAGTGGCTGTCCACCACATTGTAGGGACGTACTAAATTAGAGAAATATCTCTTTAGCGGTCATGTTGGTGGTAACCATAGCATTTCAAAACAGAGCCTCCCAATTAGGATGAAGTTTTTTTAAAGATCTACGCAGGAAAGAGATCATTACCAGTCCTTTGGGATAATAAGTAGGGGACAGGGAGAAGTTTGCTTGGAAAAACAAGACTATTAACGCAGAAATTACATACTAGTGTTCACAAAATAGAACTCTGTAGTAAGTAGGAATATGAAAAAAAAAACAGCAGAAAAATAAAGCACAGCCATTGGGGATCAGAAACAGGCGTTTGTCTCAAGTTTCCACAAGCTTTAGCAGAAATGATAAAATAGTGTGGTGATTCTTCTTTATGAATTTAACATTTAAAAATGGTTATTAAGTTACTTGAAAATTCAAGTTATATCAAGCTTCCTCTATTCACTAGAGTTCTCTCTCCCTCTCTCTCTCTCTCTCTTTCTCTCTCTCTCTCTCTCTTTCTTTTGGTCAGTCCTGAGGTTTGAACTAAGGGTTTGAGCACTGTTCTTGGACTTCTTCAAGGCTAGTGCTCTACCACTTGAGCCACAGCACCACTTCCAGCTTTTTTTATGTATGTGGTACTGAGGAATCAAATCCAGGTCTTTAAGTTGTATTTTAAGTCTTTTTTTTTTTTTTTTTTTGGTCATGGGACTTGAACTCTGGGCCTGAGCCTTGTCCCTGAGCTCTTCAGCTCAAGACTACCTCCCCCACTTACAGTTTTGTGGTGGTTAATTGGAGATAACACTCTCCTGTACTTAGTGCTTGGGCTGGGTAGCTGGATTTGAACCATGACCCTCAGGTCTCAGCCCTCAGAGTAGCTAGGATTATAGGTGGGAGTTGCCGCACCCTACTTAAGTCCTTCTTTTTTGACAGAATCTGGAGCCCAGGCAGGCATTCTTCCTCTTGAGCCATACACCTTAATTATTTTTTTCCTTTTCCTTTTCTCTTTTTTTTTTTTTGCCAGTCCTGGGCTTGGGCTCAGGGCCTGAGCACTGTCTTTGGGTTTTCTCAAGGCTAGAGTTCTACCACTTGAGCCACAGCACCACTTCCCTGGCTTTTTTCCATGTATGTGATACTGAGGAATTGAATCTGAGTCTTTGTTCATGCTAAGCAAGCACTTTACCACTAGGCCAAAGTCTGGCCTAAAGTTTTTCTTTTTTGTGGGGTGTGGGTGGGGGTTATGGGACTTGAACTCTGGGCCTGGGCCCTGTCCCTGAGTTCTTCAGCTCAAGGCTACCGCTCTACCCTTGGGCCTGGGTGTTGTCCCTAAGCTCTTTAGGTCAAGGCTACGCCCTACCCCTGGAGCCACAGCCCCACTTCCCATTTTCTAGTGATTATTTGGAGATAAGAGTCTTACTGTTTTTTTTGTGCCCTGGCTGGCTTTGAACTTCGATGTTCTGATCACAGCCTCCTAAATAAGCTAGGATTATAGGTGTGAGCCACTGCACCTGCAAAGTCCTTAGTTTTTTCATATAGGAAGTTTTATGTTAGAGCTTTATGCTTTGGTTATCTACGAACTATGGGTTTAGGTATTGCTTTTCTAGTTTGTGGTAGCAGGCTCTTAATATCATTCTCTTCTTTATGTTTGCAGTTGGAGTGCCTCAAACTTATTGCCTCTCAAAAATTTACAGACAAACGCATTGGCTATTTAGGAGCAATGCTGCTGTTAGATGAAAGACAAGATGTCCATCTTCTCATGACCAACTGTATCAAAAAGTAAGGCTTGTCTTCCTTTTCTCTAACAATATTTTGCTTGCTTAAGGAATTTTATAATATGATACTAAGAGCTTCTATTTGAATTGCTTTTGATTCACTAGCTTATGTATAAAGTTACTAAGCAAAGGAAAACAAGAGTAGATGTGCATTTTTAGGCATAACAAACATTTGAACCTTCAAAGATAGGAAGAAAAAAATTTGATAAAATATAGACATGTCTGGGCCGGGAGTTTGGCCTAGTGGTAGAGTGCTTGACGAGCATGCATGAAGACCTGGGTTCAATTCCTCAGTACCACATTCATAGAAAAAAAAAATGGTGCTGTGGCTCAAGTGGTAGAGTCTTATCCTTGAGAAAACACAAGGACAGTGCTCACCCTGAGCCTAAGCCCAGGGACTGGCAAAAATAAATAAATAAATATATGTATACACATATATATATATATGCATGTATATATACATATCTTATCATCTTCAGGACTTTGAAGCCTATGTATAATGGAACTTTGCATTTATTAAAAAATCATATGTACCTGGGTGCTGGTGGCTCATTCCTATAATCCTTGCTACTTGGGAGTCTGAGATCTGAGAATCACAGTTTGAAACCATTGTGGGTAGGAGAGTTCATAAAACTCCTATTTTCAATAAATTACCAAAAAGCAAGTGGAGCTGTGTGGTTCATTCAAGTCGTAGAGCCCTAAGGCTGAAACAGAAGAAGCTCATGGACAGCACCTAGAACTGGTACCCAGAGCTGGTACCCCCTCAAAAAAAATGTGGCACTAGTGGGCTCATGCTTATAATTCTAACTTCTCAGGAAATTAAGATCTGAGAATAGTGGTTTGAAGTTAGCTCAAAGAGACAATTTTGCTATATCTTCTTGTCTGTTAACCAGAAAAAACCCAGAAGTGAATGTATGGTTCCATGGTAGAGTGCCAGCCTTGAGCGGGAAAAAGTAAGTGAGGGCCATGGGGCTGAGTTCAAATCCCATTGTCAGCATGAGCGGGCATGTGCACACACACATATACCATATACACACAGTTATATCTGAATATATAAAATGAAAAGGTTTTTCCTAGCAGTGTTCTATCCTTGTACTTATAAGTAATTTCTGTGATTTTTTTTTTTCTTTTTTTCCCCCTTTTTTTGTCAGTTGATGGGCTTGAAATCAGAGTCTGGGAGCTGTCCCAAAACTATTTTGCTCCAGGCTAGCACTGTCAGTTTGAGCCACAGTACTACTTCTGGTTTTCTAGTGATTAATTATTGGGCTTAAAATCAGAGTCTGGGAGCTGTCCCAGAGCTCTTTTGTTCAAGGCTGGTACTCTTATCAGTTTGTGCTACTTCTGGTTCTCTAGTGGTTAATTGGAAATGAGTCTATAGACTCTCCTGCCAGGGATCCTCAGATCTCAGCCTCCTGAATAGCTAGGATGACAGATGTAAGCCACCAGTGTCCAGCTTTTATATTATATTTTATTTTTTTAAGATAGGGTCTTATTATGTAGCTTAGGATGGCCAGATACACCACATAAGTTGGCCTTGAATTCTCAGTCCTCTTACCTGAGCCTCCTCAGTACTTGGATTATAGACATGCACTGTTAGCACACCCAGCCCCTGTGATTTTTTAGTGCTTTTTTCTTTTTTCCTAACAGGGCCTTGCTATGTAGTCCAGGCTGACCTGGAACTTGCAGTCTCTTGTCTGCTAGAATCGTGAGCTAATAGACCTGTACTACTGTGACTGATTACATAATGAAATCCTCGTATGTTCTCTCCCCCTCCTTCCATTTTTTTTGCAGGTAATTGGAGTTTAGAATGTCTCTAATTGTCTGTCTAGGCTCGCTCCAAGCCTCAATTCTGAGATCTTAACCTCGATTCTCAGATGTTAGCTTCCTGAATTGCTAGCTTATAGGTGTGAGCCACTAATGCATAGTATTTTTATTTTCTTATTTTTTACCAGTCCTGGGTCTTGAATTAGGGCCTGGGCACTATCTTTGGGCTTTCTCAAGGCTCTACCACTTGAGCCACAGCACCACTACTGGTTTCTTCTATGTATGCGGTGCCAAGGAATCAAATCCTGGTCTTCGGTCTTTAGTGCCCGGGCTGGCTTTGAACTGTGATCCTCAGATCTCAGCCTCCCGAGTAGCTAGGATTACAGGCGTGAGCCACCGAGCCAGGCTACACATAGTATTTTTTTTTTTGCCAGTTGTAGGGCTTGAACTCATGGCCTGAGCACTGTCCTTGAACTTCTTTCAAGGCTAGAGCTCTACCCTTGAGCCACAGCACCACTTACAGCTTTTTTCTATGTATGTGGTGCCGAGGAATTGAACCTGGGTCTTCGTGCATGCTCTCTACCACTAGGCCAAACTCTTGGCCCTGTGCATGGTATTTTTAAAAACTAATGGCTGCTTCACTGATGGTACTAGTTATGCTTACTTTGCTTATCATCTGAGAAACCCTTCATATATGGATAAATTAGAATATCTGAGCAAGAAATTAGCATATTTTCTTAGCACACTTAGAGAAATTTCAGAACTGGGTATGACCTCTTCCCATAATTCTTACCACTTAGGAGGCTGAGGCAGGAGTTGTTAGAGGTCAGCTTGGCCTATATATAGCAAGATCTTGTCTCAGAAGCCTGGTGCCAGAGGCTCATACCTGTGATCCTCCCATTCGGGTGGCTGACATCTGAGAATTGTGTTTCAAAGCCAGCCCGAGCAGGAAAGCATGTGAGACTTTCCAATTAACCACTAGAAATCTAGAAGTGGCACTGTGGCTCAAAGTGGAACACTAATTCTGAGCACAAGAAGCTCAGGAACAGTATCCAGGCCCTGAGTTCAAGCCCTAGACTGCCCCCCCCCCCAAAAAAAAAAATCTTGACTCAAAAGAGGAAAAAAGAGCCGGTGTGCAGTGGCTCACACCTGTCATCCTAGCTACTCATGAGAGGCTGAGATCTGAGGATCTCTGTTCAAAGCCAGCCCGGACACAAAAGGACCTTGAGACTCTTATCTCCAATTACCCTCTAGAAAATAGGATGTAGGGCTTGGCTCAAGGGGAGGGTTGTAGCCTTGAACTAAATAGCTCAGGGACAGTGCCCAGGCCTAGTTCAAGGCCCATGACCCACCAAAAGAAAAAAAGAGAGAGAGCAAGAAAAGGAAAGACAGAAAGTTATGAAAGTTCTATTGGCCATTAGTACTTTCAGGTTTGTTTGAATTTGTCTGTGAGTTGAATCTCTCTGTCTCTCTCTCTGTCTCTCTCTGTCTCTCTCTCTCTTCTCTCTCTCTGTCTCTCTCTCTCTGTCTCTCTCTCTCTGTCCTTCTCTCTGTCTCTCTCTCTCTGTCCCTCTCTGTCTCTCTCTGTCTCTCTCTGTCTCTGTCTCTGTCTCTCTCTCTCTCTCTCTGTCTCTCTGTCTCTCTCTCTCTCTCTCTCTCTCTCTCTCTCTCTCTCTCTCTCTCTCTCTCTCTCTCTCTCTCTCTCTCTCTCTGAGAGACTCTCTCTCCTGCGACTCAGGGCCTGGGCACTGTCCTTGGGCATTCTCAGAGCTAGTAGTTGAGCCATAGGTAGCATCACTTCCAGATTTCTAGTGGTTAATTGGAGATAAGAGTCTCTCGGACTTTGGTGCCCAGGTTGGCTATGAACAGAGATCCTCAGATCTCAGCCTCCTGAGTAGACTAGGATTACAGGCATGAGCCACCATGCCTGGCTACTTGCAGCTTTTTCTATGTATGTGGTACCAAGGAATCAAACTTAGGTCTTTGTGCATACAAGCACTCTAGAGGTAAGCACTCTACCACTAGGCCAAATTCCCAGCCATGAATCTCCTTTTTAAAATGTGTTTTTCATTTGTATTTGACAGAAAGTAAAAGCAGAGATTAGGGATATAGAATTAGATGAGTAGATTTGTGGATATTTAAAACTTGTACTTTTTTTTGGTAGAAACTAGAAAGTTACTTTATTTTTTCCCAGTGGATAGCAGAAAATTCTTAAATGACAGCTGTGACTTAATTGCAGTTGTAACTTACAATGTTTAAATACAGTGAATTTATGAACTTATTTTTGGGAAGAATTCTCTGTGTGTGTGTGTGTGTGTGCTCACAGCGTGCGAAATAATATTGAGACTACTAAATTGATTTCATCTGCCACTAGCTGCTGAAAACACTGGGACGGTAAGGGGAAAAATCAACAGAAATCATGGGTGTCCTCGAGGGTATATTCTAGATGTTCAGCGTGATTCTTTCATATGTTTACTTTGAATAGACCTCTAAGAGAGTTTCTTGTACTTTTTTGTTCCTGCATGCTCTGTTGCCCTTATTACTCAGCCTTTGAATCACATGCTGATTAGTTTGGCATTTCTGCCTGGCAGCAAGTTCATCTTACAGGGTTAATATGAAACCTAAGTGTAGGTTTGTAGTTGATTAAAAGGGAAGAATGAGGCACATAGATAAAGAAGAAATCTTTGTGTTCTTTTTTTTTTTTTTTTTTTTTTTTGCCAGCCCTGGGCTTGAGCTCAGGGTCTGAGCCCTGTCCTTGGACTTTCTCAAGGCTAGAGCTCTACCACTTGAACCTCAGCACCACTTCTGGCTTTTTTCTAGGTATGTGGTACCGAGGAATCGAACCCGAATCTTTGTGCATGCTAGGCAAGCACTCAACCATTAGGCCAAACTCCTGGCCCCTGTGTTCTTTTTTTAAAAAAGAATTTGGCAAGTGTCTAGTATAAAGGGGAAAAATTAGAAAAAGTAGAGTAGAAACATTTCCTGCTCCCCACATAGAAAATGGGGCTCACTCAAACAGCTGTCCCTTCTGTAGCCTTTACACTTCCTCAGCTAGGAGAATACACATTACCGTTTTCTGTTTCTTGTTTTTTGTGTGGCAGGATTTTGTTTTTAGCCGAGATTGGCCTGGAACTCACCATCCTCTTGCCTGTACCACCTTTCCTGGATTGTATTTAGTTTGAATGAGATCCAGACAAGCCCGGGTCTTTGGGAACTACTTTTTTCAAACAGTGGAGAATTGCTCGAAAACTTCACTTGATGCTTTGAATTACTTAATTTCTATTTAAAATTATGTTTACATAAATAATATATATGATTGGGTTTATTATAGGGCTCCATAGTGTATCAGCATATCTGTGTTTTAATCATAATGTATTTCTTGCATTATTCATTGATTTAGAAGAACTCTAGGATGTTAAAATCCTTAGAATTAATTCTTTAAAAAATTAATATTTTAAGAGCCTGCATTGTAATCTGGCTCACACCTACAGTTCTAGCTAAGATCTGAGAATCAGAAAAAAAAACCAGAAAAAAAAAAAACAAAAAAAAAAACCATAAAAACAGAACTGGAAGAGTGGTATGTGCTAGCCTTGTGAAGCTGAGAGTTCAAGCCTAGTACAAAGAAACAAAACAAAACAGCAAAAAAAAAAGGAGTTCTAAACGGTTGCTCACGCCTGTAATCCTAGCTACTCTGGAGGCTGAGATCTGAAGATCAAGGTTCAAAGCCAGCCCCAGGCATAAAAGGACCTGAGACTCTTATCTCCAGTTAACCTCTAAAAAAGGGAACTAGGGCTTGACTCAAGGGTAGGATGATAGCCATGGACTGAAGAGCCCAGCGACAACACCCAGGCCCAGGTATAGGGCAGTAGCCATGAGCTGTAGAACTCAGGGGCAGCATTCAGGCCGAGTTCAAGCCCGAGGACCCCCCCCACACAAATAAATAAATAGATAAAAAATAAAAAGAGTTCTAATAGTGGATATTTTGTGTGTTAACATAAGTAACATTTTTATTAAAACATACTGTTACATGCGAGGTGGCTATTAGCGGGATTGCATTAGACAGTATACAGACAGGCATCTCCTAGCTGAGGAGACATTTAAACAAACAAGCTGTATATGGTGTTACATATCTGGAACCCCAGCTATTGGGAAGGTGTAAGTAGAAGGATTATGGTCTGAGGTCAGCCTTAGGTTAAAAAAAACAGGTACTGATGGTGTAGCTCTAGTAGTAGTGCTCAAACCAAACTATTGCCTAAAACAAAACCAGGAATTTTATGCTGCGTATTGGTGACTCCTATAACTGTAGCTACTTATGAAGATGAAATCTGGCGATCATGGTGTGAAGATAGCTGGGGCAGGAAAGTCTGTGAGACTCTTATCTCCAGTTAACCATCAAAAATCTGGAAGTGGGCCTGTGACACCAGAGGTACAACACTAGCTTTGAGCACAAAAGGAACAGCACCGAGGCCCTGAATTCACACACATATACAAAATAAAATTGTGTGGAATGGTAATTTTTTAAATTTTCACAGCTTTTTTTTGGGGGGGGGGGGTTAGTCTCATGGGGTCTGGGCTCTGTCCCTGAGTTCTTCAGCTCAAGGTGAGCGCTCTACCACTTAAGCTATAGTAGTTTTCTGGTGGTTAATTGGAGATAAGAGTTTCTGGGACTTTTGTGCCCAGGCTGGCTTTGAACTTCCATCCTCAGATTTCAGCCTCTTGAGTAGCTAGGATTACAGGCGTGAGCCACCAGCGTCAGGAAATTTTCTTAGCTTTTTAATGTTTAAGCTAAAGGAAGATGTTGAATGCACCTATCTCCTTCTACATTGTTTCCTGTATTATGCTATATTACATGAAGCAGGTGAATAAAATGCATCCTCTCTCAGGTAGTGCAATTAGAAAAGGGAAGTGTAAAGGCTTTTTAAAATAAAATTGGACAAGTAACCCATCTTTTCTCTTTCCCTCCCTCCCTTCCTCCCTTCCTCCTTCCCTCCTGTCATTTAACACAGTACTACATGAAAATAGTGCCTCTTGATCTGTGTTACCCTTATCCACCTTTAACCTATCCCTTCTTTTACATTTCTTTTTTTTTTTTTTTTGCCAGTCCTGGGCTTGAGCTCAGGGCCTGAGCACTGTCCTTGGACTTTCTTAAGGATAGAGCTCTACCACTTGAGCCTCAGCACCACTTCTGGCTTTTTCTGTGTATGTGGTACCAAGGAATCGAACCCTGGTCTTCATGCATGCTAGGCAAGCACTCTACCACTAGGCCAAACTCCTGGCCCTTCTTTTACATTTCTTAATAAGTAATCTTTTCTTTTTCTTTTTTTTTGGTTGTTGTTGGGGCTTGGACTCTGGACCTAAGTGTTGTCCCTGAGTTCTTCAGCTCTAGACTGCCATCCTAATGCTTTAAGCCTCAGCGCTGCCACTTCGAGAGTTCTGGTGGTTACGCGGAGATAAGAGTCTCATGCCTAGGCTGGCTTTGAACTTCGATCCTCAGCTCTCAGCTTCCTGAGTAGCGAGGATTACAGGCGTGAACCACCACGCTGGGCAGTAATCATTTCTTAAAAGTAAGGTACTGGGGGGCTGGGAGTTTGGCCTAGTGGTTAAAGTGCTTGCCCAGCATGCATGAAGACCCAGGTTCGATTCCTCGGTACCACATACATAGAAAAAAGCTGGAAGTGGTGCTGAGGTTCAAGTGGTAGAGCTCTAGCCTTGAGAAAGTCCAAGGACAGTGCTCAGGCCCTGAGCTCAAGCCCAGGACTGGCAAAAAAAAAAAAAAATAAGGTACTGGTTCTGAGACTGTCAGTGTTGCCGTGGTGCTTAATTATGTTCAGATTAATTGGCTAATTTTGTACTTCAGATATTTATTTTTATAACAATGTAATGGATCTGTTTGGAAAAATTGGCTCACCAAGTTAGGCCCATCTTCTAGATGTTAATGCATTTCATTATGGAATATTAAAACTAATCATTAGTAAGCATTGCCATTAATTTCATCAGAAAGTTATAAATATTGGTAAAACATTCAGCTTACATTTCAAATATAAGTTTACTAAAATTCAAGTTTTTAATTTAAAGCTTGCATTCTCCCTCCACCCCACCCCCATTCCCCGAGACTGTGCTAAGGGTCTGAGCACTGTCCTTGGGCTTTCTCAAGGTTAGAGCTCTATCACTTGAGCTGAGCCACAGTATCACTTCCAGCTTTTTCTGTGTATGTAGTACACAGGAATCGAACCCAGGGCTTTGTACATGCTAGGCAAGCACTCTACCACTAGAACTAACTCTGGCACCAAACTTGGATTCTTTGTTGGTCATACATACCATCAATTATTCCTGAAATTAAAGGCTTCCATGTCTCTTTGTGTAGAAGGTATCTGCCAAATACCCAAACTGTAATAGTTGTCATTTATTTTTTAGATTAAAATACTTTTGGAATCAGGAATGTGGCGTGGTGGTAGAGTGCTTGCCTAGCATGCATGAAGAAGCCCTGGGTTTGATTTCTTGGTACCACATACATAGAAAAAGCTGGTGCTGTGACTCAAGTGGCAAAGTGATAGCCTTGAGCAAAAAGTGTCTAAGGATAGTGCCCAGGCCCTGAGTTCAAGCTCCAAGACTAGCAAGAAAAACCAAACAAAAATAAAACCCTAAGAAACTAACAAAAAACCCATAAAATTTTAAAAGTGGTTAGAGGCTAGGTGCCAGTGGCTCAAGCCTGTAATCCTAGCCATTCAGGAGGCTGAGATTTGAGGATTGCAGTTCAGAGCCAGCCTGGGTATGGAAGTCTGTGAGATGCTTATTTTCAATTAAACTCCAGAAAACTAGAAGTGGCACTGTGGCTCAAAATGCTACCCTGAGTTGAAGAGCTCCCAGACAGAGCTCAGGCCTGGAGTTAAAGCCCCACAACTGACAAAGACAGCAGCTAGTTTATAGCTCAGCTTGCAAAAATGCTTTTTCTGAGGCTTTCACTTTGCTGTGCAGAAGTCATTTATAAAGAATATTTTAAAATGTTCTTATTATTAACTATTATATAGAGAAATTACCATTTCACAAAGGTAATGTATACATTTCCTTTTAGACAGTGTCACCTCTTCCTTTAGAATATTTTGGAAATGTGCACTTCATTGATTTAGCCTATAATTCCATCACTTAGGAGGTGGGGATGGAAGAATTTGAGACTAGCCTACTTAGCAAGACCCTGTCTTAAAAAGAAAAAGAAGGAGTTGAGATTTAAAATTGGCTGAGTAACTCAGTGGTAGAGTACTTGCCTCATGTGTACAAGATCCTGGTGTCGTTCCTCAGATCTACAAAAAGAAAAGAAAAGGTTCAGTTTTAATAAAAATACTAGTTTTTACTACTTTGTTATGAGTGGAGATTTTCTTTTTTACAAGACAGAGTCTTGGGTTGAGCCCAGGCTAGCTTCTAAGGCAGTCAGCCTGTAGGAGGGACTGTTAAAGTCAGTTCACTGTACTGGTAATTTATAATAAAGTTGGAGTAAACATTTTATTTCTAATTAGTACTATTAATTACATTTGTTATTGGAGAAATCTGAGTCATCCCAAAGTACTTTGTGAAGTTGTACAGCTTCTTTCTGGGCAGCACTGGTTGAGCCTGTTTGTTTCTATCTGGCTTTCTTTCTTTTGCAGTGATCTTAATCACAGCACGCAATTTGTACAAGGGCTAGCGCTTTGTACCCTCGGCTGCATGGGCTCCTCAGAGATGTGCAGAGATCTTGCAGGAGAGGTAGAGAAGCTCCTGAAAACTTCCAACTCTTACTTAAGAAAAAAGGTAACTTGTAATGAACCAAATGTCATTGTTTGGATTAGAGAGTATTATGGAGATAAGTGGACAGATTTCTTATTTTTGAAAGCTTAGATGGTATTTTTCTTTTCTTTTTCCTTTTCTTTTTTTTTTTTTTTTTTTTTTGGCCAGTCCTGGGCCTTGCACACAGGGCCTGAGCACTGTCCTTAGGATATCTCAAGGCTAGAGCTCTACTACTTGAGCCACAGCACCACTTGTAGCTTTTTCTATGTATGTGGTACTGAGGAGTCTAACCCAGGTCTCTGTGTATGCTAGGCAAGCACTCTAACACTAGGCCAGACTCCTGGTGCGGTATTTTATTTTTCTTTGTGAAATAAATGTATTTTAAATGCTTATATATGAATCTTAACTGATCTGTTTTCAAGGAGGTAACTTATAAACAAACAGATATACTAGATATCCTAGGTCGGTACATGTAATTACTTTCTAAATTATCTAATTCTAAACAGTATTAAAAGAAAATAATGAACATCTTTATGATTAACTTTTATGCTAATAATTAGTGCTTATGTCTGTAGTAATGCCATTGGAACTTAGAAAATTATGAGCTTGATGGTATTTACTGAATCTATTAATAGTGTAAGAAGGTCATTAAAAAAGCCAAGCCATTTCCTAGAATGATAGCTGATGATAGCTGTGCAAAAAATTAAATTCTTAATTTGTAAACCAGTACTTTTTTTTGGAAGACTGCAGGATCTATTCCTGTTTAGAAGGCACATTATATTGAATAAAACATTCTTTCAGATTAGTCCTTTTACCTTCATATAATAACATGTGAGGAGTTAGGAGAAATCTATTAGTCTCTCTAAGCTTTCATGGCATTTGATTCAAATGGTTACTTTGATGGGGAACCAAAAATCAATTTCAAAGACACCTTTCTTTCTGGTAAATAAGTTAGACTACTTACTGGATATTAGTTAAGTATATTTCAGTTCCTTTCCTTCCTCATTGTCCTCTTCCCCCCAAATGATTTCCTTGGGGTGAAAAGTCATTTGGCGACAGGATCTTACTAAAAAATGTCCTATCACACTTATAGCATCTGCAGTTTATATTTTTAGGTTGAATGATGTCTTAATATCTTCTGATACTCTTACTCAGGGATGATTATTAAAGACGGAAGTCCCCTAATTTTACTTCACTGTAACTCCACATAATTTCTGTTTGGACTTGTGTGATAATTTATATTAACCAGGTTCTAATCTAGAAAAATTTTGCCCATTTGTTAACAGAGGAACAGGTAAGTTAGAAGTGCTCATTAATATGGCAGCCTAAACTGGAACGTCCCAATACATTCATAAAGAACAAAATTTCTATCTAACTTCTTTATTTTCCTAGTATATGAATTAGTTGATTAATTTTTTTGTTGTTGTAATTTTTTTTTTTTTTTGCCAGTCCTGGGGCGTGAGCTCAGGCCCTGAGCACTGTCCTTGGACTTTCTACCACTGAGCCTCAGCACCACTTCCGGCTTTTTTCTATATATATGGTACCGAGGAATTGAACCCGGGTTTCATGCATGCTAGGCAAGCACTCTACCACTAGGCCAAACTCCTGGCCCCATGTTGTTGTAATTTTTTAAAAAAGATTGATTGTTCTGGGTAGAGTGCTAGCCTACCATGCATGAAGCCCTGCGGTTGAGTCCTTGGTACCACATACTCAGAAAAAGCCAGAAGTGGTTTTGTGGCTCAAGTGGCAGAGCACTGGCCTTGAGCAAAAAGTGTTCAAAGACAGTGCTCAGCCTCTGAGTTCAAGCCCCAGGACTGGTACCCCCCCCCCAAAAAAAAAGATTGGTTGTTCTGTCCTTCACTTATTTAAAATAATTTTTATCCCCCCCTTTTTTTTAATAGGCAGCACTGTGTGCTGTTCATGTCATCAGGAAGGTTCCTGAACTTATGGAGATGTTTCTTCCAGCAACAAAAAATTTATTGAATGAGAAGAACCATGGTAATGTGTTTGGATGGACTCACAAAGTACTGAGGGAGAAAGGGAAAGAGAAAAGGCTTAAGGCTGTGTCAGCCCTGTGTGCTTAGATTTCCAGGAAGGTCTACCTGCCAAATGTATTTTCTACTCAGATATCCCCTAGTTTATAATCATTGCTTTACTACTGAGGTAAAGCTACCTTGCAATTCTGGTTCTCTCTTAATCATATTCTGTATGATGTGTAAGTATCCTACCCTTGATTTGTTATTCCTATGAATTCTTTTATTTCTTGGCTATTTTATAGTAAAATTTTTCTTCATTGTTACATCCTAAGAAGAGTATAAGATAAGTGGGCCCCCGTTGCTCATGCCTATAATACTAGCTATTTAAGAAGCTGAGATCTGAGGATCAGTTCAAAGCCAGCCCAGGCAGGAAAGTCCATGAGACCCTAATTAACCAGACAGCCTGAAGTGGTGCTGTGATTCAAGGTGGTAGAGTGCTAACCTTGAGCAAAAAGAGCTCAGGGACAGATCCCAGGCCTAAGCCACACAATTTAAAAAAAAAAAAAAGTGTAAGATTAAAGAAGCTGGGCACTGGTGGCTCATGCCTGTAATCCTAGCTACTCAGGAAGCTCAGATTTTAGGATTGCCGTTCAGAGAAGCCCAGACAGGAAAGGTGATAAAACTCTTTATCTTCAATTAACTACTAGAAAAACTAAGTGGGGCTGTGGTTCAAACTGCTAGCCTTGAGTAAAAAGAGCTCAGGGACAGTTCCCAGGCCCAGAGTTTAAGCCCCATGACTGGGAGGGAAAAAAAAAATCTTCAGCTTAAGGCTGTTGCTCTACCTCTGGGCCTGGACGTTGTCCCTGAGGTCTTCTGCTCAAGTCTACCGCTCTATCTTTGAACCACAGCATGACTTCTGGTTTTCTAGTGGTTAATTGGAGATAATAGTCACACAGACTTTAGTGCCTGGGCTGGCTTTGAACCATGATCTTCAGATTTCAGCCTCCTGAAGTAGCTAGGATTACAGGTGAGAGCCACCGCACTTGGCTAAAAGAATATTTTGAGTTATTTGTAACAGGAATTTATAATGGGTACTCAGTTATCTTTATATAATACTTCTGAGGAATTAAGTGGAATGTGACTGTTCCTTCCTCAAACTGCTTATTGTTTTCTTGAAGTCAGTGAAATCAGTTCTAAGTGAAGAAAATTTACTTATCTTAGATACTAAGAGAAAAAAAGTTATTATATATTTAATTTGATTCAGATGCAGTTATAGAATGTTCAAAGTATACTTGTTGAATAAAGGAATGTTTATTTAGGTCACTATTTCATTATTTAATGAAAAGTATTGTGATATTCTCTTTACTGACTTTGGAACAAGCAACTAGTCTTTATAATTATCTTGGAATTTTGGTACATTGTATCTGGAAATTTAAAATCCTATTAAGGTTTTTTTCTAATTATGTGAAGAATGAGCTAATGGCTTATATGTTAGGTATTCAGCAGAAGAAATTTAGCTTATATTGATTGTAAGCAAGTTGTCCTGTATATTATCATTGTTAAAGAAAGTATTTTGGTCACAGAATTGTTCAGAAACCTCTACTTTGGCTGATTTGACTAGTGTTAAGTCAGCAGGCTTCTATTAAGTACCTTCTTTGTATTCTCCCATAATACTTAGATGCTTTGGCGGATTAAAAAGCAAAAGTAGCAGCTATCCTTTTGGAATTGACCTTCAGGAACTCAAAGCCCTGTTCTCTGGAACTCAATAGTAGAACCTTGTTTTTAGTTTACATGTATCTTTTCTTTCAGGTGTCCTTCATACATCTGTAGTTCTCCTCACAGAAATGTGTGAGCGGAGCCCAGATATGCTTGCACATTTTAGAAAGGTAGGTCCTGTTTTGGTGTGCCTAAGCCTTTATTCAGAAATGATTTTCCTGAAAAGTACATGCTATTCTCACTTTTGATTTTCTTTTGAAAGCACGCTATAGAGCTGAATAAAGGATTTAACTAGCCCTGCTGTGTGGTAGGCTGGAAGCCAGATTTAGGCATCTAAGTGTTGGCACTAGTAGTGTTTTCCCTTTCAGAATAGAAGTCTTCTCTCATTATTGGCAGACAAACCAATCTCTCCAGTATTTTATCTGCTGTTTATACATTGAGTCAGGAAGTATAACCTGGGGTCAGTGACAAATAAAAAAAATGTATTTTCTTTCTCTCATTGTGGGACTTGAACCCTGGGCCTGGGTGTTGTCCCTGAGCTCTCTAACTCAAGGCTACTGACCTACTCCTTGAGCCTCAGTGCCACTTCTGGTTTTCTGGTGTTTAATTAGAGATAGAAGTCTCATGGACTTTAGTGCCTTGGCTGGTTTTGAACCTTGATCCTCAGATCTGAGCCACCTGAGTAGCTAAGATTACAGGCGTAAGCTACTGTACCTGGCTCTTTTTCTTTTTTTTTTTTTGCCAGTCCTTGGCTTGAGCTCAGGGCCTGAGCACTGTCCTTGGACTTTCAAGGCTAGAGCTCTACCACTTGAGCCTCAGTACCACTTCTGGCATTTTTTTCTATGTATGTGGTACCAAGGAATCAAACTCGGGTCTTCGTGCGTGCTAGGCCAAACTCCCAGCATCCCCCCCCCCCTTTACCCCTTCATTCAATATATATATATATGTATATATATATTTTTTTTTTTTTTTTTTTTTTTTTTGTGGGTCATAGGACTTGAATTCTGGGCCTGGATGCTGTCCCTGTGCTTTTCAGCTCAAGGCTATTTGAGCCAGAGCTCTAATTCTCCTTTTCTAGTGATTAATTGGCGGTAAGAGTCTGACAGTCTTTAGTGCCTTGGCTGGCTTTGAACCACGATCCTCAGATCTTAGCCTTCAGAGTAGCTAGGATTATAGGCTTGAGTCATTGTGCCCAGCTTGAAATTTGATTTTTATTACTTTATTGGTCACTGGAGGCCATTGCCATTGATGACTTCTCTGATGAAAAAGCTAGCTTTAAAATTGTTTTTTAGTTTAGTTTAGTTTAGTTTAGTTTAGTTTATTTTGTGGTGTTAGGGTTGAATTTACAGCCTCATGCTTTCCTTTTCTTTCCTTTTCGGTTTTTGGTTGATTGTGGGGCATGAACTCAGGGCCTGGGGACTGATCCTGAGCCTCTTTGCTCAAGATTCACACCCTACCATTTGCACCACTTCCAGTTCTTGGGTGGTTAATTGGAGATAAGAGTTTCCTGGGTTATCTGCTATGGCTGGCTTTGTATTGAGATCCTCAGATCTCAGCCTCCAGCGTAGCTGAGATTACTAGTATGAACTACCAAATGCCAGGCTCTTTTTGTTTTGATTGTGGGGCTTGAGGTTCAGGGCCTGGGAATTGTCTGTAAGCTCCTTTGCTTAAGGCTAGCACTCTACAGCCTTGAGCCATAGCTCCACTTCCAGTTTTCTGGTGGTTAATTGGAGATAAGAAGCTCAACACATTTTCCTACCAGAGCTGACTTTGAACTGTGAGCCTCAGATTTCAGCCTCCTGAGTAGTTAGGATTATAGGCGTGAGCCACCAGAGATTCGCCTCTTCACATCTTTTAAAGCATTTTAAAGTGAACATTTTTCTCCATATTTTTTAGAGGCAGCAGAAGGAACACCCAGTTTTTTGGAAGTTATGCGTTTAATTCCTTTCCTACTGCTGATGACTCCATAAGTCAGGCTCATTTTGTAGTTTTGATCTAACAGGAATTCTGTCTTTCTTTCTTTTGCTTTCATTCTTTTTTTTTTTCTTTTGGCTTTTACTCCCCTTAGATGTTCATGTCTTGATTAAATTATTGTATAATAGTATGAGACCCGTATCTGTCCCTAATGCTTGCTTTGTATGTTTTGTTCCTGTTGTCTGTTTGGAATCCTGCTGTATGTTAGAATGAAAAGGTAAGAATTAACCCTCTTTTAGATGGTGCATGCTGGCATTAGGTCTTTAGTAGCTTTTGTGTATCCATCCACAAGTGTGGCTTTTAAACTATACTAATGCTGAAGCTGTGCTTAATACTGTGAGTTATTTGTTCTAGCATATTTGGCTAACTCCCTAGTCCAGTTTTTGTCTTGTCACTTAAAACTCCTGACTCCAAAAACAGCCTTGGATTTCAGTTGCAGCCTTCCCACAGTTGTAAGCCCCCTCCTCTGCCTTTCCCTGATCTTCATTTGAGAAACAGCAGTTTCCCAGTGGCTTTGGTGATTGCGATTCACCTGTCTGGAGAGCTGACACAAAACACTGCTTCTTTTGAAGTAGATATTTTAGTCATATGTGGGTAATCTCATACTTTAAAAAGCTCTGTTTGTACTTCTGAGCTTTCAGTTCAGATTTAGAGCTTTTATTTTCCTCTTACTTGGACTTAATCTTGCCTTGACGTTTTAGACTACTAAAAGAATTTAGAGGTAGAGTAGGTGGGCATCAACTGATTTTCATGGCTGCAGCCTTTCCCTTTGTCATCTTACTTCGTTTGTCCTATCATCAGTTTTAGTAATTTGCATTTTGTCTGGAAAATAAAGCTGGGTTCCAAGAATTTGTATGCTGAACACTTAGACATTTGCTTTCTGTCCCAGGGTAATCTTATGTGATGTGCTGGCCTTTTGGCAGTGAATAAAACAATTTCTGAATTTAGTAGCCCAAGGAAAAAAGGACTTCTCCAAGAACTAAACCAGAATTTAAAAAATAATTAGGGTTATGTGTAGTACAAAAAAAGCAGACCATTGGGAAGTATGCAAGGTGAGCTGTCAACCTATAACACAAATTTGCCCACAGTAGACATTTTTTAAGGATTTGTTTAGAATTTACAGATCTCTGGGGCGTAGATATGTTTTTTTCTTGGAGTTGTCCAAATTACATTTTAGTGATGACTTATAAATCACTAAATTCTGAAATGTTATGCCCAAACTTAAATATTTAAGCTCATATTGATTGTGTTCTCTTGCATTTAGATGTGGCCTTAATGTTTTGAATGTTTTGGTTGCATGTCTTGGTATAGCTTGGCTTTCATTTTAATCTTGGTTGCCTTTTAGGCTTAGGAATGGGAAGGAATAGAGTCTAAATATAAGGAGGGAAACCTTAGGTTGTAGCTGAGTTGGGACTATGTAGATAGCCTACAA
This sequence comes from Megascapheus bottae, assembly GCF_031878675.1. Classification (NCBI taxonomy): domain Eukaryota; kingdom Metazoa; phylum Chordata; class Mammalia; order Rodentia; family Geomyidae; genus Megascapheus; species Megascapheus bottae. The sequence goes on along the minus strand of NC_143532.1, from coordinate 9,066,743 downwards.
AAAAGATACTGTGTATTCACTTTGGGTATTTCTTAACTTTATGTCATTAGTGTTGGTTATGTGGTTTCATTAAGTTTTCACATGGGAGACTGAAAAAATTCCTGTTATGGTGAACATTTTGGAGTAGGATTTCAGAATCAAATAGTTAACCAACAAAAAAATGAAATGAATGAAATATTTATAGCATCTATAATTGTGAATTGGCAATAATATTGCTTCTAGTATGTGTTATGACTTAATGGGACTAAGTAGAGAAAGGACAAGGGAATTTCTGACCATAAGGAATGTATAATCACATTGGTAAGATCAGAAAACAGTCCATAAATCAGTATGTATAATTGCTTGTTCATATTAAGTATAACAAAATTATGTCATATGAGTTGAGAATAGGGAAAGGAGTTATTCTTGGCTTTGGTTTCTTAGGGTGAAAGGTATATTTTCTTCTTGCATTTTTCCCATATGGGTAATGATGACTTTGGTATCAATGACCTTTGTTGGAAAAGGGTTTAGCTAGCTGTGAGAGGATATAATTTTTTTCTCTATTTGATTTGTGGTATATTTTAAATATAAATTTATTAAGATTACCAGTTATATTCTGGTAGGATAACCTTTTATATACAAATATTTGGATGGATAAAGACTGAACATTTTTTTTTATCACCTGTGTACGTCAAGTACTGTAGAAGTTGAAAGTAAGCATGCCCGTGGACATCTGGACAACTGTTTTGATTGATTCCAATGGGCTCTCTGGCCTATTGTTGTTTATAATAATTTGCATATATAGTTCTGGAGTTTTAAAAAAGTGGGTTTTTTGGGGGTTTTTTTGTTGTTGTTTTTTTTTGTCCAGACAAACTACACACTCCTTGGGCTTTGGAATAAGTTACCTTAAATTACGTTTTTCAAATATCTACCATATGTTTATATCAGTAGAGTTTTCTTGAACTCAGATCCTTTGTATCCTTTTTCTAAACCAAAGGACCTGTTTATTAAAGAGATGGTCTTATATAATCATTTTTTTGATGCATATTTCTTTTCTACAGCTTGTGCCCCAATTAGTTCGTATTCTAAAGAACCTCATTATGTCCGGATATTCCCCAGAACATGATGTTTCTGGTATCAGTGACCCTTTTTTGCAGGTAAGTTTGAAAACACATTTTGAGTATCTCTAAATTGAATGCTTTTTGGGGGATGGGGCGGGTCATGGGGCTTGAACTCTGGCCTGGGCATTGTCCCTGAGCTCATTAGCTGAAGCCCACCACTCTACCCCCTGGGCCTGGGTGCTGTCTTTGAGCTCTACGGCTCAAGGCTACCACCCTACCCTGGAGCCACAGCCCCACTTCACTTGATTAATTGGAGATAAGAGTCTCTAGGGTATTGTGTAACTGCCCAGGCTGGCTTTGCCCAGGGTGGCTTTGAACTGTGATCCTCACATCTCAGCCTCCTCAGTAGTTAGGATTACAGGCATGAGCCACTGCGCCCAGCTTGAATGGCTTTTGAATAGATCATTTCTTTTCTCTTTAGTTTGTACTGGGTAGGAATTTGGTAGTTACTAATTTAGTTGTATTAATGAGTAGACACGGTTCTCCATTTATTAGATTAATAAGCTGGAAGTTCTAATAGTCAAAATTAATTGTTCCTTACTTGATTATCAGTGTAATAGGTCTTTGCAGGTTGCATTTTGTGAGTTAATAAAGGTGGGTAGGTTGTCCAGTAATTTCATTAGCTATAGAAATCTACTTAGCTTCCAAAATTCTTTTAAAATTCTTCTGTTTGATTTTTTTTTTTGTACTGTTTCTCTGGGGAACTAAGTTTATTTAAGTTACTTAAATTTCATACCAAGTCAGGTCCCTTTTTGCCATGCATAATTTGTTGCTGCTTCTCATGTTTTGTACATTAGGTACGAATCTTACGGTTATTAAGAATTTTAGGACGAAATGATGATGACTCAAGTGAAGCTATGAATGATATATTAGCACAGGTGAGTTTCCACAACTTGGATTGTAGCATATGGAATGATTGTGGTTACTAGTTGAAGCAAATTTTGTTTTGTCTTCTTGTTGCTGTTGGTGTTTTACTTTTTTGTTTTTGGTCAATCATGGGGCTTGAATCTGGGCCAGGGCACTGTCCTTGAGCTTAAGACTACTGCTTTACTACTTTGAGCAGCAGCACTACATCTGGGTTTCTGATGGTTAATTGGAGATAAGAGTCTCGCAGATCTCAGCCTATTGAATCACTAGGGTTACAGGTCTGGCTAGTTTTTGGAAATGTCTGTTGTTACTGCTGGATAATATCTTATCATTTCTACCTTATCTCCTGTTTTTCCAGGTTGCCACTAATACAGAGACTAGTAAAAATGTAGGAAATGCTATTCTTTATGAAACGGTTTTGACTATCATGGATATTAAATCAGAGAGTGGACTACGAGTAAGTCTTTATAGATATTTTCTCCCTCCTGATATTTTATTGAGAATGATTACTTTGGACTTTGGAAATAGATTCCGTTTGGAACTTGGCTTTACTATGAAGGAATAATGTAAAATTTACAATGATATATTTTCTGTATGTGAAACACCATTTCTTTCCCAATGAAAGCTTAACACTGATTATGATAATTATATTTGTAAGAAAGTGGGTGTAATTAGATATTGTTAATGTTGAAACATTTCATATTGTTACTTAGGGCTTTGAGTTGTATTCATTATTTCAAAGAATACAGACGTAATGTTTGAGTGATTTTTAGAAATTTTTGTGCCAATTCTAGGGCTTGAACTCAGGGCCTGGGCACTGACCTTGAGCTTTTGTATTCAAGGGTAGCAGTCTACCACTTGAGCCATAGCTCCCCTTCTGGCTCTTCTAGTAGTTAGAGATAACAGTCTCATGGATTTTCCTGTTTAGACTGGCTTTGAACTGTGGTTCTTAGCCTCCTGAGTAGGTAGGATTATAGGCATGAGCCACTGCCACTTGGCTTGTGAATTTCTTTATGTTTAGGAATGAACATGTACAATTAGAAAATCAAGTAGTACCATAGGTACACAGGGTAAAAAATGTCTACCTTATAGCTTTCCTGTGTAGTTTTCCCTTTCAGTTCTCTTTCCAGAATGAAGCTCAATTTTTGAGATATTATAGCCATATTCAGATGTGTCTGTAGATGCATACTTACTCATTTTCTTTTTGTCACTTTTAATAAACTTTTGTTTAAAATAATTTTAGACTTAGTTGCAAAAATAATTTCCACACATATTGGACTCTTAATCTAGCTTTACCTAATGTTAAGATCTTGCAAAATTAAGCATCTGTTATTATGATCAAGAAATTAATACTGACTCTATATTATTAATTTGTTTTCTTTCTTTTTTTTTTTTTTTTTTTTGCCAGTCCTAGGCTTGAGTTCAGGGTCTGAGCACTGTCCTTGGACTTTCTCAAGGTTAGAGCTCTACCACTTGAGCCTCAGCACCACTTCCGGCTTTTTTCTATGTATGTGGTACCAAGGAATTGAACCTGGGTCTTCGTGCATGCTAGGCAAGCACTCTACCACTAGGCCAAACTCCTGGCCCTTTCTCTTTTTCTTTTCCTCTTCTCTTCTCTTCTCTTCTCTTCTCTTCTCTTTTCTCTCCCTCTTTCTCTCCCCCCTTCCTTCCTTTCTTTCTTTTCTTTCCTTTGTCATGGGCCTTGAACTCTGGGTTTGGGCTCTGTCCCTGAGCTCTTCAGCTCAAGGCTACTGCCTAACCCTGGAGCCACAGCGCCACTTCCAATTTTCTAGTGGTTAGCTAGAGATTAGATTCTCACAGACTTTAGTGCCTGGATTGGCTTTGAACTGCGATCCTCAGATCTCAGCTTTCTGAGTAGCTTAATTGGTTTTCTAGTGTCTTTTGTTGTTCGTGGAGCAAGTCTACAATTCCACATTATGTTTTTCATGTCTCCTTAAGTCTCCTCTAATCTATGACATTCCTTCCTCAGTCTTTTGTCTTTTAGTATGACTGACACATTTATTACTGTTATTATTATTATTATTATTACTGTTATTGTTAGTAGTAGGTTTTTGGTCGGTTATGAGACTTGAACTCTGGGCTTGGGCATTATCCCTGGGCTCTTCAGCTCAAGGCTATCACTCTACCCCTGAACCACAGTGCCACTTTCGATTTTCTGGTGGTTAATTGGAGATAAGAGGCTCACAGACTTTGGTACCTGGGCTGGCTTTGAGCCTCAGTCCTCAGATATCAGCCTCCCGAGTAGCTAGGATTACAGGTGTGAGCCACTGGCACCTGGGACCTAGTATTTTAACTACTGTCCTTGGGCTAGGCTTTCTCAAGACTAGTGCTCTACCACTTGAGCCACAGCACCATTTCTTGCCACCCCCCCCCCATCCCCCCACCAGTCCTGGGGCTTGAACTCAGAGTCTGAGCACTGCCCTTGGGCTTTCCTCAAGGTTAGTGCTCTATCACTTTAGCCACAGCACCTCTTTTTAGCTTTTTCTATGTATGTTGTACCAAGGAATTGAATCCTGGTCTTCATGCATTCTAGGCAAGCACTCTACTGCTAGGTCTAACTCCTCGCCCATTTTCCGACTTTTCTATGTATACCACGGAGGAATTGAACTCCAGTCTTCGTTCATGCTAGCCAAGCACTCTACCACTAGGACAAACTCTTGGCTCACTATTGATAGACTTCCCCATCAATTTTGTTATTCACTAGAAGCTCTGGCCTGCAGTATTTAGGAGGGTGATTTTTTTTTTTCGTCTTCTGGTAATTATGTGTGCTGGTACAAAAGTTTATACCCAGACTTTGAGTTCTTAATTGATTTTCTTACTCTCAGCTGGGGCTATACCACTTCAGTTATACTTCTAGTCCAGTATTTTACTGGACTAGATGGAGTTTTACAGACTTTTTTCCCCGTAGCTGACTTGGAGCTAAGATCCGAGCTAAGATCCTCTAGATCATAGCTTCCTGAGTATTTAGAATGACAGACTTGAGCCATCAGCTGGCTCTAGAATGAGCCTGCCTGCCTGCCTTCCTTCCTTCCTTTTTTTCTTTTTTCATTGCCTATTGGTCATCAGCTTAATTTCAGCACTTCTTCCAACTGAAAGCATCCTGTCCTTTGGTTGGTTCTCTTGGCTGAACAGGCCATCTTGAAGCTATCCAGGTATCCATTAAAAGTTAGTGCATCAGAACTAAATGGTACAATGAAATTCGAAGGAATTTAAAGGTTGTATGTCAAGAAATGTGTGAATGGACTAATTGTATTTTTGTGATGTTGAAACTTTTTAGCATAATCTAGCAATTACTATTGAAACAGAATATGATTTTTTTACAGATTCATATTTTTATTTTTTTCTAGCAGTCTATAGATAAAGTACTACCTTGGTTCTATTAGAGGCTGGGAATTGACTTCTTAGGAAACAATATTGTCATTTAATTTTTTAACGTATACCATTTGTCTTTAGGTTCTAGCCATAAATATTCTGGGCCGTTTCTTATTGAACAATGACAAAAATATTAGGTAAGTCAGTTGAACAAGATCTTACATATTGAGCATTATAAACATATTATCAAATGTGGTTTTACTCAAGTAGTATATATGTACACATGTATGTGTATGCGATGATGCATATGCATGTGTGTGTATATATATATATATAAATGTGATACATGAGAACTTTCCAAAATGTTAGCTTTAATTTTTTTTTTATTTTTTTTTTTTTTGTGGGTCATGAGGCTTGAACTCTGGACCTGGGTGCTGTCCCTGAGCTCTTCAGCTCAAGGCTTCCTCCCTACCCTTGGACCTGGGCATTGTCCCTGAGCTCTTCAGCTCAAGGCTGCTGCCCTACCTTTGAGCCAGGCCCCACTTCCTGTTTTCTAGAGGTTAATTGGAGATGAGTCTCAGGTCCTTTATTGCCCAGGCTGGCTTTGAACCTCAGTCCTCAGATCTCAGTCTCCTGAGTAGCTAGGATTTTAGGCGAGAGACACCATCTCGCTTAATCTGTTTTTGTTTTTTGTTTTTAAATAGCTTTTGCCCCCAAGGCAAAACCTACACTTCTGGCTTTTTGGTGGTTAATTAGTAATAGCAGTCTCAATTTCTTGCCTGCTGTTATTTTCTAATCAGGATTTTTTTTTCTTTTTAATCATGGTAATCATAGAAATGAAAATAAACCTGTGACACTAAATTATATTCTAAAAATATTTTTAAACACTGGATTTTAAACATAATTTTTATGAGCAGTTTAGTTCCAATATCAAATAAAATACAGAAGGCTCAAGTAGTAAAATTAAAATAATTTCCTCTTGCATTTTTCAGGATAAGCCAGCCTGAAAATAACGCCTGCTTGTTTTACTTTTCTGTTTGAAAGGTTTTGAAATACTTGAGTCAGGTTTAAAAGCTTAAATGGTCTTTTAGTCAAAAGCTTTCTGCTTGCTGTATTCTGTGCTAGAAAACTTAATGTGTGTGTTCTCCCATCCTTTGGACATTTTTATTATTTAGACAGAGTAAAGGTCCTAAGTGTACTTTTTTTTTTTGCCAGTCCTGAAGCTTGAACTCAGGGCCTGGGTGCTGTCCCTGAGCCTCTTGGTGCTCAAGAGTAATACTCTACCACTGTGGGTCAGAGTACCATGTCCAGTTTTCTGGTGGTTAATTGGAGATAAGAATCTCCAATTTTGTCCATGCTGTCTTCGAACTCTGATCTTCGATTTCACCCTCCTGAGTAGCTAAGATTACAGGAGTGAGCCATTGGGCTGACTACATTTTAACTGTACTTTTGAAACTTTGTTTCATTTAGATATGTAGCACTGACATCTTTGTTGAAGACTGTACAAACAGATCATAATGCTGTACAGAGGCACAGAAGCACAATTGTGGACTGTCTAAAAGATTTAGATGTCTCAATAAAACGGTAACAAGTTGTTTTTCAGTTCAGTTTTTCTGTTACATGAAGTGAGAAAAATCAGAGTATTAATTGTTCTGTGGACTACCTTAGTTGATAGTTTGCACTGGTTTTGATAGAAGAATGTTGGCATTTATATATTTAGTCACTATGTTCGTGGATGAATTCTCTCCAGAGTAGATCCTGCCTTCGTAAGGATTGACAAGAGCAGTTTAGGCCAATTAGGTGACCAGGAGGAAATAAATATACAAGAGCATTCTGAAGTTGTCTTGGTTCTTTGGTAAACATAACAGGTCCAAATAAGCAATTAAGTAAGTATAGGTACTATGTTCTGTGTGCTGGAGGATGAAAATAAGGAGTGATCCATCGGCTAAGTGTCTCAACACAATGCTGAAACTCAAATTACTGACAGCACACATTTTCCATAGTACTTGTAACATAAGGTACTGGATGCAAATGTGTTAGAATACTGTTAGAATACTGCTAGGCGGCCAAGAGCACACTCAAAAGGCATAAATTCCCCTCAATGTAATAATTTTTTAGAACTGTAGATATTTGTAAGACCCAGCTATGGTTAGTTTCAGTGAACTTTGGTTGTGTTCAAATTCAGAACAAAGATTTAAAATGGTCTCTGAAGCCATTCTGTTAACAAGCATTTATTGATATCCAGGTTTTTTGTTGTTGTTTGTTTGCACAGAACAGTTTAACACTATTTGGAGATAAGAGTCTCATAAACTTTTCTGCCCAGCCTGTCTTTGAACTGAAATTCTCAGATTTCAACGTCCTGAGTAGCTAGAATTACAGGTGTGAGCCATGGGTACTCAGTTTGAGGTTTTTGAAAAAAAGTGTTGTCATGATTGAGAATATCAGAACTTTGATTATACACAAATAAATCTTCTTGGTTATATAACTTCCAAAGATTGAAATTACAAGGTTGGGCAAAGACTGTAATATGTCTGTTAGTACTTTTGGTATTCAGAGGGATACCAGGATCATTGTTTAATTCTCACTGTAATTTTTTTTTAATCTTTTCCTCTGCAAGGCGTGCAATGGAATTGAGTTTTGCTCTGGTAAATGGAAATAATATCCGAGGCATGATGAAGGAATTACTTTATTTTCTGGATTCATGTGAGCCAGAATTTAAAGCTGACTGTGCATCTGGAATCTTTCTTGCTGCAGAAAAGTAAGATTTAGGTTTTACTAGTAAAAGGAGCTTGGAGAGTTTTGAAAGCATCTTTAAACATGGGGAAAAGGCTGTAAACATTAAAAAAAAAACATAACATTTTAGGTTCTGAATTAGGTAGTTATATATGAGAAAAATAGTATAGCCAGCATTTAAGTCTGCTGAAATTAAACAAAATCCCACTTGTAATTTCCTCTTATAGCTTGTCCTTTAACCTTGTGATACTGTTACTGTATTTCAATTAGATGTTCTATGTCGAACTTGAAGCAGGAAATACCTCAAGATTTCAGTAGTATGATTATTCTTTCCACTCTGAATTTAAGGAAATGAGTTCTCAGTCCTGGAGTTGTCTGGGTCAGGGAAATGTCTCCTTTCTTCTTATATTTATACTGTGAGTATATGTATTTGTTTTCTGAGAAACTAGAACAAAGTTCCATTTCTCAGTTCATCTACTTCTATTTCAGTATTAGGGAAAATACCTGAATATTTCATCATCTTTTGAAATGGTGATTGCTGACAGGTTAGATGTTCAAATGTTAGTTCACCAGGGAACCTAGGAAAGACAAGGACAAATGGAATTTTTGAACAAAATCACTGGAGAGGGGGTTTTTGAAAAAAATCACTGAATACAGTACAGTTTACTAGTTTCAACTTTTCTACCCTTGTCTTTATTTTTTCAGGTATGCACCTTCTAAACGATGGCATATAGACACAATTATGCGTGTTCTGACAACGGTAAGTAGCTTCTTAATTACCTATGCAAAGTACTCGGATATATATGGCGGAGGGGGGGGGGGGGAGGCGGGAAATGAGCCAGATAAAGCCCTTGTTCTCAAGAGCCTATGTTGAAGTGGGAGAGATTGAAAATTCATGGAAAAATATGTAACTTAAGTGCTATGATAAAAGCCTAAAACAGCATTAAAGCAAGTTAGGGTGGGATATATAGAAACTGGTCTTTTCTTTTCTTTTTGTTGGTCATGGGCTTGAACTCTGGGCCTAGGCCCTGTTGCTAAACTCTTCAGCTCACTGCTAGAGCTCTACCACTTGAATCACAGTGCCATTTCCAGTTTTCTGGTGATTAATTTGGGATAAGAGCCTCATGGACTTTTGTGCACAGGCTAGCTTTGAACTACGGTCATCAGATCTCAACCACCTGAGTAGCTAGGATTGCAGGAGTGGTCCTGGTTTGGCCAATTGTTTTATATGGAATAATGATAGCAGGTCTCAGAGGAGGTAAATTTTGAGTAATACCATTGATGAAGTGAGGAACAAGCCAGGTAGAGACCTTGGAGAAGAGTATACTAATCAGATGGAACAATGAGCACTCAGACCCGACATGGCAGTAGGCTTGGTTTGTTTGGACAGCTGGGAAACCTTTATCCTTCCCAGGGCCATTTGAATGTTTATAATGTTATTGTCAAGCCATACAAAATGATCAGTATAGGCAAATAGTCATGAGTATAGCCAACAAGAAGCATACAAGACATATATGTGTCCATCATATACTAAATAATTTCAATGGGCCTCTGACATTTCCTGCCCCTGGTAGAATGTGCTATTTTTCTACTGTTAATACATTTATCACCTCTTCCTTTCCCAGAGTAACATACTGAAGTTTGCCTGTATCATTTCTTTTGGTCAGTTGTGGTGCCTGAAGTCTAGGCCTGGGCACTATCTCTGAGCTCTTCAGATCAAGACTACCGCACTACCACTTGAGTCACAACACCACTTCCAGTTTTCTGGTTAATTGGAGATAAGAGTCTCATGGACTTTAGTGCCTATGCTGGCTTTCAACTGTGATCCTCATTTCTTAGCCTCCTGAGTAGCTACGATTGCAGGCATGAGCTACCAGTGCCCAGCTGCCTATAGGATTTTTAACATGAAGGCCAGGGAGTGGTGGTTTTAGTTAAATTTTCAGTGAATGTACTTTGTAAAATTTTGAAATTTGAGGCCAGGAATTTGAACTAGTGATAGAGTGCTTGCCTAGCATGCACAAAAACCTGGGTTCAATTACTTGGTACCTCATACACAGAAAAAGCTGAAGTAGCGCTGTAGGTCAAGTGGTAGACAGCCTTGAGAAAGCCCAAGGACAGTGCTCAGGCCCTGAGTTCAAGCTGCAGGACTGGCCCCACCCCCCAAAATACAGTTTAAAAAATGAATTTCCCAGTTTGGTTTTTTTTTTTTTTTGGCCAGTCCTGGGCTTGAGCTCAGGGCCTGAGCACTGTCCTTGGACTTTCTCAAGGCTAGAACTCTACCACTTGAGCCTCAGCACCACTTCTGGCTTTTTTCTATGTATGTGGTACCGAGGAATCGAACCCGGGTCTTCATGCATGCTAGGCAAGCACTTTAACCACTAGGCCAATCTCCTGGCCCATGAATTTCCCAGTTTTAAGTAGGAAAAAAGTGCTTTCTTTATATATGCACACATGTACATATGTGCATACATATATGTGTATATATAAGTACACCTGTATGTACACCCATGTTTACATGTGCACATTTTGTGTATATATACATATATAAACATATACATATATATTCTTTATACATTTGTTATTATAATAGTAATTATTATTTTTAGGGGGTGCTTGAAATCAGGGCCTAGGTACTGTCTCTAAGCTTCTGTGCTCAAAAGGCTACTACTCTTACCACTTGAGCCACAGCTTCATTTCCAGGTTTTTGGTGGTTAATTAGAGATGAGTCTCATGGACTTTTCTGCCTGGGCTGGCATCCAGTTGCAGTCCTCAAGTGTTGGCTTTCTGTGTAGCTAGGATTACAGATATGCCTAGCTACTCTTAAAAATTTGAACCCTTAGCTTAGTTGCCATTGGCTCACGCCTGTAATCTTAACTGCTCAAGAGGCTGAGATCTGAGAATCACGGTTCAAAGCCAGTCTAGTCAGGTAAGTCTTTAAGACTTGTATCTCTAATTTACCACCAGAAAACTGGAAGTGGGGCTGTGGTTCAAAATGGTGGGGTGCTAGCCTTGTACAAAAGAACTCAGGACTAGCACCCAGTACCTGAGTTCAAGCCCCATAAATGACAAAAGAAAAGAAATTGAGCTGGGCGTGGTGGCTCATACCTATAATCCTAGCTACTCAGTAGGCTGAGATCTGAGGATCAAGGTTCAAAGCCAGCCTGGGCACAAAAGGACCTGAGACTTTTTTTTTCTTTTTCATATATTTTTATTGTAATTAATAGAAGGGTTACATTATATTCACCAGATAGAAGGTGCATTACTTCACATACATTGATACCCTTTCTCATGTCTAGGTCCCCATTTCCTTCCCCCCACCCCCGGACCTGAGACTTTTTATCTCCAGTTAACCTCTAGAAAACAGGAAGTGGGGCTTGGCTCAAGGGTAGGGCAAAATCCTTGAGCTGAGGAACTCAGGGACAATGCCCAGGACCAGGGGTAGGGCCATAGCCTTGAGCTGAAGAGCTCAGGAACGGTGCCCAGGCCGAGTTCAAGCCCCATGACCCACCAAAAAAAAAAAAAGAAAGAAAGAAAAAAGAAAAGAAATTGGACCTTTTATTATTTGTCTTTAATTTGATTTTGTGGTGGTTAATTGGAGTCTCACAGACTTTCATGCCCAGCTAGCTTTGAACCACAGTCCTCAGATCTGAGCCTTCATAGTAGTGAGGGTTACAGGTATGAGCCACCAGTGCCCAGCTAGACAAGGTTTTTGAATATTAGATTTTTTTTCTTTTCGGTTGGTTGTGGGGCTAGAATTTGGCCTTGGCACTGTCCCTAAGCTCTTCAGCGCAAGGCTAGTATTCTACTACTTAGAGCCACAGCACCATTTCTGATTTTTCTGGTGGATAATTGGAAATAAGAATCTCAGAGACTTTTACACACCCAGGCTGGCTTTGAACCCAGAGCCTCAGATTTCAGCCTTCTGAGTAGCTAGGATTATAGGCATGAGCCACTGGTGCCTGGCTTAAAGTTTAAGGATTTTTAAAGTTGAGGATTTTCTTATTATTTTCATTTTAAGAATAGTTGGTAGAATGGGCTGGAAAGTAGATGAAATTGGAAATCATATGTTGTATAAGATAGGCCAAGTTAAAAAAGTTCATGTTTTTGCTTATGTGGAAGCTTTAGACCTAAAAATCAATTGAACGGGGAACTGTCTGGAGGGGAGAAACTATTGGGAAGGAGAAGAAAAGGGTGCTAGAGGGAGAACACGATCTAAGTGTACAATAAATACTCTTTGCATAGCACATGTATTATATCAATATATGTGTGTGTATACATATGAAGATGATAATGAAACCTACTAAATACTGTTTGTAAAAAGTAAAGGAGAAGTGGGGACTAAGAGTATAATCGATGGGTGAATTAGATCAAAGTACATTGCATATGTGTATTGATGCTGCTGTAATTTATACTAATATTTAAACAAAATGTTGATAAAAATGTTTGTTACCATTGCTATATTTTTCTAGTGATAACTAGGTATTTCCTTTTAGGCAGGAAGTTATGTTCGTGATGATGCAGTCCCCAATTTGATCCAGTTAATAACCAATAGTGTGGAGATGCATGCTTATACCGTCCAGCGCTTATACAAAGCAATTCTTGGTGATTATTCTCAAGTAAGTACTTTATTTGCTTTCTACTTGGAAAAACCTTCTGTTTATTTCATTTGTTTGTTTCTTTATTTTTATTGGTTGTGTGGGGCTTGAACTTTGAGCGTGGGTGCTGTCCCTGAGCTCTTCAGCTCAAGGCTACCACTTTACCACTTTGAGCCACAGCGCCACTTCCAGTTTTCTGGTGGTTAATTGGAGATAAAAGTTTTATGGACTTCTGTGCCTGGGCTGACTTTGAACCACGATCTTCAGATCTCAGCCTCCTCAGTGGCAAGGATTATGGGTGTGAGCCAATGGTGCCTGGCCTTCTGTTTACTTTCTGATATACCACTGTTTTTAACACTGTACATGTACTCCTTTCCTTTATAATTAAATGATCTATGCTTGTCATTAAGTATTTTTGGCAAAATTGAAGTCCTTGACTTTTCTTTCGACAGCAACCTTTGGTGCAAGTAGCTGCATGGTGTATAGGTGAATATGGTGATCTTCTTGTCTCTGGCCAATGTGAAGAAGAAGAACCTGTTCAGGTACCCTTTGTTAGTTTCGGTTAAGGAAGGGAGAAAAGTATTTTGGGTCGTGGGAAAGTAGTGTTTTTAATGGGGAGTTGAAATTCATGCTTTGAAAGCTATTTTAAGTAGTACCAGAATTATGTTAGGAAACACGCTAGTTTTGGATATGGACCATTGTGAGAGATTGAAACATTAATGGAGATCAATCGTAAGGTGTATACAGCCTTGGGTTCAATTCCTAGCACTAAAAATAAAATCTACAAATATTTTAGGCTTATCTCCCTAGCAAGCTGAATTATTTATTCTCTTACTATGGCGCTGATGAGTAAGAAGTCAGGCGTATTCCTTTTTTTTTTTTAAATTAAAGAATTTATTAATGTTGTTTTTTTTTTTTTTTTTTTTTTTTTTTTTTTTTTTTTTTTTGCCAGTCCTGGGCTTGAGCTCAAGGTCTGAGCACTGTCCTTGGACTTTCTCAAGGCTAGAGCTCTACCACGTGAGCCTCAGCACCACTTCCGGCTTTTTTGTATGTATGTGGTGCCGAGGAATCGAACCCGGGTCTTCATGCATGCTAGGCAAGCACTTTAACCACTAGGCCAAACTCCCGGCCCTAATGTTGATTTTTACATCATATTTTAAATGACAAGTTTAACAAACAAGTGTTCAAGGAGGGAATCCCTATTTACAATCACTGGGACTTAGTATTTAGAACTTAATCAAAATTAGGCTAAGGGTTTGTATGTTATAGAAATGTATTTCTTTTTTAATGTGCTCATTAAAGGACCTATTTCAGAAAGTTATGGTAACACCCTTTAAACTTCTCAGATTTTTCTTTGTAATTCTTTTGCCCCTTAAAACTATTATATGTTTCAGTCTTCACTCTTTTCTCTCTCTCATTTTTGGGACTGAGTGCTGTCTCTTAGCTTTTATGCTCAAAGCTAGCGCTCTAGCTCATCGTGGTGGCTCACATCTGTAATCCTTACTACTAAGGAGGCTGAGATTTGAGGATTGTGGTTCAAAGTCAGCACAGGCACTAAAGAACGTGACTCTTGTCTCCAATTAATCACTAAAAAACAAAAATGGCAAGTGGGGCTGTGGCTCAAGGGTAAAGCAGGAGCCTTGAGCTAAAGAATTAAGGGACAGGGCCGAGAATTTGGCCTAGTGGAAGAGTGCTTGCCTAGCATGCATAAAGACCCAGGTTCGATTCCTCGATTCCTCGGCACCACATACATAGAAAAAAGCCAGAAGTGATGCTGTGGCTCAAGGGTAGAGCTCTAACTTTTAGAAAAGTCCAAGGACAGTGCTCAGGCCCTGTGTTCAAGCCCCATAACTAGCCAAAAAAATAAAATAAAATAAATTAGAAGTGAGAGTTCTCGTGGATTTAAAAAAAAAAGAATTCAGGTACAGCACCCAGGCCCAAGTGTAAGGGCATTAGCCCTAAGCTGAAATGCTCAGGAACAGCGCCCAGGCCCAGAGTTCAAGCCCCATGACCGGACCCTTCCTCCTCACCAAAAAAAAAAAAAAAAAAATAAGCTAACATTCTACCACTTGAGCCACTGCTCTACTTTGGGATTTTTCTGGTCTATTTGGAAATAGATCTAACAGACTTTCCTGTCTCAGCCTTCTGATTAGTTAGGATTATGGGAGTCAGCCACTGGTGTTTGTTTAGGGCTCCACTTTTGACTGGTGGGCTAGCAAAGTGCAGGCTATATTTAAGGCTCTTGTGATGGGTAGCAGTATCCTAACTTTATTCAGATGTTTAGTGTGACCATTAATTCTGTGTGTTCTTTTTTCCCCTTCATTTTTGTTCCTAGGTAACAGAGGATGAAGTCTTGGATATTTTAGAAAGTGTATTAATCTCTAATATGTCCACCTCTGTGACAAGAGGTTATGCTCTCACTGCCATTATGAAGCTTTCTACTCGATTCACCTGCACTGTAAAGTGAGTATTGAAGAAAAGTACACTGAATAGGTTGTTTCATAATTAAAAATGGCTTATTAGGGTTGGACTGTAGCTTAGTAGTAGAGAGCTGGCTTAGCATGCATGAGGTCCTGGCTTTACTTCCCAGCCAAACACACATACACATATATGTGTGTGCTCACATATTTAAAAATGGTTTATTGTGGAAAATTTCAAATATAGAGAGCAGCAGAGAAAATAGAATGATTGTTTTCTTAGTCTACTTATTTTCACAAGGATCAATTCATACCTAATTCTTACTTAATATGTACTTTCCCCTCATTCCATCTTATCAGGGATTTTTGAAGCTAAAAAGTTAAGAATTATTTCTTAAGCTTTAAAAAGAGAAAGAAGCTGTTTTCCATATAAAAGTTTTGGGTAGGGCCCAGGATCGTAGCCTAGTGGTAGAGTACGCGCATAGTATGCACAAAGCCCTGGGTTCCATTCCTCAGTACCACATACTCAGATAAAGCCAGACTGTGGCTCAAGTGGCAGAGTGCTAGGCTTGAGCAAAAAGTGTCCAAGAACAGTGTCCAGGCCCTGAGTTCAAGCCAGGACTAGCAAAAAAAGAAAAATTGGTCTATTATAATATTTTGAGTGATCTGAATAGGAATAAAACCTTGAGTGTTCTGATGATTAAATCTTTACAGTGATTCTCTCCCTCCCCTCACCCCCCACGTTTTCTTTTTGTTGGTCTGGGGCTTGACCTCAGGGTCTGGGTGCTGTCTTTGTGCTTTTTTGCTCAAGGTTAGCACTCTTTTTTTTTTTTTTTTTTTGCCAGTCCTGGGCTTGAGCTCAGGGTCTGAGCACTGTCCTTGGACTTTCTCAAGGCTAGCACTCTACCACTTGAGCCTCAGCACCACTTCCAGCTTATTTTTTTTTTTTTTTTGCCAGTCCTGGGCTTGAGCTCAGGGCCTGAGCACTGTCCTTGGACTTTCTCAAGGCTAGCACTCTACCACTTGAGCCTCAGCACCACTTCCAGCTTTTTTCTATGTATGTGGTACCGAGGAATCGAACCCAGGTCTTCGTGCATATTAGGCAAGCACTCTACCACTAGGCCAAACTCCCAGCCAAGGTTAGCACTCTTACATTTTGAACTACAGCTCCAATTCTGGAATACTTAACAGAAGTCGAACATAATTATAATAGAAAAATAGAGAATGTTGATTGAATGAAGACAAAGGATGTTTTGTTTTTGAAAAACTATGTAAGTTATGATAAATATTAAAACTTTTAGTCAAGCTGGGCGCTGCTGGCTCATACCTAACAACTGCTCAGAAAACTGAGATCTGAGGATCATGGTTCAAAGCCTGTCCAGAAAGGAAAGTCTGTGAGATTCTTATCTCTTATTAACCACCAGAAAACCAGAAGTGGAGCTATATCTCAAAGTGATAGAGTACTATCCTTGAGCAGAAGAGTTCATGGACAGCGCCCAAGTCCTGAGTTCAAGCCTCATAATAGATTAAAAAAAAAGTGACCAGAGATTAAATGTGATTTAAACGTTCATTCTTGTTTAGAATTTCCTCTTCGGTATTGTATTTTATTTATCATTTTATTCCACAGCCGAATTAAAAAAGTGGTTTCCATCTATGGAAGCAGCATTGATGTGGAGCTCCAGCAGAGGGCAGTAGAATATAATGCACTTTTTAAGAAATATGACCACATGAGGTGAGCAAAAGAAACTAAGCACCTTTAGCATCTTCATTAAATTATCTCAATAATCCCTACAGGAGAGTCAGTCTATGTGCTGTATCTAATTAGTTCTTATTACTTGAATGTTTCTGTCCCATTTTGTATTTTGCCTACCCACTAACATGTACATTTTTTATGTTCTGCTGTTTCATTTCCATTTCCCCTTTGACATATAAAGTTTGTTTCATTTTCCAGTTCATTTGGAAACAGAGTAAGGGTCGTGTTACTGTTTTTTGTTTTTTGTTTTTGTAAGAGATAATTTCATTCATATCCTAATACTGTTAATATTTTGGGTCGGTAGCTTCATCTTTTTTTTTCCTTCTATTAGGCAATATCTTTTATTATTTGTCTTTTTTTTCAACTATAGAGACTCACTATTCAGATCAGCCTGGCCTTGAATTTGCAATATTCCTGCTTCAAATGTTAGGATTATAGAACTGTGTCATATAGCTAGAATATTTAAACAAAATTATTATTATAAATTAGTGATCTACAGAGACAGCCAAAATCTTACCCACTTGATTTGAGACTATTAATATGTGTTGATTTGCATCTTATCTCATTCTAGTATTGAAATACATGTTTAGGAATGTAGGTGAACATTTATATTTATTCATGGGTTTTTTCATATCCCTAATTCAGTCATCAAGAATTTAGATCTGTTCTTCTAATGTTATAATTTTGGGAGGGAATATAAGATGGCTCTCCATGTTAGATTTCAAAATTGTTACTAATTATTGTTTGAGGTAGGAAATATAGGTTAACTGCCTAGAATTTAACCACTTCAGATTCTTCTAGGTCTGCCCTACTGGAGAGGATGCCTGTCATGGAAAAAGTGACCACAAATGGCCCTACTGACATTGTGCAGACAAATGGGGAGACGGAACCAGCTCCATTAGAGACTAAACCACCACCCTCTGGGCCCCAGCCCACCAGCCAGGTAGTCTTTCACTTGTTTGTGTAGGGTTCCTGGTGATCCAGTAGTCAAGAGTAAATTAGCTAAATTCCTTAAATATTTTGAATTACTTGATGATTACCTTTTTTTTTTTTTTTGCCAGTCCTACAGCTTGAACTCAGGGTCTGAGCACTGTCCTAGGGCTTTCTCAGGGCTAGAGCCCTACCACTTGAGCCACAGCACCACTTCTGACTTTTTCTATGTATGTGGTATTGAGGAATCAAACCCGGGTCTTCATGCATGCTAGGCAAGCGCTCTATCACTAGGCCAAACTCCCGGCCCCTTTCTTATTTTTAAGAATTGAAGAACTTCGTGGCATACCTAGCTTAAATAACTAATGACTTGAGTTATTTCCTTGTTTAGGCCAATGATTTATTGGATTTGTTGGGAGGAAATGACATAACACCTGTTATTCCAACTGCACCTACAAGCAAACCTGCTTCTGCTGGTGGAGAACTTCTTGATTTGCTGGGAGATATCACCCTTACAGGTGAGGCCACACGAAAGCTATTTAATGCTTGGGTATATATAGAGAGTTTTGGTGAAAAGTAATGCTGAACGCTGACTTTCCTGCAGATGAAGATAAAAGTGTCTAAATGTAAAGAAAAGATAAGCGTCTATGGGCTTTTTTTTTTCCCCCTGCAGGGGCAGGGAGTGGGGCACAGGCAGTGTGCTACTGGGGTTTGACTCAGGGCCTTGGCACTTATTAGGCAGGTACTTTACCATTGGAGCCATGCCTACAATACAAAACAGAATTTTTACCAACATATAGGATATAAGCTGCTATGCTCATTCACTAAAGATAATTCATAAAGATTGCCTTAGGGTAGCTTTCTTTTTGGGCGGATAAATTACTCATAATATTTTTTACATAGAAAGGACTTTTAGGCTTACAAAGAATGTATCCCAAGTTACCTATGCCTTTAGTTAATGTCTCAAGACAATTTTTCTAAGTCTCTATTTATGTTTAGTTTTCAATGTCTTTGGCCATTCATGGTGAGATGTTGAGTTACTGCCTACTTTTTTTCTTCTTCCTTTCTTCTCACCCTTGCTGTCACTAAACCAAAGGAGAAAATACTTATAATTATAACTCAAATAATGTTTCATTTGTGAACCTGCTTTTGAGGTTTTTCTTTATATTCTGGAAGACATTTGTAATTGATGTCTTAAGTGATATTATGAAACTCCAGTGTCTGAGAGTATCACTGTAGTTTCTTGTTATCCTGAGTTGCAGTGTAAAAAGTATAACTGGAAAAGTGTATTTAAAAGTAAAATGGTGGGCCAGGAGTTTGGCCTAGTGGTAGAGTGCTTGCCTAGCATGCATGAAGACCTGGGTTCAATTCCTTGGTATCATATACCCACATACATAGAAAAAGCAGGAAATGGTCCTGTGGCTCAAATGGTAGAGTGCTAGCCTTGAGGAAGCCCAAGGACAGTGCTCAGGCCCTGAGTTTTGCCCCAGGACTGGCAAAAACAAAGCAAAACAAAACAATAAAAGTAAAATGGCAGGTTACAGCATTAATGACCTTGAGCAGAACATGCCTTAGGAATAAGGATGCTGATCGGTCAGTTAGGCTAAATGATTTTTGACTAAATGATGTTTCCCTAATATACTAAGAGCTTATGATTTGTATCTATATTTTAGCAAAATTTCAAAATGTTGCTTATATGCTTTTTAGTAATTTACAAATAGTCAATTTCAAATCCTCAAATATTAAAGGTATGATTGATACGTGAAAAAGCAGGATAATACAGTCTTTATAATTTTAAATTATTAGGGACTTAATTTTTATTTTTTTTTTTGTGATTGGTTGTGAGGTTTAAACCGAGGGGCCTGGGTACTATCCCTCAGCTTCTTTGTGTTCAAGGCTAGCACTCTATCATTCAAACTACAGCTCCATTTTCTGGCTTCTTTGTAATTTAGTGGAGACAAGAGTCTCAAAGACTGGATTGACTGGGCTTGCCTCAAACTTTGATCCTCTCAAATCTCAGCTTCCTGGGCAACAAGGATCACAGGCGTGAGCCACCAGTGCTCGGCTGGTGATGCACACTTGTAGTCAGCCATTGGGCAGCTGAGGTAGGAGGATGTGAATTTCAAGCCAACTGTGTCACCTAGTAAGACTTTTTCTTTAAAAAATGCTAAACAAAAAGAATGTGTACTATTTCTTATTAGTTATTTGCGGTTGGATATTTGTTTTTAGAATTTTCTTATGTAATTGCTTCATGTAATTGCTTCAATAAAGTGCATTAATTTGTATTTAATTTGGATTACTTTTATAGACTAAAGTACTTTCATCTTTATGAGTCTGGTTAAATTAAGGATCTTTTTTAAGAGGACTGCTTTCTCATTGCATGACATAGAGGGAGACTTGGTGGTGTGTTTTAACTATTTCCTCAGTTTACTTGGCTTTCAGTTTCACTCTGTAGTCACATGCATCATATATATATATATATATATATATACACACACACACACACATATATATATATATATATATATTTTTTTTTTTTTTTACCAGTTCTGGGGCTTGAACTCAGGGCCTGAGCACTGTCCTTGAACTTTTTTCAAGGCTAGAGCTCTACCACTTGAGCCACAGCATCACTTCCGGGTGTTTTCTATGTATGTTGTACCAAGGAATCGAACCCTACCTTTTGCACTTGCTAGGCAAGCATTCTACCACTAGGCCAACCTCCCAGCCCCTGCTTTCCTTTTTTACTGTATCTTTTAAACACATCTCCCCAACTTTCTTAGTATTTTTAAGGTTAGAAGTTTTTAATTTTAGCTAGGCGCGGTTCCTCACATGCCCGTAATCCCAGGTACTCAGGAGGCTGAGATCTGAGGATCGCATTTCAAAGCCAGCCCCACATTTCAAAGTCAGCCCAGTCACTAAAATCCATGAAACTTATCTCTAGTTAACCACTAGAAAAACGGAAGTGGCACTGTGGCTCAGGGAGTAGGACAGTAGCCTTGAGCAAAAGAACTCAGGGACAGGGCCTAGCCCCAGAGTTTAAGCCATGGTCAACCAAAAAAAAAAAAAGGTTTTGCATTTTAGATTTTTGAATCCACCTGATAATTGCACTTTATTGAACAGTGATTAAATATAGTATGTATTTTTTGAGAGTTTGAAACAGTGATTTTCTGCTGTTCCCCTTAACTGTTTACTTGTACACGAGAGAAAGGATAAAACTTCAGAGTTGAGGTCCTATACGTTGTTCATATGTCTTAGGCAAACTCTGATTTTCTCTAAGAATACATGTGATATTTTTTCATTTTTGTTAGTTATGGGGATTGAACTCTCAGCCTGGGCACTGTCCCTGAACCCTTCAGCTCCAGGCTAGCTCTCTACCACTTGAGTGACAGTGCCACTTGCAGTTTTCTGGTGGTTAATTGGAGCTAAGGGTCTCATGGACTTTCATGCTGGCTTTGAACTATGATCTCAGCCTCCTGATAGCTAGGATTACAGGCATGAGCCACTGGTGCCAGGCCTATTTCTGATACTTTAATCCTACAGTTTATCCATTGTTCTTATGATAAACATTTGTTCCCCCAGTAATTCAATGTTAGAAATTGTCTTGCTATGATACCTTTGTACAAGCTCTCCCTGTACACATCCAAGATTTAATCAGAAGCACTCCTAGTTAGCCCTGGGCTTATTCGTATAATCCTAGCTATTCAAGAGGGTGAGATCTTAGGATCAAGGTTTGAAGTTAGCCTGTGCAGGAAAGTCTGAGATTCTTATCTCCAATTAAACATAAAAAAAAAAAGTTGTAAGTGTAGCTGAGGCTCGAGTGGTAGAGCACTAACCTTAAGCAACAGGCTCAGGCACAGTGCCCAGGTTCTGAATTGGAATCCTAGCCATTGATCTACTTGGGGCTTTTTGGTGGTTACTTGGAGTCTTGGATAGGAGTCTCGGATTTTTTTTGCCTGAACTGGCTTCAAACCACAATCCTTAGATATCAGCCTTCTGAATAGCTAGGATTATAGGCATGAGACATCTTTGCCTGGTCTCTGATAGGCACTGTCCCTGAGCTGTTTTTGCACAAGGCTAGTGCTCTATCACTTTGAGCCACAGCCCTCCTCCTGTTTTTTCTGGTGGTTAATTAGTTAAGAGTCTAATAGACTCTCCTGACTGTGCTGGCTGTGCAATCCTCAGATCTCAAACTCCTGTGTAGTTAGGATTACAGGTGTAAGTAGCCATCATCCAACTTGATGGGATTTTTTAATGGTCAAAATGTGCCAGTCCTGGGGCTTGAACTCAGGGCCTGGGCACTGTCCTTGGACACATTTTTGCTCAAGGCTAGTACTCTGCCACTTGAGCCACAGTGCTACTTCCGGCTCTTTCTGTGCATGTGGTATGGAGGAATTGAACCCAGGGCTTCGCGTATGCTAGGCGAGCACTCTACCACTAGGCTGCTGGCCCTGCCCCTAGTCTATGTTTTTTTTTTTTTTATGATTTTTTTTTGTTTGCTTATTTGTTTTGGGTTTTTTTTTTTGGGGGGGGGGTTGTAGGGCTTGAACTCTGGGCCTGGACACTGCCTCTGAGCTCTTCACCTCAAGGCTACCACCCTACCCCTTGAGACACAGTGGCACTTCTGGCTTTCTAGTGGTTAATTTGAGATAAAAGTCTCATGGACTTTAGTGCCTGGGCTGGCTTTGAACTGTGATCCTCAGATCTCAGCCTCCTGAGTAGCTAGAGTTACAGGGGTGAGCCACCACGCCCAGCTGATCTATGCTTTTTGAATGTTGCTTACAGAATCCTTTCCTTAACCTGAGATCATTGTAATATTTTATGTTTTCTTACTTAGCTTTGACACACCAGCTAAGGCTGATTTTTCCATTGGAATATTTCTTTTAGGTGCTCCAGCTACTGCTCCTACTCCTGCCTCAGTTCCACAGATATCCCAGCCTCCTTTCTTGTTGGATGGGCTTTCATCACAGCCTCTCTTCAATGACATTGCTACAGGTACAGTTATTGTTACTA
Organism: Megascapheus bottae; assembly: GCF_031878675.1. Lineage (NCBI taxonomy): Eukaryota > Metazoa > Chordata > Mammalia > Rodentia > Geomyidae > Megascapheus > Megascapheus bottae. The sequence goes on along the minus strand of NC_143532.1, from coordinate 9,044,005 downwards.
CCATCATGGAACACTGAGCCAGGAGAGATGGTTGAGAAAAGGAAGTAACAATTCCCAAGCATTAGTCTGACAGAGTAAACTACATCTGATCTTGTACTTTCCCAGGTATACCCCCCATCACCGCATACAGTAAGAATGGCTTGAAGATAGAATTCACCTTTGAACGGTCAAACACCAACCCCAGTGTAACAGTGATAACGATACAGGCCTCCAACAGCACAGAGCTAGACATGACAGACTTTGTTTTCCAGGCTGCAGTACCAAAGGTACTATAACTTCTTTTGTCCTTTAAAAAAGATTGATTACAGGCTCTTGGTTTGTTTTTATTTTTCGTGTATGTGAAGCGTGCAGTTTGGAGATTAAATTTGTATGTTTAACTTTTAACAATACCGAAACTGATAGTTCACTGAAGGATATTACTTTCAGTGAGTAAGGTTTACTTGTCTCCACATTTGTTTGTTTGTTTGTTTATTCCAGTCCTGGGGCTTGAACTCACGGCCTGGGATGTGTCCCTGAGTTTCTTTTGCTCAAGGCTGGCACTCTTAATACTTGATCCATAGCACCACTTCTGGCCATTTTCTGCTTATGTGGTACTGAGGAATCAAACTCAGGGTTTCATGCATGCTAGATAAGCATTCTGCCACTAAGCCACATTCCCAGCCCTTGTCTTCAGATATTCTTGTTAGTATTTTGAAGGAGAAAGAAAGAAAATTCTAATAATGAGAAAAGAAAGTTCTAGAAAATAGACATTATATAGCACTAAGGATTTAAAAACTCATAAGCTAATGTAGAATTAAATGTTAATTAAGATTCTGGATTTTGTTGGCTAATAGCCTCTGGTCACTAAATGAGAATTAAATTTTTTCTTGATAGTGCTGAGGCTCAAGTGGTGGAGCTCTAGCCATTCTTTGCCAACTACTGGTTTAGATTGAGTTTGCTCAGTTTTTGCAATGACGTGTGAAGTGTGGCATTCAAGTGACACACTTTTAGGAATTGAAAATTTTTATTTGTAGTTACTGCTAATTTTCTACTTTCTTTGCTTAAAATTTTTTGGAACTGGAATGATGTAGATATTTTTTAAAAAGTAATGTGAAGTGATTAAGATCCAAAAATGAATTCTAATGCTGTTGTTTGGATTTTGATACTAGTTATATGATATGAAGCAATCACTTAGTGTCTGTGCCTCAGCTTCCTTACAGTGTGAAGAGTGATAATAAGAACTACTTCCTAGATAATCTACTTCCCAGGATTACAAATCTCAGAATTAGAGTGTGTGTGTGTGTGTGTGTGTGTGTGTGTGTGTGTGTGTGTACGTGTACGCATGTGCCAGGAACTAATGAAAGCACTTTCTATGTTTTTAGTGCTCAGTAAGTATTAGCTATTGTAGCCTCGTGGTTTTTAAATTTTTAATTGTTATTATAAAGGTGATACACAGAGGGAGGTTATAGTTATATAAGTGAGGTAATGAATAAATTTCTTTTTGGACAGTGTCAGTCAACCTAGGTATTTTACTTGTTCCTTAAAAAACTGTTCTAGCAGCATCACCTTTTCCATCAGCATGCCTTATTTTGGTGTTCTGTTGTGTACAGCATTATGGTAATATGTTTTGAAAATTGAAACGTCACATTTCATAGATACTACTATGTAGTTTTCATTTTTTTAAATTATTTTTATTATTTTTATTTTTTGCCAGTTGTGGGCTTGAGCTCAGGGCCTGAGCACTGTCCTTGGACTTTCTCAAAGCTAGAGCTCTACCACTTGAGCCTCAGCACCACTTTGGCTTTTTTTCTATGTATGTGGTACCAAGGAATCGAACCCGGGTCTTTAAGCACTCTTTGTCTCTGAAATTGTTCTTGTTGAATGAGCCAGCCTATTTTCCTTGTTATTAGTCCTTAAAATAATGATATAAGGGGGCTGGGAGTTTGGCCTAGTGGTTAAAGTGTTTGCCTAGCATGCATGAAGACCCAGGTTCGATTCCTTGGTACCACATACATAGAAAAAAGCCGGAAGTGGTGCTGAGGCTCAAGTGGTAGAGCTCTAGCCTTGAGAAAGTCCAAGGACAGTGCTCAGGCCCTGAGCTCAAGCCCAGGACTGGCAAAAAAAAAAAAAAATGATATAAGTTAAAGTTGATATCTTAAATTTAATGCAATATGGTGGTAATGAATAACATTTTAATTTACATAATTCATTCCAATAAAATTATGATCAAGACCCCACATAATGGTTATTTCTATGAGGTTGAATATTTGCATGCAGCTTTTGACTTTAGAGAGTACTTCTGTGTCTGTCACTGTCTTTCTCTCTTGGATAAAGTGTTTTAAATCCCAGTATATATAACAGCTACTGTGTATAATAATATTCTAACTTGCTGATAGCAGTTTTATCCCTCATCTTTGTTAACAAAATAAAATTCTTCAGTAGTCAACAAATAAGGGTGTTTGGCTCATCCAGCTTTTTTGCCATCTAGGCTCATTCTACATGTACTTTTCCTGTGTCTGCCTTAGAGCAATCCTGATATGTTCCACTTACATATTAACAAGCTGGCTCTTTCAGGTCTTTGCCTCTCATAGAGGGAGGCATTGACCCATTCTAGATTAGGCAGGCTTTAGAAAACAAAAAGTTCAAGTCTTTGGGGCCTAGTTATCTGTCTTCCAATTACACAAAAGCATAAAGTCCTGTTGTTGATGACTTGTATGTTGATTTGTTATTTTTGGAAAAATTGGTTTGCTATTTTTGGAAAAATTTTCTCTTGTTTTCTCTCTGGCTTTTTTTTTTTCCTTAGAAGAAGAAACACACACACACACACACACCACCACCACGCACCTCCTTTTTTTTCCTGTATGGTTGATCAGTTACTAAATGAAGGTGCCAGGACAAGAATTGGTCACTATTTGAAAAGTAGTAAAAGAGCAGAGACTTGTTTCAAGTGTTCATGATCAAAGACCTAATACAGAGTTTTTACAAATTCAATTTGTGACAGTTGTACTTATACACTATCGATTTCTGATGTCTGAAAAATAAATAAATAGTGCAAAAATTAGGATAAATTTGTTATTTGATCCCCTCTCCCCCCCCCCTTTTCCCCCCACCCCCTTCCCCGCCAAGAACTGGGACTTGAGAACTCTGGCCTGGATTGCTGTCCTTGTATTCCTTTTGCTTGCTTTGGAGATAAAAGTTTCACAGACTTTTCTGCCTGGCCTGGCTCAGAACTACAGTCCTCAGATCTCAAACTCCAAGGATTATAAGCATGAGCCACTGGCACTTGGCATGTTTAACTTTTTACATGATGACAACTCAGATTTAGTATTGTATATTACTTTTTCTAAATAGTGCCCTTTGTTCCTCTATAGACATTCCAGCTGCAGCTTCTGTCTCCTAGCAGCAGCATTGTCCCAGCATTTAATACAGGAACCATCACACAAGTCATTAAAGTTCTGAACCCACAGAAGGTGAGTAACACATTTGAAGCTAGCTACTATTTGAATAAGACACAAGCTCCTGAAATAAACTTTTTCTTTGTTTCTCTGGGTTCTTCTAATTCAGTCAAAGATTCATGAAAATGCCTGATGCAACTTATTTCTTCTTTTGTAGAATACAGATCAAGCCTAAGATCTCAAGTGCTTTGATGATATCTTATTAAAATGCAACCAAAAAAAAAATTCTTTTTTTTTTTTTTTTGGTTGGTCCTAGGGCTTGAACTCAGGGCCTGAGCGCTGTCTCTAAGCTCTCTTGTTCAAGGTTAGCACTCTACCATTTTGAGCAACATCTCTATTTCCAGTTTTCTGGTATCTCATGGATTTTGCTGCTGGACTGGAGTTGAACTGCAGTCCTCATCTCAGCTTCTTGAGTAGCTAGGATTACAGGGGTGAGCCACCAGTGCCTGGCAAACAAAATTCCTCTATTTTTGATGATTAAAGGTATACTTTATATAGAAGGGGAAGCTTAAACAATTAGATCTATGCAAAAAGTTGAAATCTGCTAGGTACTGGTGGCTCACTTACCTGTAATCCTAGCTACTACTCAGGAGGCTGAAATCTGAGGATTGCAGTTCAGAAAGCCAATCCAAGCAGAAAAGTCTGTGACTCTTATATTCATTTAACTACCAGAAAACCAGAAGTACAGCTGTGGCTCACAGTGGTAGAGCACTAAATTTGAGCAAAAATGTTTAGGGACAGTGCTTAGGCTCCATAAATGACAAAAAAGACAAAGTTGAAATCTGAGGTATGATCTGTTGTAGTACCCCTGTTTATTGCTGTAACTGTTAAATATGGATGGCAAAGATGGATTAATTAACTAACTTACCTAGTACTGGGGTTTGAACTCAAGTCTTATACATCCCAGACAGGCACTCTACCACTTGTGTCAATCACTCCATAGGGCCCCCTTTGCACTCAATTTTTGTTTGTTTGTTTTGCTTTTTGGTGCTGATCTTGTGGGTTGAACTCAGGGCCTGGGCACTGTCCCTGAGCTTTCTGTTGTTGTTGTTCAAGGATAATGGTCTGTTACTTGAGCTTCAGCTCCACTTCTAGCCTTTTGGTAGTTAACTGGAGATGTTAGAAATAAGAGTCTCACGGACTTTCCTATCCAGGGTATCTTTGAACCTCAACCTGGACATTGTGCTTACTCCATAGCTTGGGATAAAAGCAGCTGGTCACTACTACATCTGGTCACTAGTTGAGATGAACTCTCTGATCCCTGATTCTCCTCTCAAGTCGTTAAGATTGTAAACCCAGCCAAGTCATTTTAAAAGAAGCAGTCAAAGCTTTAGAAATTGAAATTAAGCAATATGTTTGCTATATTGTCTCCAAAGAAGTAAATTGGTTTTATTTAATAGTAAGTAAATGGCTGATTTTGAAATAGTTTCTGAAAACAATTTAGAGAAAGTTTTTTTCTTTTCTTTTTCTCTTTTGCTATTGGAATTTGAATGTGGCTTTGCTGTGCCAGACAGACACTTTACTGCCTAACCCATTCCCCAGCTCTTTTTCTTTTTGCTCCGTCAGTCATGGCCTGGACACTGTCCCTGAGCTCTTCAGTTCAAGGCTAACACTACCATTTGAGCCACAGTGCCAATTCCACCCCAGATCTTTTTACAGTCATTATTTTTGAAGTGAATGTCACATTTTGCCTAGGTTGGTGATTCTCCAACTTGGGCTTCCACTGGGTCACTATGCTGGGTAAAAGATTTCTTCACCTTGAAGGATCTCTGGTAATTCTTCATGAAGATTTTATACTTTCCTCCCCTTGTAACATTTTCATTTCCTGTGCTATTTATTTTGAGTAACTGTTGTTAACACAAGCACAAATTCCTTGACCATCTGATACCTGGAATAAAAATTTCCTTCATACATTAATACTTGAAATTTGCCTCAGAAAGCAAAATATATGGGGCTGGGAGCATAGCCTAAAAGTAGAATGAGTGCCTAGCATACACAAAAGCCCCAGATTTGATTCCTTGGTACCACATACTGAGAAAAGCTAGATGTGGTGAAGTAGTTCAAGTGGTAGGGCGCTAGTCTTGAGCAAAAAGTGTCCTAGGACAGTGCCCGGGCCCTGAGGTCAAGCCCTAGGACAGGCAAAAAAAAAAAAAAGTATACTTAATAAGTGCATTCTCTAAAACTATGACTTTCTCTTGTTAATTAGCTATTTCTCTTTTCTGCTTTGGGGACAGAACAAGTTTTATGTTCACATTTAGTATTAGTTTTGTAAACAAATTAACAATACCTGAATACAGAGCATAAGACAAGTATGTGTTTATCTTATTTTTGTAGGGACTTGGAATATAAGAGTTAGATCTTTTCAGAAATACTCAGCAAATATCAGTAGGAAAATGCTCATAAATAGTTATGTCCTTTTAGTATACTTCTAGGTCCATGATGTGTTCTGGAAATGCACTTCATCTTGTTGGCTCCTCGGCTCAAAGCTGGAATAGCTAGAATAATAATAATAGCAAGAATAAAGCTAGAATAAGCCATGCATAGGTGCGGTAGCTCACGCCTGTAATCCTAGCTACTCAGGAGGTTGAGATCTGAGGATCAAGGTTCAAAGCCAACCCAAGCACCAAAGGACCTGTGACTCTTATCTCCAATTAACCTCTAGAAAACAGGAAGTGGAGCTTGGCTCAAGGATAGGGTAGTAGCCTTGAGCTGAAAAGCTCAGCAACAGCACCTAGGCCAATACCCAGGGAAGGAAGGAAGGAAGGGAGGGAGGGAGGGAGGGAAGGAAGGAAGGAAGGAAGGAAGGAAAAGAAAAAAAGAAAGGAAGAAAAAAAAGAGTAAAGCTAAAATAATACTTTGGTAGTTTGCTGTTTGCTGTGTATCATGTGTGTATGGGGAAGCAGGGAGCTTGAACTGAATACTGGGTACATACAGTCCCTGAGCTTTTTTGCTCAAGGCCTGTGCTCTTTTACTTGAACCACAACTTGACTTCCAGCTTTTTTGCTGGCTAATTGAACATAAGACTATCAGATTTTTCTGCCTGGCCTGACTTTGTACTGTTTATCTTGAGATCTCAGCCTCCTGAGTAGCTAAGATTTCAGGTGTGAGCCACTAGTGCCCAGTATTGTATGTTATTTGTAAAAAGTAGCTTTGTTTTGAAGTGTTTTGTGGCTCCCAAGATTAAAAACCACTTGTGGAGCCAAGTATGGTCGTGTAGTCCTGGTTAGTAAGGGGGCCGAGGCAGAGGATAGCTTGAGCCCCAGGAGTTTAGAGCCTGCCTGTGCAAGGTAATGAGATCCTGTCTCTAAAAGAACCAAAACAAAACTTATTTATGGATTGAACCAATAGAGAAATATTTTATTAGAACATATTTATGATTATCTTTTCTTTTACAGCAACAGCTGCGAATGAGGATCAAGCTCACGTATAATCACAAGGGCTCAGCAATGCAAGATCTAGCAGAGGTGAACAATTTTCCCCCTCAGTCCTGGCAATGAGGGTCCAGCACCAGTCTCATTCTTATCCCACTCAATCAAAGGAACTCTGGGAAGGAGGTTGTGATTGCCGGCAAGTCCCCCCCTACCCCCAACTGTACCATGGGCATGAGCAGCAGAAGAGAACTGTTGAGGAGGATTTTCCTGAAGTTACTGCTGACCTTGAAGCATTGTTAAAGACTAGCATCCTCTCCTCCACTGTTGAGGCTGGCTGCTTCTGGAGGCTACTTTGCACTCTTCCTCCTCTTCCCCCCCTTTCTGTACTTCACCCCTCCTACATTTGCAGCCAGAATCAACATTCCCCAGGCTCCTGAGGCAATAAGCAGCTGGTCTGGAGGAAAGGATTGGAATTCATGGCGAGAAAACACTCACCCTGTCTCTGCAGCCAAGAGTGGCCCCTTCTTTTTACTGTTGTTTCTCTGCGGACTGGGCAAGGTGGGGTATTTATTCCTCACTAGCTGGGTTACCATCTTCAGACGCTTTTCACATCTGGCATTTGGAATGGAAATGTAACAATGAACATTAGGGAGCCCTGCCTTTTTCTATTGGTTCCCCCAAGGTTTGAAAGAGGCATTAGGCTCCTGGTAGCCTTTTCTGTGCATTGCTGTAAACACACACACACGTATGTATGTTACCCAGAACTGGTCAGACCTTGAGAGGTTATTTATAAACACTGGACAGATGCAGTTAAAAAGAGCTTTTGTTGAGATTTGGCATGAAGGATATGGTGCTCTATTTGTAATAGAAACTTCCAAGGCTCTTCCAGCTCCCCTTTCTCGCCATTCTCTAGCTGTAGTCCTGAGCATTCTCCATGATTTTCAAAATTGACTCCCCTTCAAATGCAAATGGACATGTTCAAAAAGATACATTAATAGTTCATAACGACCCTATTTTGACCACAAATTTAAAAGTTTCCCCCAAGCCTGTCACTTGTCTGTTTGAACTGTGGTATATGGGTGGAAAGAGGAGTTTACCGGTTTTAAAGAGCAGACTCCTTAACAAAACACCTGTGCTCAGGAAGAGCAGTATCAGACTCATCCTGGAGCATATTGGAGTCATACATTACTCCAGCCCTCCCTTTTTATTTCCTGAGCCTGGCTTGGACCTTGGCATTCCGTTTGAACTCCTCCTTCTAACTGGAACATTTGTGTTGTATCTGTAACACTGGCACTGAAATAAAGACCACACGGTTAAAGAACTCTTCCTATATTGTACTTTATGGTGTTGGAGTGAAGCCTTGTAGCTTCCTTGTCCCTTGTCAAAGGAAGTCTTATGTTCACCATAGGGTTGGAATTCCTTTTTCTGAGGCTGAATAATTGGCCTCTTGAAAGAGACCAATCTCATGAATAATACCTGCATTAAAGACTTGAGCTTCTTAAACTAGTAAGAATGCTGAGCAATTTTTAGAAAGGATTCCTATGTTACAAAAGCTCAAGACTGAATTGCTGGAATGAAGTAACGGTGACTTGCTATGGTACGTGTTGGGTGTCCTATACCTTGGCCAGGTATGCAAGACCACATCTTAAGAAATACACAAACAAGAACAAGTGGGGCTGACCTTTTCAAATGTGTGTAACTGTTACTATACTGTACAGTATGACTACTTTGGCTTCAGTTTTAAACATAAATACTGGTATCTTTTCCACCACCCCCCCATCAAGTCTTTACTTAAAAATCTTCAGTGTCTTGTCAGCCTAGCACTGTATCAGATGCTAGATTAGTGTAATATTTGACAAACTGGAGTTGAACTAAAGGCTCTAAAAGGGAAACTTCCTGGGCTTATTAGTATATACGAATAAAGCTACTGAAACTTACTCTATTGGGTAAATGATTGGCTGAGTTAAACAGGACAATATCTCTTGGTTTCAGTAAATAAGTGTTGGACTTGTGCATATTTCACACAACTGCTCTGCCTGTGCAATGAAAAGTAGCCTTAAGGTTCCATGTAAACTGGTTTCATTGGATGGATATTTAATGCTGTGAAACATGATAGGATTAACATAATATTGATGGATTTCTTGAATAGAATTTGTCTTAACATTCCTCTTTGTGTAGAGGCTTTATTTTCTCCCTTGCGTTTGTAGCTAATTAACCAGCTCAGGTGTGGTTTTTTTTTTTAAATTGTTTTTTTTGTGTGTGTGTTTTTGTTGTTGTTGTTTTTAGTTTGTTTCTTGTTGCTAAAGTGAGTTGAATCTCTCCAGAAATCTGCGCCAAGACTACGGTATAAGACAGTGCCAGATCAGAGTTATGAGGAAGAGTTTATGATCACCCAGGTCTTTGTCTAGAAGGAATAAAATATCATGGCCTTAACACAAAGGGTGCTGTGTAGGGTTGAAGTGATTTCAGAGACTGAGCTTGGTACCACACCTACGGAAGGACTAGCAGCCAAATAAACTGCCTAGGGTACTGATGGTTGTGAAGACTTTCACATGATTGGATCTTGGAAAGCTTCAGTGTGCCTTAGTTTCTAGGATCAGCATTAGTTCTCTTTCTTGGCATTGCAGCTAAAAAGAGAAATCTCTTAATTTCTGTGAACACTTGCACATTTCAGTGATTCCTTTCCCAAATATAATCATTCAAGGGGGAGCAAATTTGAATTGATTTTATAACTTCAGAGCCATTGTAAAGGAGGAATGTTTGGTTTCTGTGACCACAGAATAACCCCAGGGTGATAAGCAGTGAGCCCTCACATAAGTAAGACAATTTCACATGCACTTGTACCTCAGCATTTCCCTTTTGGAGAGTACTTTGTATCCTGTTATTTGCTCCATCCACAAGAAATCTAGGGAGAATTCATCTAAGTAATCTCAAAAAACAAAACTGTAGGAAGGGTGCTTTCTCTGAGAAGCTCCTCCCACATTGCTTTGGTGCTGTTACCTTGAGGTGGTTTGGGTAGTAGTGGAAGTTTTATACAGTCTAGCGATCGTCTATTAATTTTACGGTCTTTCTCATTTAAAGAAACATTCCTTAGTGGAACATTTGAGGGGGAAGCTTTCTTCTTGCTAGGTTAAAGGTGTGCTTTGTACACCTTGTTTGTCTCATTGTATTTGAGGGTAGATGTTTAATAAAATTGTCCAGCACTCAGAGTTTGAGTATTTCCATCTAGTATATGACATCCTTTTCATTTTTGTATCCTTCTAGAAGAGATTGTGAGTTAGGGAAGACTACTTTTGAAGTTCAATTCATTATCTTCTACATTGGAATATAGTTGGGCCATGAGAACTAGGGGGCAGGAGGAAGTTTGAATGTGGATTTTTTTTTTTCCTAGTGAATGTATTTTAACTGTGGTGTCCTGAGCTGAGAGGTAGAGAGCAAAAAGCAGATAATCACAAGCTGTGGTTCAGGAATGGTTGTTGATGTCTTTGTTATTCATTAGTTTGTGAGAGGGGAGGGTCATTGAAGGAAGAATTTGTTCAGAAAGTCCTGAAGTTTAAAACACTTTAGACCAGCTTTGGCTCCGAAGGATGGGGCTGCTGGTAGAACCGGAAGCTGAAAAAATGTTTTCAAAGCATTAGCAGTAAGTGGGTCCCAGACAGTTGTTCCAGACCTTGGAACACTGACATGCAGAAAATGCTGAAGCAGCTTTGTACAGTTGCTTTGCCAGCTTTCATGAGGCTGAGTCTGACTTCAAGATGGAGTGGTGGAACTTGTTTCCTCCCCCCTTCGTCCCACCCCCCATGTGCTTTGTGTGTTTTTTGTTTTCATTTGGGGACTCTCACAGGAAAGAGCTTTGGATCACTTTCCTTTGGGAACTCCCACTGCTATCCTGTAAGGTCCTTTTTCTTCCATAATGTTGTAAGTTACATTTTCATTAAGCCTCATCACATCTTCTTTACTGTAAAAATATTAAAAAGCTGTTTCCAAGTGGAACAGCTAATGAAGTTCTAATTATTGCAGACATATTTTTGAGATGTAAAAAAAATTTAAAATTAAATGATAAGTCTTAGAGGCGAGTGAGGAATAAAATGGATGTAAACATTTACATGGGATGCACTAGAATTCTGCTGTGTGTATTGTCTTTTGGTTGAAACAAATTATGAACAGTGACTGATAATAAAAAGTCAATACTCAATGATTTAAAATTTGCTTCCTTGCTTCTTGCCAGTGAATTAGAAGCCTTGGATGATCTAAATGCACTTGCTAATGTCATTTTTTATACAGAACTATCAGCAAGAAAGGGAAAAAAAAATCTTCAGGGCAGTTGGGAGTTTAAATAAGATTACATTCATGCTTATCTTTTCCACCTAGGTGAGTTCTCCTGGCAAGGTCATCAAAGTAAGATGTGTATTAAGGGCAGTCACAGGGCTTTAATTATAAGCTGCTTTTTGCCAAGCAGTCAAATGCTGTGACTGGGATGGGGAAGGATTGCCCAGCTAAAATGGAGTATATTACATGGTTATTTCACATGAATTTTTGGTTGTTATGTGAATCAGGGTCTCATTGTATGTCCTAGGCTGGGATCTTGAACATAAAATTCAATCTTCTTGTTGGAGATTACAGACATGTACCACCACATTTATAAACTCCGGGGGGGGGGGGGGGAGGAGAGAGAGAAAGAGAGAGGGAGGGAGGGAGAGAGAGAGAGAGAGAGAATGAATGTGTGAGTGTTGGGGAGGAGGGAGAGTATTCCTAGTGAACTTAAGGCCTTCTGGACAGCCCTTTTGGCTTTAGTTTGTTTCCAGATCTGGTTTCGTATTTTTGCCTGCAAGTCTGGGCCTTTTACCTCTTTTCTCCAATCAGCCAGGCTTACAGGTATGTACCATGATGCCTGGCTTTATATGAATTGTTTTTTGGAGGTTGAAAGTTGTTTTTTACTTTTATTTTTAATTACTCTGATGATCTGTGTGTGTCCTTTAATTGAGAAAGGGGAAGATATGACAGTCTCTTGATTGAAAATGAACAGGGTGTTGGCCTTGGTCATTATCTAGTTTATGCAGAAATGCCCTTTGACACTGTTTGATAAGTAACATTTCCATAAACAAGTCTTCTATATGGCTTAGATAAAATTCATCTGTTTCTAATGTTAAATTTAGTTGACAACTTCATCAGCAGTGTAGTTAGATGAAAATGTAACAGCTTCAATGAAAAAGTTTTAACTGGTAAATAGGCACACAATATTTACTTAATAGATAAGTGACTTGTGCTCAGGTTTGAACATTAGTTCAATAGGACCAAGTTATTTGAATCACTTATGAGTGTTTCCATGCTGTGATGTCTTTGCTCCCCCCCCCAACCCCTCATTGCCCTTGTCTCCATATTTGGAAAAAAAAGAATGCTCAATGGGCTAGAGTATAACTTAGTGGAATGATATTTGTCTAGCCTGTGTGAAGCTCTAGGTTTGCCCTCCATATCCTGCTAAAGAAAAAAGAAAACCAACACGTTGAAGCCATGTAAATACTGTATATTTGGAACCAAAATAAATATGCTTAGTATATGACAGAATAGCAATGAATTTAGACCTCCAGATGAGTTTGTGAAGGAATGCAAACTAGATCTAAATACAAGTCTCTGTGGCTAAAGATGTGAAGATTTAGAAAACTCTTGTGTTTGGAGCTGCAAAAGGAAGAAGGATAGGGATTCTAAGGACTTCTACCTCTTGGCATGATCAAAACTGATTTTTATAATGATGAACCTGTGATGAGGGCAGATGAATTTTTGCACCAAAAAATGCCAGAAGAATTTATTTTTAGGGTTAGTCTCAACTGTTTACCATTTCCAGAAATGGTTATATAACCCTTGGCATACATAATACACATTGCCTTCAATTGGGGGAAAGAATGAATATGTGACCTTTGAGACAATATTCAATGTTAATGAAAGTGTAAGTCCTCCTTGGCTGTACTGGGGATTGAATTCAAGGCCTGTGTTTGTACTTGACACATACTTCTAGCTCTTTATTTTTGATAGGGTCTTAGGCCTTTTTAATGAGCCTGCCTGAGACTGCAATCCCAGTCCTCCTGTGTTATATACTTCCTGTATAGTTAGCATTACAAGTGTGCCTCCCACACCTACTTTCCTGGACCTCCTGCTGGGCTAGCTTTGAACCATGATCTTCCAGTCTCCCAAGTAGCACAAGCCACTTCCCCCAGCCTCATTTTGAGTCTTATAAGAGTATCTTAAGGGGCCGGGAGTTTGGCCTAGTGATAGAGTGCTTGCCTAGCATGCGAAGCATGCCTAGCACGAAGACCCGGGTTCGATTCCTCGGTACCACATGCATAGAAAAAAGCTAGAAGTGGTGCAGTGGCTCAAGTGGTAGAGCTTTAGCCTTGAGAAAATCCAAGGACAGTGCTCAGGCCCTGAGCTCAAGCCCATGACTGGCAAAAAAAAAAAAAAGTATCTTCAAAAGTAGCATCATGGGCTGGGAGTTTGGCCTAGTGGTAGAGTGCTTGCCTACTATGCACAAAGACCTGAGCTCAATTCCTTGGTACCACATACATAGAAAAAGCAGGAAGTGGTGCTATGGCTCAAGTGGTGGAGCTCTAGCCTTGAGAAAGCCCAAGGACAGTGCTCAGGACCTGAGTGCAAGCCCAGGACTGGCAAATTAAAAAAAGAAAAAAAGTAGCATTATAAATGATCCCCTGAAACATTTGGCCTCATTACTTTTATTTTCTCTTAAGAGGTACCTTAAGCAATATGAAGTATTAAGTATATAATTTTCAGTGTATCATTTTAGGTAGACTTCTGTTACTGCTGTTATCTAGCAAAGTTAAAACTTTGTTGTCTAGAAGTTAAAACTTTGGTCCTGAGACAAGATCTTTCACTTTCTTGTGATTATTCAGTAAAGAGCTTCTTACTCATGAGAGGTGGAAAAGGTAATGTGTAATACATTAAGAAACAGATTTTTTTTTATTAATCTTGTAATATTTTTTATTTTGGGGGGTTAGGTTTAGGGTTAAGGGTTCATGTTCGATTTAGGGTTAGGTTTAGGATTAGGATTCAGGTTACGGCTCAGGTTAGGATTAGGGTTAGGTGTAGGTTTAGAGTTCGGGTTTGGTTTTGGTTTTGGTTTAGTGTTAGTGTTAGGTTTCTGGTTAGGGTTATGGTTAGGATTTGTGAAGAAACAGATTTTTAAACTGGTCTCTGGCTCACGCCTGTAATCCTAGCTACTCAGGAAGCTGAGATCTGAGGATTGCAATTCAAAGCCAACACGGGTACTAAAGTCCATGAGACACTAATCTCCAGTTAACTACTAGATAAAGGGAAGTGGGCTGTGGCTCAAGGGGTAGGGAGGTAGCCTTGAGCTGAAGAGCTCAGGGACAATGCCCTGGCCCAGAGGTAGGGCAGTAACCTTGATAGAGAAAACTACCCAGCAAGCTCTGAACTGGAACTCTACACTGAGTAGTTCTGAAAATAGTTTCAAAGCAGAATAAAAACTAGGAGATGGTAAACATAAGAGCTTTACTAATGCCAGGCTTGCAGAGGTAAGCTATTTTTCATGTATTAAAATGAGCCCATGAAATAAAGATAAGTAGAAATTAGAATTTTGATCTATGTAACATAACTCATAAAATAGTAACCATACTTTTACAGAAGTATGTGCGATCTGAACCTTTGCCAAATTTTGTCTTGGCATGTATTTTTTTTTCTTTTCTTTTGCCAGTTCTGGGACTTGAACTCAGGGCCTGGGCACTGTCCTTGGACACTTTTTGCTCAAGACCAGCACGCTGCCACTTGAGCCACAGCACCACTTCTGGTATTTTGTGTACCTGGTTCCTGGGAATCAAACCCAGGGCTTCATGCATGCTACCACTAGGCCATGCTCCTGGCCTGTGTATAATGTTTTCAAGATCAAGATTTTCAGAGAAGGATACAGACTACTCTGTTAGATTTGAAACTCTTGTTTTAGGTCTACAATGAGTATATTCTAGATATATAGTTGGTTGGACTAGCCAAATGAAAACAATGGGTAATTAGATGGTACCATCTTAACAACTTGTTAAAAGCTCAAAAAGCTCCTGGTTTTTACTGTTTAATTCCTTACAAGTAGCTTGAAGATTCAACACATGTACATGAACAGAAGAAGCTATACAAATCTGTTAAGACTAGAGAGCTTCTAGGAAAATTTAGAAGAATTAGTGTACTTTTTGGAAAATTGGGAGAGGGATGAAATTTGGAGTTTCAGGCTTGCTTGTACCAAGATTTGATCTCAGGGTTTGTGTTTGCTATGCTTGCTTACAATGCTGGCACTGTAGCTGCATCTGGCCTGACTTTTTATCTTGGAGATGGACAGTCTCACAGGTTTTTCTGTTAAGTCTGGACTTGTGGTTGGGATACCTCCCACCCAGGGCTGAAATTTTCTAGTTTGCAGCCTGCTGAGTAGCTAGGATATGGGCAAGGTATAGATCTAATAATCAGTAGATTTGACATTTGGAATCAAGGCTCCAAAACTGGCCCACGATCCATAGAACTATCACCCCAGGAACTAAACAGAAAAAGAGGTGGTTTTTTTGTTTTGTTTTGTTTTGTTTTGTTTTTTGTGGGTCATGGGGCTTGAACTCTGGCCCTGTGCTTGGGCCTCGTCCCTGAGCTCCTCAGCTCAAGGCTACCACCCTACTCCCGGAGGCACAGCCCTACTTCCCATTAATTGGAGATAAGAGTCTCAGATCTTTTGTGCCCGGGCTGGCTTTGAACCTCCATCCTCAGATCTCAGCCTCCTGAGTAGCTAAGATTACAAGCGTGAGCCACCGTGCCCGAATTAGTTTTGCAAATGATAACATGGCTTACAGACCCTATTACTGCGGGAGGTCAAGAACTGGATTCTAATGTTGCCAGATGAAGGGAATTTCGTAAGGCTGCAGAGGTGGGTGAGGCGATGCTTTTTGTACCCGAGGTTGGTTCGATTTTGCCGAAGAATGCAGCGAGCACCTTCTAAATCAATCAATCAATCGATCCACAAGCCCGTTCTAAGGGGAGCATTCCCTAGGGTCCATCCAAGGGCTCTGCGAGCCGGAGATGCAAAGAGGCAGTGTTGTGGGAGGGGAGGGGGCCGCGCACCCCCTGCCGCAATTGACAGGTACGCACCCCACCAGCTCCCACCTCCCGCCGCTACTTGCAGGGCGGATCCCGCGGCCCAACGCCCTCCCTGCACCCCAGACGCAGGGTGGCTGGCAGCGTTCGGACGACGCCCGCTGCGGTAGCGGAGACTCTGCCCCGCCCGAGTCTCCGAGGTCTTCCCCGCTTGGATGTGGCTAGGCGGCGCCGGCCACGCCGTGAGCCCGCAGCGACGCCGATCCCGCGGGGCCGCGGCCCAGGGGCGGGGCGACGGGCTAGCGCGGGGCGGGTGAAGAAGGCGGGGCTCCAGCCCCCGGGGGCGGGGCTCCAGCCGCTCGCGCGCGCCGCCGAGGCTCGCGCGCCCTCGCGCCGGCCGGGCGTCCCCGTACAGTCTCGGGCGCCGATGGGGGAGGTGGAGCCGGGCCCCGTGGGCCCGCTGGAGCCCCCGGAGCCTCCGGAAACCTCCGCCAGCCGTCGGCCGGGAGGAATCCGGGTCCTGAAGGTGAGGAGACGGGCGAGCTTAGCGGACGGGCCGAGAAGGAACGGGAAAGGGCCAAGGCCGCCCCCGCCCCACAGCGGCGTTCCAGGCTGCCCGCGACCCCCGCCCCACGTCAGTCCCTCGGCTTCGCGGCTCGGCTTCTCCGCTCTCGGCGTGAGGCACCGCGGCCCCCGCCGCGGCCTCCGCACCGCGCCCCCGCCGAGGCCTGGGCCGCCTTCGTTCCCACCGCTGCCCATCCCTGGCCGCGCGCTCCACCCGCCTGGCAGGCCCACACCTCCGGGCCCCGGGCCCGCCGCCGCCGCCGCCCCCCGGCTCCCTCCCCACGCCGGGCCTCCCCGCCGCGCCCGGGGCCCCGGGACCGGCCCCAGGCGGGGGCTTCGCGGCCGGCCTGCCCTGGCGGGTGGGCACAGTCCGCAGGGCTCTCCCCGGACACCTGAAGACATCCCCCCAGCGGGAGGATGGCGGCGGTGATTGGCCCGGCGCCGCGGTGCGCGCGGGCTGCGCCGGCCCGGAGCGGGCACACTCTGCCCTCGGGCTGCACTACCCGAGTTGCCAACCGGCGCCCCGCCTGGAGGGAGAATCCCGGGAGGAGCCGCTTCCCCGGGGCTCGCCGGGCGGGTGGCGGCGGGGCGGAGGGGCGGAGGGGCTGGGCCGCAAGGGGCCACCCGACCCACCATCCGGGGAGACCGTCACGGGGGAGCCGTTATGCAACAGGCAGCTAGCGGGGCTTTTTTGGCAAGCATTGGGGGAGTGGGAGGATTTGAAAACAGATGCAGACAAGGGGCGGTGGGGGGGGAGTGGAGCCTGAAAGGTGGTGACAAGAAGTTTAAAATGCGGGAGATGGGCTGGGGATGGAGGGGAGTGGTTGTGGGTGGAGTTCTAGCCTTTGGGGTGTTAATTCCCGCCCCCCTTCTAGGTCAAATTTGTAAACTAGGTGTCCTTCCTGAGGTGAAATGGAATTCCTCTAGCCTTCTAGAAGAAGAGTGGGCAGAATGGAAAACTTAACCAAGGAAGAGGGGAAAGAAAAATGAGATGTGATACGTTTTAAAAGTAGTGTGACGAGACAATAAAAATGCACGATGTTAAATCTATATTTCAGCGGAGAGTGGTGGAGATGGCTGCGCAGCATTTTGTTATTAAGATTATTAGTAGGACGTCACGACCGTGGCACACAACAGAAATGGAAAGGTGGATTTAATGGACTCCATGAAAGCACCATAAACCAGTACTCGGTGAAATGTAAAAACAATGTTTTCTGTTACCTCCCAGTTTTACTGCAGTGACTTAAAGTAATAACTTTTCAGGGTTTGTCTCAGACCTCTTCACAAACCCCAATATCTATCTTTTGAAATTCGGTTAGTCGTATTTTGGGATATAATTACCCAAAATCTTTTGCATACATAATATGAAAGTCATTCTGGAACCACACAGCATTTGCCTAGTATGCGCAAAGCCCTAAGTCCACAGCCCAGCACGACAAAAAAATGTCACAAGATGTGAATTGTGAATGAACTCAAAACAGAAGTTCAACTGCCCTAACTTATTAGGCAATAGGTGATTTGAGACATACATATTTGTCAGATGTAATATCTTCTGGCAGTTAAAGGATTTTGGCCTTTGGGGGGGGTAGGGCATACTGGGGATTGAACTGTGTGGACCTTATGCTTTCCACTTGGTCTCTACTTCTAGTCCTTGTGGTGTTTTTATCGTTGTTTTGCTTTTGGTTTGAGATGGAGACTACAACTTAATACCTGATGCTTTCACTCATTGGCTAGTGCTCTACCAACTGAACCATGCATATTAACCTCAGCTTTTTTTTTTTTTTTGTCAGTCATGTGGCATGAACTTTGGACCTAGGTGCTGTCCCTGAACTCTTTTTGCTTAAGGCTAACACTCTACCACTTTGAGCCACAGCTCTACTTATGGTTTTCTTTTCCTTTCTTTTCTTTGCCAGTCCTGGACTTGAGCTTAGGGCCTGAGCCCTGTCCTTGGACTTTCTCAAGGCTGGAGCTCTACCACTTGAGTCTCAGCTCCACTTATGGTTTTCTGATGGTTAGTTGGAGATAAGACTCCTTCTCTGCCTGTCTTTGAATCACTATCCTCAAATCTCAGCCTCTTGAGTAGCTAGGATTACAGGTATAAGCCACCAGCACCCAGCCCTGGCTTTTTTTTTTTTTTTCTTGTTCTGAGCTTGAATACAAGCCTGAGCACTGTCCTTGGTCTTTCCCAAGGCTAGAGCTCTACTATTTGAGCCATAGCACCACTTCCAGCTTTTTCTATGTATGTGGAACTGAGGAATCAAATCCATGTCTTCATTCATGCTAGGCAAGCACTCTACCACTAGGCCAAACCCTGGCCCTGGCTTAGAAAAGAAAAGAGAAAGTGTGCGTGTACGTGTGTGTGTGTGTGTGTGTGTGTGTGTGTGTGTGTGTGTGTGTGTGTGTGAGAGGAGAAAAGGAAATGATAACCTTTACTGAAGATAATCTTCTTCTGGTTCCCGTTTTGGAACCATTAGAACAATTCCTGTGATTTAGCTTGATTTTTATTACTAAGTCCTGAATGTGACAAGCTGTCTCTAAGGCCTTTTGACTTTCATTTTACTGCATGTGGTTAACATTTTAACTCTGGAAAGTAAATGGAATGGTTCTGAAGTTTTGTGTGCTCCTTGTATAGATGCTCTCCTAACTAGCAGAGTTGTTGACTCTGTAAAACTGCACTGGAAAAGAATATATAAGTGAGTAGAAAACTTTCTGAACTGGAAAGAATAGTCATAATTGCCCACACATTTTTCTCTTAAAATGCTTGGGATGGGGGAGACTCTTCCAAAGTACAAGGATGTAGCTCTGAGCTGAATGTAGCTCCGTAGTAGAGCTCATGCTTACGATGTACAAGGTTCTGGTTCTAGTCTTCAGTACCAGAAATGCTTTTTATTTTTTTGGTAACTATTATATACCAATCACATAAAAAAAAGACCTAATGAAGCCAGTATAACTTAGCCACACTAGATCAAGGTCTGTCTATATGGGGCATTGAAAATTTTTACTCAATATGTGGCCCTCAGCTCAGTGTGGTGGCATGTACCTTTAATCCCAGCTTCTCAGGAGGCTGACGGAGGAGCCTCAGGAGTTCAAAGCCAGCCTGGATAATATGGTGAGACTATGTTGTAAAACAGATTCCAGCATACGATGGTGGTATGGTGGCTCAAGCTCATAATCCTTAGCTATTTCATAGGCAGAAATGGAATGATTGCCATTCATAGCTAGTTCAGGTAAAAAAAAAAAAAGTCTGTGAGATTCCATCTCAACCATTGGCTGGGTATAGTGGTACACATGTGTTATCCTGGTTTCAGAGGACACACACTGACTGGGTCCTGTGACATGGGGCTATCATTCCCACCAACAGCAAGAAGAATAAACTGAAGAATTACAACCTGGGCCAGTACGGTGGCTCCCGCCTGTAATCCTAGCTACTCAGGAGGCTGAGATCTGAGGATTGTGGTTCAAAGCCAGCCCAGGCACTAAAGTGCGTGAGACTCTATTAACCACCAGAAAACTGGAAGTGGCGCTGAGGCTCAAGAAGAGCTCAGGGACAGTGCCCAGGCACAGAGTTCAGGTCCCACTGACCAAAATAAAAAAGGAGGGACTGGAATGGTGGCTTGAGTGTGTAGAGTACCTGTCTCCTTGTAAGTACAATCATCAGTGCTGCCAAAATAAAAAGAAAACTTCCAAAATTTCCTTAACAAATGGCTGAAATGTAAGTTGGCAGTTTCCTCAGCTATTTCCACAGCTGTGAGGTTACCGTTCTTTTTTTATTTTGCTTAATCTGTAGAAGATATAAAGTTATAACTAATGAATGAATGTCATGAGACTTTTTAAAGCAGAGGTTTTATTAACTTTTTTTTTATCAAAGGAATATTACTTGTGGTCATGTGGTTTTAATAAATACTATTTTTTTTTTTTGTGGGTCATGAGGCTTGAACTCCACTTGGGTGCTGTCCCTGAGCTCATTAGCTCAAGGCTTCCGCCCTATCGCCCTAGCCCTATTGCCCTATCGCTTGTGCCAAGCCCCATTTCCCATTTTCTACAGATTAATTGGAAATAAGAGTCTCAAGTTCTTTAGTGCCGAGGTTGGCTTTGAACTGCAATCCTCAGATCTCAGCCTTCTGAGTAGCTTGGATTATAGGTGTGAGCCACCACGCCTGGCTCTGAAATGTTTTTAACGAAGTGGAATGCACTTCCTCATCCCACCCCATCTATTTCTTTCGAAATATTCGGTATTTATATTTCCAGAGGTGAGCCTTTCTTGTCTTAAGGAATACAGGAACATCCCCTACCTTAAGGAATTTCATATCCTACTAGAACTGAATGTGCAGACTTATTTTTTCGGCTTCTATTTTCACTGTACATTCTCCTGTGTTAATGTATGTGGGTGCTTAATTTGGTTTACTACCTTTAAACTTATCATAGCCCTCTTATTGGCTGTATCTTTTTCTTTTTGAGGGGGGATAAGTCATGGGGCTTGAACTCTGGGCCTGGGAGCTGTCCCTGAGCTCTTCAGCTCAAGACTACTGCCCTATCTCTTGAGCCACAGCACCCCTTCCTGGTTGTATTTCTTAAAAAAGTTGTATTTTTTTTTCTGTCCTGAGACTTGAACTCCAGACCTGGGTGATGTCCCTGAGTCTGTTTGTGCTCAGGGTTAGTGCTCTACCACTTGAACCAGTGTCAGTTCTGGCTTTTTCTGAGTAGTTTATTGGAGATAAGTATCTCACAGATTTTTCTGCCCTGATGGCTTCAAACTGTGATCCTCAGATCTCAGCCTGCTGCGTATTTAGAATTGCAGATGTGAGTCATTGGTGCCAGGCATGTTTTCTGTAATTTTAAGATTTAAAAATAAAACTGAGCTAAGCTTGGATGACTTATGCCTATTATCCTAGAAGCTCAGCAGGCTGAGATCCGAGGATTGTGGTTCAAACCCAGCCTAAGCCTTGAGACTCTTACCTTCAATTAATAACCATAACGCTAGAAGTGAAACTGTGGCTCAAATGGTAGAATGCTAGCCTTGAGGAAAAAAATGCTCAGGGACAGCTCTCAGGCCCCGAGCTCAAATCCCGGGACTGGAACACACACACACAAGTAAAACTCATTTGATGGCTTATGCTAAAAAGTTCTGCTTTCTAGAAAGATATTTAAATAATAAATGTTCTCTTTGTATGATTGTTTAATGTAATGTGCTTAAAGTTGTGTTCCATTTTAGGTAAGTTTGTGATAACAGCTTTTATATAAGGACAAGGAAAATAAAGTAGCTTCAATCTAGCAGTTTCATTGGAATACTAAGTCTAGAAATAAGAAGACAGTTTAGAGGACTGTCATCTGCAGTACTGACTGCTAAGAAGACCTTTCTAATAGTTACCTGATGTGTTGGGCAGTGGAGCAAGACATTCCTGAGAAGAAGAAAGCATTAAGTAATTCAGCAGTGGCTAATAATAGCTGAACAGCCGATGCTATTGTTGCTTTGCTTTGTTTATTCTCCAGATCTTTTTTTTTTTTTGGATCATGGGACTTACCTGACTTATGTAACTATAATCCTTCTGTACATTGCTTTTATAATAACAATAAAAAATTTTAAAGTTCATTTTAAATATTACCATTACTGTCAAATGTTGAATCTCAGTAAAATTAGTATGTATCTTCATAGGTATTTATATTTTCCATAGAGAAATACTAGTAAAAGTGTTTTTTTTAACTTGGCAGCTGATACAGAAGAAAGATTGTAGGGTTCTTGCAAAAAATGAATGCTTTTCTACTCCAGAGTTTATTCAGCTTCTTACCACAGCTAATTGGGTTAAAGTACAGATTGGGTATAAATTCTTGTGATGTCACATGAGTTCTTCATTTTTCTCTTGTAGTCTGTGTTAAGACACTATAATAGGAGACCTGAAAAAGACATATCAAATGATTATAATGTGTGTATATTAGAAGTTATTTCTGCACTATACTAATTCTTTCTAGATAGAAGGGAAGAGTGGGAATAGGAGACATGGAAGGCTCCATAGAGAAAGCGTCACATCTGAGTTGCTTGTTTGTTTTTGCCAGTCCTGGGGCTTGAACTTAGGGTCTGGGCACTGTCCTTGGACACTTTTTGCTTAAGGCCTAGCTCTCTGCTACTTGAGCCACAGTACCACTTCCAACTTTTTCTGAGTATGTGTTACCAAGGAATGGAACCCAGGGCTTCACGCATGCTAGGCAAGCACTCTACCACTAGGCTACACTTCCAGGACCAGAGTAGAGTTTTGAGGAATAACTTGACATTTTAGACAAGTCACAGAGTTGTGGAGTCATTTGTGGTATGGCTAAAATGTAAATTACATTAGGAAACGAAGCTGAACAAAAGTAAGTTGTTATAATTGTCACAGGAAATCTTTTTTCTAATAAGATAAGGTTGTTTATCATAAAAATAGAGTAGATAGCTGTGGCTCATGCCTGTAATCTTAGCTACTCAGGAGGTTGAGTTCTGAGAATCCAGGTTCAAAGCCAGCCTAGGCAGAAATGTCCACAAGATTCTTATCTCTAGTTAACCACCAGAAAATCAGAAATGGCAGTGGCATTCTGGCTCAAAGTGGTAGAGTACTAGCTTTGAGCTGAAGAGTTCAGGGACAATGCCCAGGCTCAGAGTTCAGAGTTCAAGCCCCACCACTGACCCCAAGAGAGAGAGAGAGAGGGGGAAGAGAGAGAGAGAGGGAGAGAGAGAGGGAGAGAGGGAGAGAGAGGGAGTTTTTTGGGACAAGATCTGACTAAGTAGCTCAGGCTGACTTGGAACTCACCATATTCTTTTGCTTCAGCATCTTAAGTGATAACAATATAGGCATGCATCACCTCACCCACTGGGCTGGAAACTTACTATAGTGGTTAAAGTAGTTGTTTTTGTTTTGAGATTGTTTGGCTTCTCAATGTGTATGTGACTTTCTCATAACCTTGGATATAAAGTGGAAAAATAATTCTTGAAACATGCTAGAAATATTTGCAATATTGTGTCAACACTGTATCTGCTTATTTGGACTATGACTTAGAAGGTTAAAACCTTAGAAAAGTTAACAAATTTGTGTAACAACACAACGGGTTGTTTCTGTAAATCAAGCATTGGAAACAAACTAAATGTCATTAATGGGAGAATGGAAACATTGTGGTGAGTTCAAGTGAATGATCTGGCATATTTACATAGATGTCTATTTCTGAGCTAATGTTAAGGTTTAGATAAAGTTTTAAAGTAGCTAAAATGCTATTATAAATACTTGATGTGCTGGGCACTGGTGGTTCACACCTGTAATCCCAGCTATTCAGGAGATTGAGATCTGAGGATCCCGGGTTTGAAGCCAACTGGGCAGAAAAGCTTGTGAAACTCTCATCTCCAATTTCCCAGCATAAAACTGGATTGAAGGTGTGGCTCAAGTGTAGCATGCTAGCCTTGAGCAAAGTCTAAAGGACAACACCCAGATCCTGAGTTCAAGCCCCAGTTTAAGTACACCTGTGCATCTATGCGCAGCTCACACACACATTAATTTATGGTATACATATAAAATAAAAATGTAAAAAGTCCATGAAATGCTAAATGCCAAATACAATACTGTGTTACATTCCTGGAGAGAGAGGAAGTGGAGATTTTGGTGTGGAACCAGGTAGCTTTGGCTGTAAATGTAAGAATTGTACATGCATACAGAATGTTCTTTGGAATAATGAGCTGAACTAAATAGGGAAAATGTTGCAAAAATGGTACAAGTTGGATAATAGGTATATAAGTCTTTTGTTGTTCCTGACAATGTTCTGAAAGCAGGAAAAAAAAAAGGATTAGAGGAGATGATGCCTGGAGGTGTGAATGAAGAGAAAGTTATTGGGCTAAGAATGGGAATGGCAGACAGGAGATCTGGTGGCAGAAGGAGGAGTGTTTGGGCGAAACTGGTGAATATAAAATATAGAGGTGGGCTGAAACATTCTAATCATTTCTTTCTCTTGGTATTTTTTTTAGAGAAATATGAAACGCAATGGGAGCAGAAATTGTTTAAATAGAAGAAGTAGGTTTGGTTCTCGAGAAAGAGACTGGCTGAAGGAAGATGTGAAGAGAGGCTGTGTTTACCTCTATGGCGCCGATACCACCACTGCCACCACAACTACCACCTCTTCCTCCTCTTCTGCTTCCTCCTCTTCTTCCTCCTCCTCAGACTTACATCTTGTCCTTTGCACAGTAGAGACACCAGCATCCGAAATATGTGCTGGAGAGGGAAGAGAAAGTCTTTACTTACAGCTTCATGGAGACCTGGTTAGGTAAGGTGTGAGGTAGATTTTTCCCTTTTTTTCTTTTGAAACCGAGTCTCTCCATATTCCTGAATGGCCTCTTATTCAGTCTCCCAAATAGGATTATAGGTGTGTGCCCAGCTAAGGTTTGAATTTCACCATGATAAATCTACTTCCTTATCAGTAACATACATTCGTTTGGAAATAGATTGAACTGAAACAGATAATGATTACAGAGTCTATAGACTTGAGGAGATTTCTGCTTGAAATGCTGATGTTATGACTCTTTAAGTTGAGAATTTATCATGAAGGAAAATTTGTTATTTTATTTGGAATACATCATACATTAGGTATTTAAACTTAAAAATTTTACCGGTTAATTTTTTTAGATAAGTGTAAATAGAGTGAGATTAAGATGTAGATATAGAGTAAGAAGCAGATAATTTTGTATGTTCCCTACTCCTCAGCTCCCTAGACCCTCTCCCTCCCCCCCACTTTTTCTTTTTTTCTTTTGCCAGTCCTGGTGTTTGAACTCTGGGCTTGGGCACTGTCCCTGAGCTTCTTTTGCTCAAGGCTAGCACTCTGCCACCTGAGCTACAGCACTACTTCCAACTTTTTCTGAGTAAGTTTATTGGAGATAAATGTCTCATGAACTTTTTCCGCTCAGGCTGGCTTTGAACTGTGATCCTCAGATCTCAATCTTTTTTTGTTTTTTTTTTTTTAAATGGGTCCTAGGGCCTGAACTCTGGGCCAGGGTGTTGTCCTTGAGCTCTTCAGCTCAAGGCTACCGCCCTACTCCTTGAGCCACAGCCCCACTTCCAGTTTTCTGGTGATTAATTGGAGATAAGTTTCTTATATTCTTTAGTGCCTGGGCTGGCTTTGAACTGTGATCCTCAGATCTCAGTCTCCTGAGCAGCTAGCATTACAGGCTTGAGCCACTGTGCCCAGCTCAGATCTCAACCTCTTGAGTAGCTTAGCTTACAGGTGAGGTATAATCCATTAGTGAACCCAGACCCTTTTTTTTTTTTTTCTTTTGCCAGTCCTCAGACTTGAACTTAGGGCCTGGGCACTGTCCTTGGACACTTTTTTTTTTTTTTTTTGTGGATCATGGGGTTTGAACTCTGGGCCTGGGCATTGTCCCTTAGCTCTTCAGCTTAAGGGTACTGCCCTGCCTCTGGGTCTGAATGTTGCCCCTGAGCTCTTCAGCTCTAGGCTACAGCCCTACCCCAGAGCCACAGTCCCACTTCCCATTTTCTACTGATTAATTGTAGAACAGAATCTCACGGTCTTTAGTGCCCAGGCTGGTTTTGAACATTGATCCTCAGATCTCAGCCTACTGAGTAGTTAGCATTATGGGCCTGAGCTACCACGCCCAGTGATAGTGACAATTTTAACCTTAGACATCCATAGATTTTCTGTTTTGTTGTTTTAATTTTAACTTCTTTTAATGAATGAAATAGAACATGTTTCCTTAAGCTTAAAAACCATTCAGTTTTTAAGTTTTTATACAGAAACATGAAGAAAATCTCATAGTTGTTTCATGTTGCACAAAAACTCTTTGATTCAACTTTAAAATTTAAGGTCCTTTTTGATAAAAGATCTGAACTAACTAGGAAAAGAAAGAATGTATCACAACATATTAAGGGGCTAACATGACAAACCTATAGCCAATACCATTTTAAATGAGGAAAAAATTTACTCCTGTCATCTGTCTACTCAGGAGTTCTGAGGATCATGGTTCAAAGCTAGCCTGGGCAGGAAAGCCTGTGAGAGTCTTATCTCCAATTAACTTCCCAAAAGCCGGAAGTGGAGCTCTGGCCCAAGTGATAGAGTGATAGCCTTGAGCACAAAAGCTCAGGGACACCTTCCAGGACTGGTACAAAAAAAAATGGTTATTTGAATTAGGTGCCAAATGTCTTACTATCATTTTTTTCTACCTGTTTACTGTAATAAAGAAATGTCTCAAAACAGAATTCAAAGCTGTTGATTCAATACTTTAAGTGAGAAGTGAAGCTCCCATTTACACCTTGAAAATGTGGTAATAATAGTAACACCTTTTGCTTAGCTGAAAATTGATGTAATTTTAAAGGTGCAAACTGAGGTTTCCTCTGTATTCTTTTTAGAGTTTGGACTAAATCATAAAAAGTAGATTAGCATTTGAATGTTTTCCTTGTTCCCTACATTTCCTAAATCCATTTGTTCAACAAAAGGATCAGACTAAGTGATCCTTTGGCTTTTCTAAATCTTAACACAGATTCTCATCTAATTTTATCAGGTGGAAAGCCTTGACCTAGATTACAGCTGGTATAGATTGATTGCATTCACTTATTTAAGCACATGACGTACTCATTTGTTTACTAATATGTACATGTACAAAGATCTTAGACATGCTAGGGAAACTTCCCCTGGAGCTGTTGTGCTCTTGCTAGTTGTGCAATTAGCTAAGAACCCAAATGTGAAGTAGTTTATCATGAGAATCTAATCTGCATTTAAAGATTATCATGAGAATCTAATCTGCACATATAAATTATCCTTGATAATTTATAATGAAATAGAGTACTTGCCTAGCATGCCTGGAGCCCTGGGTTTGATTCTCCGGTATCATATACAGAGAAAAGGCTAGAACTGGTGATGTGGCTCAAATGGTCGAGCATTAGCCTTGAGGAAAGCCCAAAGACAGTGCCCAGGAAATGACTTCAAGCCCTAGTACAGGCAGAAAGAGAAAAAGGGAGAGAGAGAGAGAGGGAGTGGGAGAGAGGGAGAGAGAATGAAAGAATAATGGAAACTCCATGGTTTGACAGAATGTGTATATTTTA
Organism: Megascapheus bottae; assembly: GCF_031878675.1. Classification (NCBI taxonomy): domain Eukaryota; kingdom Metazoa; phylum Chordata; class Mammalia; order Rodentia; family Geomyidae; genus Megascapheus; species Megascapheus bottae. The sequence goes on along the minus strand of NC_143532.1, from coordinate 9,016,486 downwards.
ATTGTTGGAGTAGAGCTCAAGAACTTATGTAACTAAAGATGATGGTGGTGGATCTCAGCTAAGATGAGTGTTTGCTTGTGTTGGCCAGCGTGTTTAGTGCTTCATGTACATTTTCATCTTTAAGCCTCTATAAGAACTACAAGGGAGATAGCCTCATTGCTTTCAGATTAGGAAGACTCAGGTTCAAGAAACCTGCTCAAGGTCAGACAGGTACTGCCAGGCATTTGGAATGCCCAACATTCAAGGTAGATACCAAACTTTTTCCTTCTGACTAAGGCTTTCCAGGAAAGGAGCTGGCACAGCAGCCCTCTTACTCATTTTTACTGCTTACTTATGCCTATTTCCATATCTTCTTTAGATCTTTTGCTTAGCTGTTAATTGCTGGAGGTCAGCCTTTGGTTATCTAATCAGAGGAATAAGTACTTTAGAATAGCTTTTTATAAGATAGTTGCCCCTCTAGGAATTATCATTTAGAGAACCTTTTTTCTGATTACTTGAAGTGTAATGTTTTCATGGAAGAAATTTTGGAAAATGAAAAAGCATAAAAAGAAATAATATTCAAATGTCAATAGTCTTGTGAGGTAAGCTGTCTTTATTTTATGGATGTGGGAAGTGAGGTTAAGAGCGTTGGTTAAACATCTTAACCTAAGAGTTAAAGCTAGGAAGTGGTTGAGCATGACAACCAGATCTCATCCTTGCAAGATTTTCTTTTCTCCAGATCTTTTATATATACAATTAATAATTACATATTTGGGCTTTTACCATACATTAAATTTTATATTCTCCTACTGTAGTCTATGGTTTTGGTAAAAAATTAGATGGTAGCAACTAAGTGATAGATTGTGCTTCTTGGTCTTCTATTTTCTCCCATTGGTTTTTATATCTATTTTTGTGTAAGTATCAAGTTGTTTGCATTACTATAGCTCTGTAGTGTAATTGAAGTCCAACCTCTTACATTACACTTTTTGGTCAGGGTTACTTTTGCTCGCTCTATGCTTTCATATAAATCTTTAATTTGTCTATTCCTGTGAAGAATGACATGGGGATTTTGATAGGTATTGCATTGAATTATTAGGTTCTTTTCAGTAGTATGGCCATTTTCTTGATATAAATTCTTTCAATCCAGGAGCATGGGCTGTCTTTCCATCTGGTGTGATCTTAATTTTTTTTTTTTTTGTGGGTCATAGGTCTTGAACTCTGGGCCTAGGCGCTGTCCCTGAGCTCTTTAGCTCCAGGCTACTGCCCTACCCATGGAGCCACAGCCCTTCTTCACATTTCCTAGCGATTAATTGGAGATAAGAGTCTCAAAGTCTTTAGTGCCCAGGCTGGCTTTGAACCCTGATCCTCAGATGTCAGCCTCCTGATTAGCTAGGATTGCAGATGTGAGCCACCACGCTTCACAACGATCTTAATTTCTTTCTTTGAGGTTTTATAGTCTTCATTGTAGAGGTCTTTCTAACCTTATGATTAAATTTATACCCAGATATTTACTTTTTATAATTATTTCCTGATTTTTTTCTCAGCCATTCATTGTTCAGCTACATAAGAGGTACTAGTTTGATATTATATTCTAGTACATTGCCAAAAGTGTTTCTCAGGTTTACAAAAAGAAAATTGGTTGGATAATTAAAATTTTTAAGTGCAGGGTCATGTTATTTACAATTAGGGTTAATTTGACTTCTTTCCTTTCTATTTGAATCCCTTTCACTTATTTATTTATTTATTTATTTACTATTTTAGGTCGGTTATGGGGTTTGGACTCTGGGCCTGGGTGCTGTCCCTGAGCTCTTCAGCTCAAGGCTACCACCCTATCCCTAGAGATACAGCCCCACTTTCCCATTTTGTAGTGATTAATTGGAGTTAAAAATCTCACAATCTTTTATGCCTGGGCTGGCTTTGAACCCAAATCCTCAGATCTCAGTCTCCTGAGTAGCTGGAATTACAGGCATGAGCTACGTGACCGGCCCTTCTCTTTCACTTTTTTATCTTGCCTTTTTGCTGACTAGGAATTCTTTTGCATTTAGAGTGGGGAGAGTGGGCATCTATCTTTTCCTGAGTTTAGAAATGAAATTTGTTTTTCCTTATTTAATATGATATTGGCTATAGATTTGCCCTGTATATTCTTTATTATGCTGTGATACATTCCTTCTATTACTAGTTACTTTACATCTTTTATCATAAGAAGGATCTTGAATTTTGTGACAGATTCTGCTTCAATTGGAATGATTGTGGGACTTTTGTCCTCAATTCTGTTTTTTTTTCTTTGTGGATCATGGGGCTTTGAACTCTGGGCCTGGGTGCTGTCCCTCAATTCTGTTTATGTGCAATATTATGTTTATTGAATTACATATGTTGAGTCATCCTGGGATGAAACCAACTAGATCATGGTGTATGATCTTACTAGTAGTATGTTGTTGAATTTGGTTTGCTAATATTTTACTGAGAATTTTTGCACATATGTTCATCAAGAAGGTTGATCTGTAATTATAAAAAAAAATTTTAGCCACTGTACATAGTTGTAATTCCACCTACTCTAGAGCTAGAGATCAAGAGAATCATGATTTGAGGCCAACTGAAATAATAACTCCATCTCAAGCCTACCACCCTACCCATTGAGCCACAGCCCCACTTCCCATTTTTTAGTGATTAATTGGAGATAAGAGTCTCATGTTCCTTAGTTCTTTATTGAGGGGGCTGGCTTTGAGCCTCAATCCTCAGATTTCAGCCTCATGAGTAGCTAGGATTGCAGGTGTTGCTAGGAATTCAGTCTTAATCTAAATTGGATGTGGAGAATGGTTCTGTGTTTTGTTAGGGTCTTTGCTACGATATTCCTTGTGTTGGATTTTAATAGTATCTGGTTCTAGAACTTCTACTGTCAAGTAGAATTCTATTTTGTTTTGTTGTGTTTGTTTTTCAAACAGTCTTGCTATGTATTCCAGGCTGGCCTGGAATTGATGATAGTTTAGTCTCTACCGCTTCAGTGCTGAGGTGATAGAGTACACTATGATTGAACTATGATTGATTGATTGATTGATTGACTTTAAGTTTAGAGAGGATTGAACCTAAGATCTTGTACATGCTAGGTACTTGTTCTGACACTAGTATTCTAAACCCCTAATTGGAACTCTTGTGACATTTGGAATGGAATTTACTGTCCTCTAACTATAATTGCTATTTAGAATAACCGAAGCACAGAAAAATACTACTGTTGGCCAAGAGCCATAATCTGCTGTGGCTGTTTGCTTGGAATTGTCATGCATGTAATACACATTCACATGAACTACAAAATTCTTTTTGTTTAAAAAAGGTTCAAATGCTGAGTATAATGTTCTGTTGCCCATATCACTCTTCTCCATCTCCCGATAATATAATTTCTCTGTTATGTGACAGATTTAACAAATAACTAAAAGCTTGTAGAAATGTAAAACAAAAAATTATAAGCATATTGTAGCATTTCCACCCCCCAACTCTCTCCCTGAGTTTCATGATTAATGGAGTTAATTTCTCATTTTACTCCTTTTGTGCTTCTTAAAAGATTACTTGTTTACTAATTTATACTAAATTAATGTGAGCAGATATAATGTTTTTTAGAACCAGGGAAAATTATTTATTTAAATGGAAATATATAAAGTTTTTGAAGTCTGCAGAAACTTGTCATGCAACATGTGTCAGAATTAGGTTGACATCTTCTCAATTTTCTAGAGAGAAATAGGTAATTTGATTAAGTGAGAATTTGTTTGAATATGTGATTGTTATGTGGAATAAATACATTAAATTCTGTATCCAAGAATAGTAGGGCTCAGACTTAAGTTTTAAAAGATTATCTAATAGGACATTTCCACAAAAGAAATGTACTCATTACCTGACTTATGAAATGGACATTCTTGTGTACATCACCTAATAATAACAGTAAAAATTTTTAAAATAAGATTATTATGGGCATATGGCCAAATTCAACTTTTATAGAAGATTTATCTAAAATATCTGTGACTGTTCCCTAGTTCTCTGTGAGTATTGCTGTTTGTATGTGTGTGGGAGGGTGCTGGGGCTTTGAACTCTGTGTCTAGAGCACTGTGTCTGGACAGTGCTCTACCACTTAAGTCATGCACCTAGCCCTTTTTTGCTTTATTTATTTATTTAGCCAGTCTTTGGGCTTTCTCAAGGCTAGAGCCTCCATCACTTGAGTCACAGCACCACTTCCAGCTTTTTCTATGCATGTGGTACCTAGGAATCGAACCGGGGTCTTTGTGCATACTAGGCAAGCACTCTACCACTAGGCCAAACTCTTGTTCTCTGCTTTAGTTATTTTTCAGGTAGGGTCTTGTGTTTTGGCTCAGGACTGGACTCAGACATCAGTTCTCCTTTTTAGTTCAGGCAAGAGGTTTTCAAAGAGCCTTGAAGGGTCTCTGAGGTTCTTTTAAGGTATGTGTGAGCGGCCAGGAGTTTTGCCTAGTGGTAGAGTGCTTGCCTAGCATGCATGTAGCCCTTGGTTTGATTCCTCAGTACCACATACATAGAAAAAACCAGAAGTGGTGCTGTGGCTCAAATGGTAGAGCTTTAGCCTTGAGAAAGTCCAAGGACAGTGCTCAGGCTCTGAGTTCAAGGCCAAAAAAAGAAAAAAGAGCTAAGTGTGAGATCCAAATTATTTTTATTTTATTTTATTTATTTATTTATTTATTTATTTATTTATTTATTTATTTATTGCCAGACCTGGGCTTGAGGTCAGGGCCTGAGCACTGTCCTTGGGCTTTCTCAAGGCTAGAGCTCTACCACTTGAGCCTCAGCACCACTTCCGGCTTTTTTTCTATGTATGTGGTACCGAGAAATCGAACCCGGGTCTTCGTGCATGCTAGGCAAGCACTTTAACCACTAGTCCAAACTCCCGGCCCCGATCCAAATTATTTTATAGTAAAGCATTCTTTTCATTTGCAACCTCTTTTTCATGCAGTGGAGCTTTTACAAAACATGATTTGAGAATCCCTCTTCTTCCATTAAACCAGCTCTTAAGAAATACACAAAATAGCCAGGAGTTTGGCCTAGTGGTAGAGTGCTTGCCTAGCATGCACTAAGACCCAGGTTCAATTCCTCTGTACCACATACATAGAAAAAGACAGAGCAGGCACAGTGGCTTACACTTGTAACCCTAGGCTGAAATCTGAGGTTTGCAGTTCATAGCCAGCCCCGGCACTAAAGAACATGAGACTCTTATTTCCAACTAACCACTAGAAAACAGGAAGTGGGGCTCGGACTCAAGGGGTAGGGCATTAATGTTGAGCTGAAGAGCTCTGGGACAATGCTCAGGCCCAGAGTTCAAGCCCCATGACCCACAAAAAAAAAATAGAAAGAAATACACAAAATATAAGACTACTACTATTTTTTTTTGCCAGTCCTGGAGACTGAACTCAGGGCCTGAGCACTGTTCTTGGATTTTCTCAAGGCTAGCGCTCTACCACTTGAGCCCCACAGCACCACTTCTGCCTTTTTCTCTATGTATGTGGTACTGAGGAATCGAACCTAGGTCTTCATGCATGCTAGGCAAGTACTCTACCACTAGGCCAAACTCCTAGCCCTAATTTTTTTTTAGGTGCCAGCACTGGTGCTTGAATCCAGGGCCTTATACTCTAGCTTAGCTTATTAGCTTGAGGCTGGTACTCTACCATTTGAGCCACACCTCCACTTCAAGCTTTTTGCTGATTAGTTGGTGGTAAGAGTCTCTTGGATTAGTCTGCCAGGGCTAGCTTTGAATTATAGTCCTCAGATCTCAGCCTCCTGTGTAGCTAGGATTACAATGTTGAGTCACTGATGTCCAATGATTTTAAAAAATTTTAAAACATTTTTACAATGTTTTATTACAACACAATGAATATAATATTGTTATCTAATGTGAATAAGTACTTACAAATTCTCAATTTTGCTAAAATTCTCATTCTAGTAAATATCAATTTATATAACCCATGTAAACAATCTTGGGAGTCTTCAAAGAATATAAAGAGATCTTGAGATCACAAAGTTTGAAAATGACTTGATTGGTAGTTGTATCATATGCTATTAGAGAAAAAATCTTTATTTTGAAATGAAAACTAAGAGTATATTTATTGAAAGATATGTAAAATTAAAAGCAGCAGTTTTATTTCTTATTTAATACTTTTCCTTTTGAATTGTGGAAGCAGGAAACTGGAACCTACTGAGCAACCTCTTCAGATTGTTTATGACTACTTGTCTAGGCTGGGATTTGATGATCCTGTGCGAATACAGGAGGAGGCTACAAATCCTGACCTGAGCTGTATGATTCGATTTTATGGTGGTAAGCATTTATCCATGTCTTGTGAATATCTTAATGATTTTTAAGCTGATTATTTATGTTTTCATCTATCCTTGGTTTTGTTTTGTTTTGTTTTGCCCCCTGAAGTTTTGGGTTTTAAGTTTGGTTTTGTGCTCTCGTGCTCTCAATAGTCAGGTGCTTTCCCAATTGAACTATGTCCCTAGCCCTTCAACTTTTTTTTTTTTTTGCCTGTCGTGAGGCTTGAACTCAGGGCCTGGGCTCTGTCCCTAAGCCTCTTGATCAAGGATAACACTCTACTACTTGACCCCCGGTGCCACTTCTGGCTTTTTTGAGTATTTATTGGTGATGCATCTCACGGGGACTTTTCTGCTTGAGCTGGCTTTTAACCATGATCTTCAGATCTTAGCCTCCTGAGTAGCTAGGATTATAGGAATGAGCCACTGGCACCTGACTTTTTTTTTTTTTTTTTTTTTTGCAAGTCCTGAGCTTGAACTCAGAGCCTGACCACTGTCCTTGGGCTTTCTCAAGGCTAGCATTTTACCATTTGAACTACAGCACCACTGCCAGCTTTTCCTATGTATATGAGCTTTCTCAAGGCTGTGCTCTATACTTTGCTTTGTACTTTGCTTTTATACTTGACCTACAGCTTTGTACATGCTAAGCAGGCATTCTACCATTAGTCCATGTTCTTGGCCCTCCGTTACCTTTTTTTTTTTATTGTAATTAGTAAAAGGGTTACATGATATTTGCCAGATAGACTCCGTTAACTTTTTAAAGCATGCTCAATGTCATAGACTTAATAAGTTGACAGTACCATTTGACACCTTCAGTTTTAAAATGACCTACTTGCTGAAGAATTAAAATATTAACATATATGGGCATAATCATGTATTAAGATTCCTGTTCTCATTTTCTAAACTACTGATGTTTGTTTATTTAGTACTAGTCCTGGAGCTTGAACTTGGGGTCTGGGTGCTGTCCCTGAACTTTTGGTCATGGTTGGTGCTCTGTACGTCATTGTGTATGTATACATCTCCATAGGGCTGCATGGGAGCTAGCTATCCCCAGTGTTTGAAGTGCCCCCCGACCCCCCCACTCTCAGACACATGGATATCTCAGTGATGGTAACTTGGTTTTTATAACAAGTTAATATGGTAAAGAGAAGAATGGGAACTACATCAGAGAAAATGTTTAGACACATTAAAGATCATCACTGAAAGGTATGATTCCTTCTGTCTTGCTCAAATTCTGAATCTAGACAGAGGCAAAATATTTTTGAGGTATTTTCCTTTTTTTTTTTTTTTGCCATTCCTGGGGCTTGAACTCAGGGCCTGAGCAGCACTGTCCTTGGGCGTTCTCAAGGCTAGAGCTCTACTACTTGAGCCATGGCACTATTTCCAGTTTTTTCCTAAGTATGTGGTATTGAAGAATGCTTAGGGGCCTGGAGTTTGGCCTAGAGGTAGAGTGCTTGCCTAGCATGCTCGAAGCCCTGAAGAAGGAGGAGAAAGTAGTCATAGTAAATCGCTTAGCAATGAGCTTTAGACTCCTTGGTTATTGCCTGGGGCCATGAGTGTGCTATCAGTTTATCCTTTTTTGGTACTTGGTAATGAGATCTAAGTGAGCCAGAGGAAGATGAACGAATAATTCACAAGTTAATGGTTGTCAGAAAGGGAAGTAGAGGAAGAGAACTCAAGCAGAGAAGCAGTCTCTGAGTGTGAGATTGTGGTTTCAGATATAAGAAGGAGCTGGTTGATAGGGATGGTGATGGCTTAATTTTGAATATTGGTAAACATCCATTTGGAGATGTCTGGCTTCAGAAATACAGATCTGGTAGAACTAACTACCTTAAGGAAGGTAGAATTTAGAATATAAGTGGAACAACCAGTCCTGAGCTCAAATTCCAGGACTGGCCAAAAAAAAAAAAGGACTATAAGTAGAAGGGCCACTTACAAAATGAGGAGAAATGGCATCTAATAAATCTGGTATTGACACCAGAGGATTTGAAGTAGTCTCAGTCATTTCCATATATATTACATGAGGGAAACACCTAGTTAAGTGGGCAAAGCAATATGGATGTGCACTCTCAATTGTGTGTGTCCATTTCTACATTGCACCCTGGTTCTCCAAATCTGTTTACTGTTTGTAAAACCTCATATTCTCATTTCTGTGAACAATACTCACCTGTTTCTGGAAGTGCTGTTACCAAGAACTTGTATCTCTATTTGTCTCAATGTCTCTTTTACTATATCGGAGTATATGATGACTTCTGAGAATTGGGAGAGTGCTGGAAGAAAGAGAAGCTTGTACATGCATGTGTCAGCTTCTCTTCCCACCACCGTGATGGGAGCACTTCATTCAAATATCACCCATAAACTTTTCCTCATGAAGAATGGAAATAAGAGAATTTTGTCTAGAATAAGAGAACTTCCATAGCTTTTACTTTCTTCTTTCTGAAGTAGACATATTTAATAATCTCCAAACTTCCAGGCACTGGTGGCTCATTCCTGTAATTCTAGCTACTCAGGAGGGTGAGATCTGAGGACCATGGTTCAAAGCCAGCCTGGGCAGAAAATCTATAAGACTGTTATCTCCAGTTAACCACCAGAAAACTAGAAGTGGTGCTGTGGCTCAAGTGGTAAAGTGCTAGCCTTTCATAAAACTCAGGGACAGCACTCAGGTCCTGAATTCAAGCCCCATGATAGACAGACTCCCCCCCCCCAAAAAAAAAATGGTGCCAGGAGTTTGACCTAGTGGTAGAGTGCTTGCCTAGCATGCACTAAAACCCGGGTTTGATTCCTTGGTTACCACATACACAGAAAAAGCCAGAAGTGGCTCAAGTGATAGAATGCTAGTCTTGAGAAAGCCCAAGGATAGTGCCCAGGCCCTGAATTGAAGCTCCAGGACTAGCAAGAAAAAACAAACAAAATATTGAACTCTAAACCATGATACAGTAATAGAATGTAAATTTTGTTAGTAAAGAGAAAGAAATCAGTAAGGTAGATAGGGTTTTTTTTTTGCAGTTTACTTATGAAATTTATTTTCTTATATAAATTATGTATTTCTCTGGGCAGACAGCCTTCACCTTACTGCAATAATAGCACTTTTTTTTTAAAGACAGGTAGTTTAAAGGCACAAAATAACTGTCAGAACTGGGTTTCAGCTGTGTCTGACTTCAAAGTCTATGTTGTTAACCTCTCTGCCATATTGCTTTTCTCTGCATGTTCATGAGAGATGGTTATATAAAGAAGGGTTAACATTTACATCTGAAGGGTACAGAGTGTTGATCTGTGCATCAAAAGTCACAAGAATTCCCACTACGTGAGTTAGTGGTGTTATTTTGGGATTCAGATCTTACTTTGTAAAATCCATATTGCTTGGTTATGTATAAATAAGATTGCTAAATGCTGGCACATAATACTCTCCTTTTCCTTTCCGATGCTATACTAGTTTAAACAGTCGATTATGAAGATTTGTTTTCTTTTCAGAAAAACCATGCCAGATGGATCATCTGGATCGAATCCTACTGTCTGGCATCTATAATGTCCGCAAAGGAAAGACTCAGCTGCATAAGTGGGCTGAACGCCTAGTTGTTCTCTGTGGTACCTGCCTTATCGTTTCTTCGGTAAAGGACTGTCAAACAGGAAAGATGCACATTTTGCCTTTGGTTGGGGGAAAGGTAAGAATCACAAAGATGAATTATTCATCTGATCATTAAGAAAATTGGGGGGCCAAGGGTTTGCCCTAGTGGTAGAATGCTTACCTAGGATGCATGAAGACCTGAGTTCCATTCCTCGGTACCACATACATAGAAAAAGCCAGAAGTGGTTCTGTGGCTCAAGTGGTAGAGCTGTAGCCTTGAGAAAGCCCAAGGACAGTGTTCAGGCCCTCAGGCCCTGAGCCCAAACCCAGGACTGGCAAAAAAAAAAAAAAATTGGAGTGGGACTATGTAACTCAATGATAGGCTGGTTTGATGTAGTATATCTTGAGGTTTAGTCCCCAGCACAGAAAAAGAAAAGGAAATAAAATTAAGAAAATATCACATGTACTTTTTGTAGTTTTTTTCCCATAACTTTTCAAAGAAGTTAAGATTAACATCATTAAAGATTGACTTTCTGGGAGATTCAGAATCCGTCCATGCCTCTAAATCCTGCTGCAGAACTGCTCTGGTTAAACACTTTCGCTTTCACACCAGGCATAGATAAGGGAGAAACTTGTCTTTGGAAACTAGAAATGAGACACCAATATCAGTTCCAAAAATAGATTCCTTTTAATTTATTTCATTTCCTCACTAGATTAGGGCTGAGAGTTGGGTTGTCATGATCCTCAGTGCAACAGCAAGAGATATGCCACTTCTGCATCTTTCTTGGAGAGTTTGACCTCCCAGAAAAGGTGTGTCCTTACTAGTTAGATAAATAAAGTGACTGGTGACCATAAACACATATTAATATTTAAAGAAAGCTACATATAATTTTCATTTAATTATTGAATGACGTAAATAATATAAATTAAAGAGGACTTCAAAGCTGGGTGCTGGTGGCTCATGCCTCTAATCCTGGCTACTCAGAAAGTTGAGATCTGAGGATCATGATTTGAAGCCAGCCCAGGTAGAAAAGTCCAGGAGACTCTTACCTCTAATTAAATATCTACAAACTGAAAGTGAAGCTGTGACTCTAAGGGGTAGAATGCTAACCTTGAGCACAAAAGCTCAGGGACAGTGCTTGGGCTCTATGTTCAAGCCCTTAGACTATCCTCTCTCTCTCTTTCTCTCTCTCTCTCTCTCTCTCTCTCTCTCTCTCTCTCTCTCTCTCTCTCTCTCTCTCTCACACACACACACACACACACACACAAGATAAATGTGAAAAGACATAATTGTGTTTTGAAATATAAAGTATAAATGTAAAGTGGTTAGTTGGTCTGAAAAGGTAGGCTTGCTGGTTTCTGGGTCTGAAAGGTTTTGGACAGGCTTAGTGCTTGAAGCCAAGAGACAGTTATTGCTTTTGAAAGAAGCTAAAAACAAAAACTACTGTTAACTGAATCAAGGCAAATTTGTGACTGCGGTCCTGAAAGGGTGGGAGAACCTAGTATATAGACAGAAGTGCACTAAGTGGGCTTAATGAACTGAATGCATATAAGTTCAAAGTCATCCATGGGGCAAGAATCAGCCGAGTGTCAGATCTGATTCTGATCTTGGAGGCTGAAGATAAATAGCTTGAGTAGGAGGAAGTGAAGGAGGACATGGTTGAGATTTGGTGGGCAAGGAAGTAGGAAAGCACTCTCACTTAGCTTTTTACACTCAAGGTTTTGCTTTGCTACTTGAGACACAACTCTACTTCTAGCTTTTTGCTGGTTAATGAAGAGTCTCATAGGCTTTTCTGTCCAGGCTAGTTTTGAACCAAGATCCTTGAATCTCAGCTTACTGAGTAGGTAGGTAGAATTACAAGCATTGAGCTCCAGTGCCTGGCTAAGATTTTTTTCTTATTCAATCTGCCCTAAAGAAAAACAGAAAAAGAAAAGTATAAGATACAGCTGTGTCCTAAGTAAGTAAAGTGTGATACTGCCTTAGGATGAGGGATATGCCTGGAAGATAGAAATCTAATTGAGAAGGTTGAAAATGAAATGATAGGAAAACATGTACTAGTTAAATAACAAGGAAAAGAAAATTAATGTAGTTCTAATTAATGCCATTAAAGGTTATTTGTGGAAGTTGATCTGGAACAAAGGACTTGTATCTAGAATATATAAATAACTTGTAATTAATAAACAAAAAGAAAAATAACCCAGTAAAGAACAAGGAAAAAAAATTTTTTTTTTGCCAGTCCTGGGCTTGAGCTCAGGGCCTGAGCACTGTCCTTGGACTTTCTCAAGGCTAGAGCTCTACCACTTGAGCCTCAGCACCACTTCTGGCTTTTTTCTATGTATGTGGTACCGAGGAATCGAACCTGGGTCTTCATGCACGCTAGGCAAGCACTTTAACCACTAGGCCAAACTCCCAGCCCCCAAGGAAAATTTTTGAATAGATCCTTTACCAAGAACATGTGAAGACTGCAAATAAATATATGAAAAGATCCTCAGCACCATTAGTCATTAAGGAAATGAAAATGAAAATCACATTGATACATACCATTAGAATGGCTAAAATTTAAAAAAAAAAACTGTTGAATACCAAGTTTGGAAAAGACGTGGAATAACTGAACCACTTTTATATCATTGATGGGAATGAAGTTACTTGGGAAAGCAGTTTGTTCGTGTGCGTGCGTGCGTGCGTGTGTGCGTGTGTGTGTGTGTGTGCGCACGTGTGTGCATGCCAGTGCTGGGGCTTGAGCTCAGAGCCTGTCCCTGAGCGTCTTTTGCTCAAGACTAGTACTCTGCTACTTGAGCCACAGCACCACGTCCGGCCTTTTCTGTTTTATGTGGAACCAGGAATTGAACCCAGGGTTTCATGCATGCACATTCCCAGCCACAGCTAGTTCTTTTCTTGTAAAATTAAATATTCTTATTAGATGATCCAGTAACCATGCTCCTAGTAACTTACCCAAGAGGAATGAATGTGTTTCTATAGGGACTTGCAAGTGAATATTCATAACAGCCCAAATCAGGAGCACCCTAAGTGCTTATTAACTAGTGAACTGATAGATAGGACCTATACAATAGAATATCGCTAAGCAGTGAGAAAGAATGAGTTGCTGACACACACAAAACAAGAATCCATTTGGAAGACATTATTGTAAGAAAAAGCAGCTAGACACCAACATCCACTTGGCATGTTTCCACTTACATGAAATTCTGGAAAAGGGAAAAAATAAAAAAGTTATAGTGATGGAAAACAAATCAGCTATAGGGAAGGGATTGACTGCAAAGGGGCATAGGATATTTGAGGGGGAATAGGTATGTGTTACATTACCAAGATACAGCAGACACCCCACTTTGAGTCAGTGGATTTAAAAAGTCTTTTTATTTAGAGTATACTATTTTTATTTAAGCAAAACTGACCTTCCTCAAAATAATCTTTTCTTTTTTTTTTTTCTTGACTTTTTTTTTTTCCAGTCCTGGGCCTTGAACTTAAGCCCTGAGCACTGTCCTTGAGCTTTCTCAAGGCTAAAGTTGTACCACTTGAGCCACAGCCCCACTTCTGGCTTTTTTCTATGAATGTGGTACTGAGGAATAGAACCTGGGTCTTCGTGCATGCTAGGCAAGCACTCTACCACTAGGCCAAACTCCTGGCGACTTTTTTTTTTGCCAGTACTGGGGATTGAACTTTTTTTTTTTTCCCATCAGTGTGGGACTTGAACTCTGTGCCTGGGCGCTGTCCTTGAGCTCTTTAGCTTAAGGCTACTGCTCTACCCCTTGAGACATAGTGCCAGTTCTGATTTTCTGGTGATTAACTGAAGATAAAAGTCTCACGGACCTTTTAGTGTCTGGGATGACTTTGCACTATGATCCTCAGAACTCAGCCTCCTGAGTTGCTGGGATTATAGGCATGAACCACCGCACCAAACTGGGGATTGAACTTTTAAGAACTTGTGCTTGCTTGCACATGGCTGGTACTCAACTATTTGAGCCAGGCCTCCAATCTGGCTTTTTTTTTTGCCCGTACTGAGGCTTGAACTCAGGGTCTGAGCACTGTCCTTGGGCTTTCACAAAGCTAGAGCTCTATCACTTGAGCCACAGCACCACTTCTGGCTTTTTCTATATATGTGGTACTGAGGAATCAAACCCTGATCTTTATGCATGCTAGGCAAGCACTCTACCACTAGGCAAAACTCCTGGCCCCAAATTGTTCAGGATTTTTTTTTTTTTGCCAGTCTTGGGGTTTGAACTCAGGGCCTGGGCACTGTCCTTGGGCTTTTGTTTGTTTGTTTGCCAGTCCTGGGCTTGGGCTTAGGGCCTGAGCATTATCCTTGGCTTTCCTCAAGGCTAGAGCTCTACCACTTGAGCACCACTTCTGGCTTTTTCCCCACCTATGTATGTGGTACCAATTAATCGAACCAAGGTCTTTGTGCATGCTAGGCAAGCACCCTACTACTAGGCCAAACTCCTGGCCCTCTTTGGGCTTTCTTAAGGCTAGTGCTCTACCACTTGAGCCGAAGCATCATTTTCAGCTTTTTCTGTGAATCTGCCTTTTTGTTTGTTAATTAGAGATGGAGTCTTGTGCACTTTTCTTTCTGGGTTGCCTTTGAACTGATGTTTTCCAAGTCTCAGCTTTCCAAATAATTAGGACTATAGGTGTGAGCCACTAGCTCTCCAAAGTATTGTGTGTGTGTGTGTGTGTGTGTGTGTGTGTGTGTGTGTGTGTGTTGAGAGAGAGAATGAACCACTAGCTCCCCCAAATATCCACTAGCTCCCCAAAATATCATTTGTGTGTGAGAGAGCATAGCACCCCAAAATATTGTGTGTGTGTGTGTTTGTGTGTATGTGTGTGTGTGTGAGAGAGAGAGAGAATGAGAAAGTGTGTGAGTGTGAGTCTAAGCTCCAGAACCAATACTGGGGCTTGGATTCAGGGCTTGGGCACTGCTCTTGAGCAATTTTGCTGAAGGCTAACATTTTACCATTTGAGCCACAGCTCTGCTTCTGGTTCTTTTTGGTGCTTAGTTGTAGATAAGAGTGTCACGAATTTTCCTGCTTAGGCTGGCTTCAAACCATGAGGTCTCAGCCTCCTGATTAGCTAGGATTACAGATGTGAGCCACCAGAGCACTGGTTTCCTCAAAATCTTTTAATGGGAAAAGCATTATTAGAGATAAAGAAACTTACTGCAAATGGTGGAAACGCATTTAGTTATGAATAGTTAGTAATTTTAGTTATATATTCATATATAGCATTATCGTGTCAATATGGGATGCAAAATTATAGGGAAATCAAACAGTTTTCCTGGGATATTCACAAACATTTCTCTGTATTTGGTGTTGGAGGATTCTTTATGCTTTCTCTTTGAAACATTCTTTTTTTTTTTTTTTCAGTTGTGGGCCTTGGTGCTGTCCCTGAGTTCTTCAGCTTAAGTCTAGTGCTCTACACTTTGAGCCACGGCACCACTTCTGGTTTTCTGGTGGTTAATTTTGATGTGTCTCATGAACTTTCATGCTCAGACTGGCTTTGAACCTCAATTCCTCAAATCTCAGCCTCCTGAATAGCTAGGATTACAGGTGTGAGCCACCGGTGCCTGGCTTCTTTGAAATATTCTATAGTAGTGAAAAGGTTATTTCAGAACATTATCTGTTCTTCATTTCAATAAGATCTTTTATTTTGACATAGACTTATTCAATGGCAGTGATTTATTTCATAAAAAATTATTGTGTTGTGAAAGTTACAACTGAATGCCATGAAACGTACTTAATTTTAATGAACCATTTCAGTGTGAATTTTGGTCCAAAGTATTTTGTGTTTCTGTCATTTGGTGCACTCTTTAGTTGGCACTAGAAAAGTAATGATTTACAATTATAACTTGTAAATTTTCAGCTTATCTGCCAAGATTCAGTAGTTATGACAATATTAAAGGAAGATGCCAAAGATATAAGTGATTTCATGACTATAAAAAGAGTTCATCTTCTTCACGGCAATGTGTGTTGTATTGTTATAGTTTGAAGAAGAGCTTCTTGGACTTTTGGTTTGTTTTGATTTTGAGATAGAATCTTGCTATGTAGCTCAAGCCGGCTTTAAATGAGTGGTTTTTTTCTTCTTCAACCTCCTGAGAGCTAGGCCTATACCTCCATATCTATCTATATTTCTATGAATATCAGTTTTGTGCCTTGAATCTCTACCACCACTCCGAAAATAGGGCTTGGGGAGGTTTATCTCTTAACCTTGTGAAAGAGGTTTCAGTGGCCTCTTTAGAGGGTTTGATAAAGATCCTCGCAGTAAGGAGTGTGTATACTTGTGCCTGGCCTCCTCACTTGGAACTCTTGAGAACAAGAGATATGCTCCTTTGCTGTTGGTAACATAGCAAGTTTTGCTGATGGGATCATTGTTTACTCTGGGTTTCTTAGAGTGTGACTCATTGGCAGATGGCTAGAGGCAGCAGGGTGAGGGGAGCATGAGAAGGGAGAGAGTAGGAGCTTGAGAGCAAGTGTGTATATACAAGTGGGTGAGCACACAGGCCATAATGTGTGGGGGTACAGTCCCTTAAATTTTCATATTTGTACAACTATCACCACAGTCATTTTTAGAATCTTTTTATGACCAAGAAATCCTGCACCCTTTGTCATCCTTTCAGTTCCTCCAAGTCCCAAGCAACTACTAGTGTACCTTCTGACCATCAATTTACCAGCACTAGACATTTTATATAAATGGAATCATAATTACATGGTTCTTTGTAACTGAGACCTCTCACCTGAGATAATGTTTACCATGGGAGCATGTATCAATACTCTTTGATCCTATTTATGGTCAAATAATATTCTGTTATATGGATATGCTAGCTTTTGTTTCTACTTTATGGCTATTATAGATAATGCTGTTATGATAGTCATATGAAAGTTTTTGTGCAATAGGTGTTTTCGATTTTCTTGGATATAAGTATAGGAGTGGAATTACTGGCCATAGTGGGTATGTTTGATCTTTTTTTCCCCCCATTTTTATGTTTGATACTTTTAAGAACTGACAAACTGTTTTTCAAGGTGGTTACACCCTTTTCTAATTTCACCAACAGTGTACATGGATTCCAGGACAAATTGTTTTTCAAGATGGTTACACCCTTTTCCAATTTCACCAGCAGCGTATAAGGGTTCCAGTGTCTCCATCTTTGCCAATATTTATTATATAATAATTACTATTATTATATAATAATATTTTCCTGATGGTCATTGAAATGGATCATCATTTCATGTGCTTACTGGCCAAATACGTGTCCCTGTGTTCTTTGGAGAAATGCCTATTCAGATCTTTTTTTTTTGCCAGTCCTGGGGCTTGAACTCAGGGCTAAGCACTGTCCTTGGACTTTCTCAAGGCTTGCATTCTACCACTTGAGCCACAGCACCACTTCCGACTTTCTTTTCTATGTATGTGGTACCAAGAAATCGAACCTGGATCTTAGTGCATGCTAGGCAAGAACTCTACCACTAGGCCAAACTCCTGGCCCTATTTAGATCTTTTATAAATAAAAGCAAACAAACATAATTTGTCATGTTGTTCACTTTTGCTTGTTTTTTGGAGGGGAGGGGTTGGTCATTGGACTTGAACTCATAGCCTAGGCATTGTCCCTGAGCTCTTTTGCTCAAGGTTATCACTCTACTACTTTAATGTGCAGTTCTACTTCCAGTTTTCTGGCAATTAACTGGAGATAAGAGTCTCACAGATTTTCCTGCCTTGGCTGGCTTTGAACTGCAATCCTCAGATCTCACCCTCCTAAGCATTTAGGATTACAGGCGTGAGCCACTGGCATCTAGATTTCTTTTTGCTTTTTGAAGATTTCTAGTCAATTGTTTTGGTTTCTCCCTTCTTCAGATAGAAGAAGTAAAACGCCGACAGTATTCCCTTGCATTCAGCTCGGCAGGAGCCCAAGCTCAGACCTATCATGTCAGCTTTGAGACTTTAGCTGAGTACCAGAGGTGGCACCGGCAAGCATCTAAGGTAATTAATACACTGTCAGATGTCCTGGTAAGGAGATAAAGATGCAGAAGCATAATAGAAATGAATTGTAAAACTGAGGATAAACGTTTGAAAGACTAATATTATTCTTACAACAAATGAAGAAACTGTGGAAATAAGTAGCAGAGCCAGTGTGGTTATAAAAGATTATATCTTGGGCTGGGATTTTGGCATACTGGTAGAATGCTTGCCTACCATGCATGAAGACCCGGATTCAATTACTGGGTACCACACATAGAGAAAAAGCCAGAAGTGGTGCTGTGGCTAGAAGGTAGAGTGCTAGCCTTGAGAAAGCCCAAGGATAGTGTTCAGGCCTTGAGTTCAAGCCCTAGAACTGACAAAAGAAAAGCAAAAAACAAAAAAACTTTGAAAGAGAGTACCATGTGAAAAGATGTGAGGAATCAAGCCCAGGGCTTCCTGCATGCTAGGTGAGCACTCTGCCACTAGGCCACACTCCTGGCTCTCTTTTGAAGATTTATGCAGTTATTTTGAACCATCTCAACATTCTTCCTTGTAAGACTATGAACATGATAACATGCTAATGTTTCATCTTTATGTGATGTGCAGTTCTTTTATCTTTTATTTATACCTTTGTTTTTTAGGTGGCTTATGATTTTTTGTGTGTATATGTGTGTGTGTGAGTACCATTCTGTCTGATGTGCTAGATGAAAGATACTCAGTACTAGCTCAGAAGGCTAATCGTTTTGATCTTATTTAGGTGGTGTCTCAGCGAATCAGTACAGTGGATCTCTCATGTTACAGCCTTGAGGAGATTCCTGAACATCTCTTTTACAGTCAAGATATCACCTACCTCAACTTGCGACACAACTTCATGCAGTTAGAAAGACCAGGGGGCCTCGACACACTCTATAAGTATGTTTTAAGACCAGTATATTGAAAAAAAGTTGCAATCAGTTTCTTAGTGCTTCATATCTTTATGAACTATAATTATTATATTTACTATATCAATCTATTTTCTATTTTTCTAACAAAATGCTGGAGGCTAAATAATGTATAAAGACATTTAAGTCCAATTTCAGACAGCCCCATCATTTCAGCCTTGATTGGGCTTCTTCACCTAAATTATTTCATGGTAGAAGGAGAGATAGAATATAAAATGAGAAGTCACAGATTCAGGATTAGGCTGCTGGTGTAGAACAACCCATTTTGGGGAAACTAACTTCCTCTATGAGCTCAGCATTAATGTCTTTTGAGGGCAACACCTCAAAATGGCCTATTTCTGATAGGCCTGATCTCTTAAAGGTCCTTCATTTCTTAGTCCTACCATCCCAGAGGAGTAAGATTCTAGCATATGAAACTGTGGGAGATGAACCATACCCAAACTATAGCATTTACCATTATATACTAAATTTGCTATACCTTTTGAAGAAGTAAAAAAAATATGTGTGTGTGTATATATATATATATATATATATATAATTACTATTTTGTCAATCTTGGGACTCAAATTCTGGGCTTGGGTGCTGTCCCTGAGCTCCATTTTGCTTAAGGCTAGGCTACCATTTCAGCCATAGCATCACTGCCAGCTTTTTCTGTGATTAATTGGAGAAAAGAATCTCATAGCCTTTTCTGCTCGGGCTGGCTTCAAACCATGATCCTCAGATCAACCTCCAGATTAGTTCAATGTCAGATGTCCTGGTAAGGAAATTTTCTTTTGTACCTGTTACTTCCAACTATTGTGTCTTTTGTTACCTATGAAATCTTTCTCTTCTAATAGAGGAACCATTTCATCCCTACAGGATTATGGTCTACATACTTTTTCAATCTTATTTGTTAGAATGTATGCCACAATTTATACCTTCCCCTCATCCTACATCATTCCTCCAGTTAAATGCCCATGAATAAATATGTGGCATTATAATTGTCTGAGCTGCCTGTGTGGGGAAAGGAAAATTTGGAAATTAAAGCATTCAAAGTAGTTAAAATTACATGGTGATTTAAATGATAATGTACATTGAAGTGACATATTTTATGTATTTCCTTTTCATCTTATATTTCCAGAGTCATTCCCAGAACATTCCATTTTTTAAAAAATCCCATCTGAAGTTATTTTAATTTTTTTTTCTTTCTTGTGAGTCATGGGGTTTGAACTCTGGGCCTGGGCGTTGTCCCTGAGATCTTCTAGTGATTAATTGGAGGTAAGAGTCTCACATTCTTTAGTGTCCAGGCTGGCTTTGAACCACAATTCTCAGACATTAGCCTCCTGAATAGCTAGAATTTCAGGCATGAGCCACCTCCCGTGGCTTAAAAGTTTGTTTTTTTTTAACAATAATCCAACACTTAGTAAGATATTTACTTTAGTAATATTTGTATATAAAAAAGAAAGTGATGGGGCTGGGAGTTTGGCCTAGTGGTAGAGTGCTTGCCTAGCATGCACAAAGACCTGGGTATGATTCCTCGGTACCACATATATAAAAAAAAAAGTTGGAAGTGGTGCTGTAACTCAAGTGGTAGAGTTTTAGCCTTGAGAAATCCCAAGGACAGTGCTCAGAGTTAAAGCCTCAGGTTAGGCAAAAAATTAAAAAAGTGAGTTATATACTAATAAGGAAGTCAGCTTCTGTTTTCCCCTTTTCAGTTGATATGAAGATAGAGTTAATCCAGTAAGAAGACTGGGTCCAAAATTTTGAAGTGAAAGATTCAATTCAAACAAATAATCAGTAGTTAAGGCTAAGTCAACTAGAAATCAGAAGTTAAAACTTAGAGTTTTAAAGTCAGGTACCAAGGACTCAAAATCTGGAAGCAGAGAACCGAGGATCTCGGTTTAAGCCAACCTGGGCACTAAAGAACATGAGACTCTTTTCTCCAATTAACCACTAAAAAAACCTGAAGTGGCATTGTGGCTCCATAGGTAGGGCAGTAGCCTTGAGCCTAAGAGCTCAGGGACAGTGTTCAAGCCTCACAACTGACAAAAAAAAATTCAGAAGCAGGCTGCATATCATTGTTATAGAAAATAACACCTTAGCCTTGCCATTTTTTTAATTGTATTTTTGTTTTGGTCATGGGGATTGAACTTGGCCTGGGAGCATCCCTGAGCTCTTTTTTTCATATATTTTTTATTGTAATTAATAGAAGGGTTACATTATATTCACCAGATAGAAGGTGCATTACTTCACAAACATTGATGCCCTTTCTCATGTTTTGGTCCTCATTTCCTTCCCCCCACCCCACATCTCATCTTGTTTTCCCTCCCTTCCTGTCCTATTTCAAATAATCAAATAAACATATATACATCATATCAGGTAACAAGGTAAAATACTGTAACGACATGAGATAACCAAGGGACAGCAAAAGAGATGAGAGATAACATAGCACATTAAAGACAACAATCACTCATTACATGGCTTCTGGAGGTCCTTTCATTTAGCGTCATCCTATATGGCCTTATGTATCTAGGTTTTGCCCTATTGTAAATCTCTGCTAGGAGAGTCCAAGTTTCTACTGATTCTGACAAATGAGGGAAACCATTGAGCCTATGTTCCTTTGAGTCTGGCTTACTTCACTTATTTTTTCTAAATGTTTACATTTCTTTACAAATGGTGCAATGTCATTCTTTCTGACAGCAGCATAGAATTCCATTGTGTATAAATAACACATCTTGTTGATCCACTCATCAACTGGGTTGGTTCCATATCTTTGCTATGGTAAATAGTGCTGCAGTGAACATCGTTGTGCTAGGGGATTTAGTATGTCCTTGTTTCTGGACGATTGGGTAAATGCCAAGTAGTGGAATTGCTGAGTCACAGTGGATCTCTGTGTTTACTCTTTTGAGGAACCACCCACCATACTGCCTTTCATAATGGTCGAATGAGTTTGCACTCCCACCAGCAGTGTATTAGTGATCCCTCCTGCCAGCGTCTGTTATTAGATTTCTTGATCATGGCCATTCTAACTGGAGTGAGGTGGAATCTTAAGAGTTGTTTTGATTTGCATTTCTTTTATGGCCAGAGATGTTGAGCATTTCTTCATGTGTCTATAGTCCATTCTTATTTCTACTTCAGAGAAGACTCTCTAAGTCCTTGGCCCATCTTTAATGGGATAGTTGTTTCTTTGGAGATTGAATCACTCCAAAACTATTTTTTTAACTGTTGTTGCAGGGTATAAAATTAACCCTCAAAAATCAACTGCCTTCCTATATGCCAACAATGAGAGGAACGAGGCAGCAATCAGGAAAGCAACTACTTTTGCAATAGCCTCAAAGAAAACAAAGTACCTAGGAATTAACTAAGAATATAAAGGACCTTTTTTTTTTTTTTTTTGCCAGTTGTGAGGCTTGGGCTCAGGGCCTGAGCACTGTCCTTGGATTTTTCAAGGTTAGCACTCTACCACTTGAGCCTCAGCACCACTGCTGGCTTTTTTCTATGTATGTGGTACCAAGGAATCGAACCTGGGTCTTCGTGCATGCTAGGCAAGTACTCTACCACTAGGCCAAACTCCCAGCCCTATAAAGGACCTTTTTGATGAAAACTTTAAAACCCTGGAAAAGGAAATTAAAGCAGAACTGAGTAAATAGAAAAACCTTCCATGCTTCCTGGATTGGAAAAATTAACGTTGTAGAAATGGCAATCTTGCCAAGGGCTATCTACAAATTCAATGCAATACCCCTAAATATCCCAATGTCATTCTTTAAAGAAATAGAAGAGGCAATCCAAAATTTCCTATGGAATAATAAAAGACCCCATGTAGCAAAAACAATTCTTAGCAGAAAGAATAGCGCAGGAGGAATTTCAATACTAAATTTTAGACTATTACAGAGCTATAGTAACCAAAACATCTTGGTATTGATACAAGAACAGGTCTGAGGACCAATGGAATAGAACTGAGGACCCAGATATTAAACCACAGACCTATGCCATCTAATCTTTGACAAGGGAGCCAAAAAAATAGAATGGAAGAAAGACAGCCTCTTCAACAAGTGCTGGCAGAACTGGTTAAGCACCTGCAGAAAACTAAAGTTGGACCCTTCTTTGTCACCCTGTACCAGGATTAACTCCAATTGGATCAAAGACCTGGAGGAAAAAGATACCCTGAAAACTTTACAAGAAGGAATAGGAGATACACTAGGTCTCCTTGGCATAGGTCAAAACTTTAATAAGGACCCAGAAACACAACAAATCAGAGAAAGTCTGGATAAGTGGGACTGCATTAAACTCCAGAGCTTCTGTATGGCAAAGGACATAGCTAGTAAACTAACTAGAAAGTCTACAGAGTGGGAGAAGATCTTCACTAACCATACAACAGACAAAGACCTCATATCCCTGAGCTCTTCAGCTCAAGGCTACCGTCCTACCCCTGAGCCAAGCCCCACTTCCCATTTTCTAGAGGTTAATTGGAGATAAAGAGTCTCGGGTCCTTTTGTGCCCGGGCTGGCTTTGAACCTTGATCCTCAGATCTCAGCCTCCTGAGTAGCTAGGATTGCAGGCATGAGCCACCTCACCTGGCAGCCTTGCTATTTTATACCTGTATAACAACTATAATGATCTCATAGCCCAGAAAGACTCTGGATTCATTTTATGACCATACCATTGCTGGGTAAGTAACTGAAAGTTACTATTTCATGTTAAATGCCAACTCAGGTTTTACAGTAAAGTGTTATAACAAACATGGTTCAGGCCCAGTTTCATTGGACATGTAAGTCGATATAATTTCAATATGAATAAAAGCAGTTCTTATTTGACGTACATATTTCTTAGCTAGTTCTCTTTCTATAAGTTGATTAATTTTTATGACTTTTATATATTACATCTAGGAATTTAATAACAGAAAAGTTTTCAAATGTATTTGGGTCATTGCTTGACAGAAAAGAATTATACCAGCATGAATATCATTCAGTATTTTGTCTTTTTAGGGAGAAGAAAACAGTCACATTTGACCTGTTTTTCTGGTAGTGTAAACTTAGCTTAGTCATCTTAGCATTCTCTATGCTACATGGTATTTGGCACTTACTGATTGTTCAGTACCTATTTTGGGGACAAATGCTATGTTGGTCATATAAAATAATTCTTTAGCTGGGTGTAGTAGCACAAGCCTGAAATCCCAACATTCAGAAAGTGTTATCAAGAGGATTGCCAGTTCAGAGCCAGCCTCAGTTACATAGTGTTGTACCCAAATTCCTAGAACCCTGAAAAGACCACCAGAGGCCACAGTCAAAGCTAAAAAGCAAGGGTGGTTTATTTATGAGTCTAGACTCGGACCTCCGCGTACCCGTAGCCGGCAATGCTGAGAGGTCCTGAGCAAGAACTTTACACAGCTTTTATAGGGGAATTACAATTACCTGATTGGCTATTTGATAACTCAAACCACTGGTCGAATCAGCTCAGGTGTCTAACCACTGAGCACCAAGCTGTTACCACCTGGGGTTCAAGTACATGGACCCTGAACAAGGGGGAGGGTCAGCCCCAGAACATGAGACAGGAGGGAAAACCGAGGGAAAAAATTCCTTCACTTTGCTCCCTTTCCCGTTTTAACACCATTAGGTGGAAATGCACAACTATGAGTATTTACCCACACAAAGTCCCTGTCCAGATACTGCCCATAACTATTGATTTTGGCGGCGTAACTATTTTTAACTGGCTACTTTTGGTCCAATCAGTCTTCCAAGTTGTCTCCACTGAGGGTTCTATGAAGTCTGGAAATGGGTCCACTGGCTTGGCATGGGTGTAATGGATCCAAGAAGCTACTCTGTCTACTTTGAGGGCGGTGGGTGTTGTCAGGGTGACCTGAAAGGGTCCTTTCCATCGTGGTTTCACGAGTACCCAATCACCTGGTCTATAGTGATGAGGCACCAGAGGTGGTTCCATCTTGTACAGGTACCTCAGCTTGGGCCAGACTTCTTGGCCACTATCTGTGCAGTTTGCCTTTTTGTGGGGAAGCCTTGACTCATAAAGTCAACCTCCCAATAGGCTCCTGGCTTGTCCCCTTGCTGCCTTGCCCCTAAATTTTGCCGATTTCTCCTTACATTATTTAGCTGACATAGTCATTCTCTGTTGCTCTCAGCTGTTTCTCCTCTGGGGCATCTCTATTATTAAAAACTGAGCGAGCAATCCTGAGTAAATCTTAGAGGACCTAGAAGGAAAAAGTATCCAATTTCGGTAGCTTCCTCTTAATATCTGAAGCCGCCTGGTTAACAAAAGGACATGACTACAGCTGCCTGATTTTCAGGGGCCTCGGGGTCCATTGGGGTGAACCGTCTAAAGGCTTCCATTAATCTCTCTAAATACTCAAGAGGGAGTTTCTGCTTTACCTTGAAAAACTGAATACACCTTAGCCAAATTAGTGGGCTTGCGAGCAGCAGCCCGGAGACCCGCCATTAGAGTCTGGTGATAAACCCATAGCCTGCCTCTACCTTCTGCCATGTTGTAGTCCCATTTATCATAAATGCAAGAGTGCACCAAAAGTCTCAGATTTCTACAGACAGGTGACATCGATAAACAAATTCACATTTAAATCTCTAAAACTTTTAACTCAAGGAAATAGCCAAATTCCCTAATACCTCTGGGCTAAACAAGATACAATATTAAACAGCTCTACCCAATTACGTTTAAAGCGTGCAAAATTAGTGTCAGCTGTACATTTTCTGGAAGTTTGTTTTAAGAGTTTTGCCAATCTTACTCTTGCAGGTGAGAACTAAGTTCTTTTACAAGGTACTTTAGCTTGTTACAACTGCTGCCACACGGGAGCGGCCATACCAGGCCCGAGACCTAGAAATACCTTAAAAAGCAAGATAAAAGTAGAAACCTTTAAGTACCCCCAAATTTTGATGGCATGCCTGGCAGCAGTCAAAGTGAGGAAGACACCTGGGGCCCTGAAAAACTCTCCAGGGGCGCCTCTCCATGAAGACTTCCATTCTCTGGCAGCTGGCCCGCCAAGGCCATCCTACCTATTAGGGGGCAAGAGTAACATCTCAGTCCTGGGGGAACCAAGACTGATGCCTGTGTCCTGCCACCAATTGTCTTAGTGACAAGGATACAAAAACCAAGAACCCATAAAAACATCTAACAAAACATTTAGGGCTGGTACCAGACAAGACAAAAACATAACATAGAAGCAGAGACCCCAAATTTTCTCTTTAAAATGTTGCAAGACCAAGTCTAGGTTAACAGTAAGGAATTTGATCAGGGTGGCCAGATCATCCTGGTAAGAAAATTTTCTCCCTAACCTTCCGAATTATGGGGAGGCTGGAGGTGCCCTCTGGGGGCAAGAGGGTATTCTGAGCCTGACCCATCTCGGCAGGGAGCAGCACCCAAACTGAAAGAGAAACTAGACAAACAACAGAAACATACACATGCGATAACCAGAAGGGAACTGTTAGACAGAGGGGCGGTCACAGCATGATCGTCCTAACAGCAGTTGCCCAACACAGCCTGAGTGGGACTATCAAACAGAGGGATGGTTGCAGCACGGCCGTCCTGACAATAGTTCCCCAGAAGGGCGCAGGGGACGTCTCCCACTGGCCCCGTGAACAATTCTATAGCACGTCGCCAGGATTCTTTGTTGACCAAGATACAGAACCTATAGGCAACCCAGATTAACAGATTATCAGATAAACCATAATACACAGAGACAAACAAAGCCAGCCTATTTACCGCGGTTTTTCCACGACCCGTTGACTAGGCGTCTGAGTGGGCTTGGGGGTTCCCGGCCCATGCACCAAATGTTGTACCCGAATCCCTAGAACCCCAAAAAGACCACCAGAGGCCACAGTCAAAGCTAAAAAGCAAGGGTCGTTTATTTATGAGTCTAGACTTGGACCTCTGCGTACCTGTAGCCGGCAACGCTGAGAGGTCCTGAGCAAGAACTTTACACAGCTTTTATAGGGGAATTACAATTACCTGATTGGCTATTTGATAATTCAAACCACTGGTCGAATCAGAGCTCAGGTGTTTAACCACTGAGCACCAAGCTGTTACCACCTGGGGTTCAAGTACATGGGCCCTGAACAAGGGGGAGGGTCATTCCCAGAACATGAGACAATCTTGGCACAACAATAGCAAGACCTTGTCTTAAATTATCAAAAATTAAATTAAAAAAATAGATCATTTGAAACCTAGTACACACTTTTTCTTTTTCTTTTTAGATTTTCTCAGCTGAAGAGCCTGAATTTATCTCATAATAAACTTGGGTTGTTTCCTGTATCATTATGTGAGATTTCTACTCTGACTGAGCTCAACCTTTCCTGTAATGGATTTTATGACCTGCCAAGTCATATTGGCAGTCTTCTAAAGTAAGTGTCCGACTTTTTACTAGATTCTTCATTTCCCTTGGATATAAGGAACTTATCAGTCATTTGAAGTGAAGGTAGTATCCTAAGATTTGGCAGTGAACTAAATCATGTAATTATTAGGATTCCAGTCCACAGTAGTTTTGATACCTGAAATCTCCATGTCAATAGCAGTATCAGAGGCCCTGAATTTTTTTTTTGTCGGTGGTAGTAGAACCTGAACTCTGGACCTGGGCATTGTCCCTGAGCTCTTCAGCTCAAGGCTACCACCCTACCCCTTGGAGCCACAGCACCACTTCCAGTTTTCTGGTGGTTAACTGGAGATAAGAGTCTCACACACTTAATAAGGACTTTAGTGTCTGGGCTGGCTTTGAACGACAGTTCTCAGATCTCAGCCTCCTGAGTAGCTAGGATTACAGATGTGAGCCACCATATCCGGCTTTCTGACTCTTTAACATCAAAGAACCCATCCTTGGATATTATATTGAAACCATCTGTGTCTGTGGGTTTAGAGTTAGGATGTCTATGGGTCCAGAGTTAGGATGTTTTGCCACTGTTGGGTTGGTAATAAATTAGTGACAAATACCAGGATCTGTAACTCTAGTTGTATGTATTTGAATGAAGTCTTTAGTAACATACACTTGTTTTGGTTCTCTGTCCCCCAGTCTTCAAACACTCTGTCTTGATGGCAACTTTCTGACTACTTTGCCTGAAGAACTGGGAAATCTACAACAGCTTTCCTCCCTGGGAATTTCCTTCAATAACTTTAATCAAATTCCTGAGATTTATGAGAAACTCACGATGTTAGATAAAATAATTCTGGCAGGAAATTGCCTGGAAGTCTTGAACTTAGGAGTGCTGACCAGGATGAGCCATATCAAACACGTGGATTTAAGGTGAGTTGTTTATTATCAGAGCTTCCTTTGCCTGGACTTCAGTGAGCTATGAAAGCCTTTTCTTTACAAATACTTCTTTAAAACATTAGGATTTTACAACAATGTGGAACTATTTTCTTTTAAAAATTATTTTCTTTTATTTTTTTATTTATTGGCAGTACTGGGTTTGAACCCATGGCCTTGTACTTATTAGGCAGATCTCTACCATTGAGCTATACCTCCAGGTGTTTGAAATATTTTCAAAGCTGTAAAACTGCATTTATCACTCATTAACATTAAGGATCAAGTAATTTTTATCACATAATAGAGAATATTAAATTCCCTTTGTTGAAGATTATTCTGATTTTTCCTTAAGGCAACATTTTATGAGAATTCCCATTTCCTCACATACTGTTTTTCAATTGTTATCAGCCATCCTGATGGCTCACATCTATAATTCTAGCTACTCAAGAGGCTGAGATCTGTGGATCCAGTTCAAAGCCAGCCCCAGACAGGAAAGTCTGTGAGACTCTTATCTCCAGTTAACCATTAGAAAAGCAGAAATGGTACTGTTGCTCAAGGTAGCAGAGCTCTTTTGAGCACAAAAGCTCAGGCCCTGAGTTCAAGCCCTAGAACTGACAAAAAGAAAATAGTATATATCATTGTCTTAGTATGTATTTGGCTATGAGTGAAGTTGACCATTTTGTTTTAAATATATATAATATTTTTTTTTTGCCAGTCCTGGGCTTGAGCTCAGGGCTTAAGCACTGTCCTTGGACTTTCTCAAGGCTAGAGCTCTACCACTTGAGCCTCAGCACCACTTCTGGCTTTTTTCTATGTATGTGGTACCGAGGAATCGAACCCGGGTCTTCATGCATGCTAGGCAAGCACTTTAACCACTAGGCCAAACTCCTGGCCCTATATATAATAATATTATATATATCATATATATAAGTGGTAGAGCTCTCTATATAAATACCTTATACATAGAAGTGGTAGAGCATTATCATATATATATATATAAAATTATTAGTTTGTAGTAGTTCTTAACCATAAACTTGACCATTTTTCTGTTGAGTCACTGTGTTTCTTCTTGAATAACATTGTGTTGTAATTGAAATGTTCAAGATTTACTACTAAGAATGTTTAAAAAGGATTTTCTTTTCCTTCGTGTGTGTGTGTGTGTGTGTGTGTGTGTGTGTGTGTGTGTGTGTGTGTGTGTGTATGTATGTATGTATGCTGGTCCTAGGACATGAACTCAGGGACTGAGCTCTGTCCCTGAACTTCTTTTTGCTCAAGGCTAGTGCTCTACCACTTGAGCCACAGCACCACTTCTGTCTTTTTCTGAGGAGTTCATAGAAGGCTCACAGATTTTCCTGCCTAGCCTGGCTTTGAACTGTGAGCCTCAGGTCTCAGCCTCCTGAGTAACTAGGATTACAGGTGTGAGCACCAGTGCCTAGCAGATTTTTTTTTTGTCATTGTTGGCCTGAGTGCTGTCCCTGAGCTCTTCAGCTCAAGGCTAGTGTTCTACCATTTGAGCTACTGCACATTTCTCAGATTCCATTTTCTACTCACAGTATTTTCCTACAACCCACAAATACCTACTGGATGGTCTATCACTTGCCCCAAACCATCAATAGCCCTTGTAAAAGAAATAGTAAAAGATTTATTGAAATACAGGAAAAAGAAGACAGACACACATGAGGTATATAGTTAAAACTAAGAATTCATATTCTGGAGTTTGCCTTTGAAATGTCTCATGTATGTATAGATTATTTTCTCCATTAATGTCAGATGAATCTTAGCACTAGAGACAGAGCAGGCACAATGATGGAAAGAGCAGTAGCTGCTTAATTTCTCACCTATGCAAAAGTGTGTGCATTTAGTCCTTTGCTCCCACCTACCCTTACTGCTATTTAGGTGGGAGTGTTAGCCTGTCTGTGAATATACTGCCCTCATTTGTTCCCCCTGATTTTTTTTTTTTGCCAATCCTGGGCTTGAACTCAGGCCTTGGGCACTATCCTTGAACACTTTTCTCAAGGCTAGCACTTTGCCACTTGAGCCATAGCACCACTTCTATTTTTTTCCATGGATGTGGTACCAGGGAACTGAACCCAGGGCTTCGTGGATGCTAAGCAAGCACTCTATCAACTATGCTACGCTCCTAGCCCTTCCCTTAACTTTTTATAGAATTTGTGTGTTTGCTTGTCTGGATTGGCCCAGCTGCCTTTTGAATTCTTTGCTTATAAATAATCTGTGGTCATTTCTGTGATACCTTGAAAATTGAGGCAAGTCATGAAAATCCCAAGTTGTTTTCAGTAAAAAAACAAAAACAAAAACAAAAAACAAACCATGTCATACTCTTATCTCCAATTAACCACCAGAAAATGGGAAGTGGAGCTGTGGCTCAAGGGGTAAAGTGGTATTTTTGAGCTGAAGAGCTTAGGGATAATACCAAGGCCCAGAGTTCAAGTCCCACAATCCTCCAAAAAAAAAAAAAGGCTGAGAGTTTCGTCTAGTGGTAGAGTGCTTGCCTAGCATGCACGAAGACCCAGGTTCGATTCCTCAGTACCACATACATAGAAAAAAAGCTGGAGATGATGCTGAGGCTCAAGTGATAGAGCTCTAGCCTTGAGACAGTCCAAGGACTCAGGCCCTGAGCTCAAGCCCAGGATTGCAAAAAAAAAAAAAAAAAAAAAAAAAAAAAAGAAATACAAAGAAAATTCAAGAAAAAGAATCAGATTGATCTTATTTTCATCCTCTGTACTTTCTATGTCATTTGCAACTGTCTCATGTTATGAACATGAATGTTCTACACATTATCTGTTTTGTTTTTTGTTTTTTTGCCAGTCCTGGGCTTGAGATCAGGGCCTGAGCAGTATCCTTGGACTTTCTCAAGGCTAGAGCTCTATCACTTGAGCCTCAGCATCATTTTCAGCTTTTTTCTATGTATGTGGTACCAAGGAATCAAACCCGGGTCTTCGTGCATGCTAGGCAAGCACTCTACCACTAAGCCAAACTCCCGGCCCCCCATTATCTGTTTTGAAAATTAAAATTTCTCCACTACAAAAAGTGTCATACTTTTTCTGTTTTTTAATATTTACACTTAATAGAATTTTTTCTAATTATTTTCTTATTTTTGAATATTAAGGATGAACTGTCTGAAATCTACAATTACTGAAAACCTGGAGGGAAATAAACACATCACCCACATGGATTTGCGGGACAATCAGCTGACTGACTTGGATCTTAGCTCCTTATGTAGTTTGGAATTGCTTCATTGTGAGCGGAATCAGCTGAGGGAGCTGACACTCAGTGGCTTCTCTCTCCGAACTCTCTATGCCAACTCAAACAGTGAGCTCCCTATCCAACCTCTTCTCACTTCTTTTTCAATTTTAGTGTGAGTCTTCTGAGAACAGTGGCATACAGGTCCTTCTTGCCTATTCTTCACAAGTTTTTTGGCTAATGGAAGCTTAGCTTTATCTTTTTACTTGAGATATGCACAAAAAGACTTGGCAAGATACTTTGAGATTCACTAAATGAACATATTAAAAGACATTTGAGTGGGTAGACTTTCATGTTCAGACAGTATTGATAATAGGGATTGGCAAACTACTGCTAAGGAATTAAATCTAATTTACCATCTTTTTTTGGTATGGTCTATAAAGAATGCTTTTTACATTTTTTGTAGGTTAAAAATTTTTTAAAAATAGCTGGGTGTGATGGCTTACACCTGTAATCCTGTACTTAGGAGGCTGAGATATGAAGATCACAGTTCAAAGCCAGACCAAGCACTTAAAAATGTCTGTGAGACGCTATCTCCAAGTAACCACCAGAAAACCAGAAGTGGTGCTGTGGCTCAAGGGGTAGGGTGGTAGCCTTGGGCTAAAGAGCTCAAGGACAGCACCCAGGCCCAGAATTCAAGTCCCACGACTGAAAAAAAATTTAAAAAAAAATTTTTGTGATGTGGAAATTCTGAGGCTGAGCTTGTTAATTCATACATGTAATTCCAGCTACTATTGAGGCAGAGATCAAGAGATAAGTTTGAGGCTCGCCTTTAGTAAGAACTTACCGCAGTCTACAAGCTGAACATAGTAGTATGTATCTGCGATACTAGGAGACATATATTGGAAGATCTCAGTTTGAAGATATGACCCTATGTGAAATATAATTGAAAGCAAAATAAAGTCTGGAGGCATGGCTCAAGTGGTAATATGCCTATCTAACAAACACAAAGTCTTGAGTTCATATCCAAGTGTCACCAAAAACTGGGAGTCATCTGTTTCCTGATCTGGGTATTGGTTCCACTGGCATATTCTGCTTATGAAAACTTACTGATATATATATATTTTAGATTGCTTTGAGGGCCAGGAGTGGTAGAGTGCTTGCCTAGCATGCATGAAGATCCAGATTTAATTCCTTGGTCCCACTACATAGAAAAAGTTGGACGTGGTGCTGTGGCTCAAATGGTAGAGCACTAGCCTTGAGAAAGCCCAAGGACAATGCTCAGGCCCTGAGTTCAAGTCCTGGGACTGGCAAAATAAAAGTCTAATAGATTTGGACTGGGAGTTTTGCCTAGTGGTAAGAGTGCTTGCTTATTATGCACGAAGTCATGGGTTCTATTCCTTGGTACCACATACATAGAAAAAGCCAAAAGTGGTGCTGTGGCCCAAGTAGTAGAGCACTAGGCCTTTAGAAAGCCCAAGGACAGTGCTTAGGCCCCAGGACTGGCAAACAAAAAAGATTGCTTTAGTATTTATATTAGACTTTAGTTAAAAGTTAGAATATTACTAGCAAAAATCCAGGTAATAAGCTGGGCACTGGTGGCTCATGCCTATAATTCTAGCCACTCAAGTGGCTTGAGATCTGAGCATTGTGGTTCAAAGCCAGCCCTGGCATGAAAGTACCTGAGATTCTTATCCAATTAACCACCAGAAAACCAGAAGTGGCACTGTGGCTCAAGTGGCAGAGTGGGAGCCATGAGCTGAAGAGCTCAGGGACAATGCCCAGGCCCTGAGTTCATGCCCCACGACAGACCAAAAAAAAAAAAATTCAAGTATTTTTTTCAAGATAAAATACTGAGTAGTTACTGTTAGTGTTTAACAACTAGTTGATCTAGTATAAATCCCGCAGAGCACACAATTAGTAATTGTATCTGTTTTCCAAGACAAGTTAGAATAAGGCAGTAGCCAAAATGAGTTGCTCAATAGTTTCTGTTTTTAGACATCTCAGTAAGAAGAATATCAAAGTTTTTCTGATATTTCATTAAGCTACTTTTGCTTTGTTTACTGGTAGCTCACTTGCTTTCTTCAAAGAATGTTGCTAACATGGTGTTTTGTTGTTGTTTTTTTAAAATAGGACTGACAGCTGTGAATATCTACCCAGTGCCCAATGCACTCACTTCCCTGGAACTCTCCAGGTGAGTGTCTCATGAAAGTGTGTTTGTTTGAGTCTAGTATTTAAGACCCATGTGGTGGATTCTTTGGCAGTTTTGTGTTACAATAAATCTAAACATACTGAAGTATTTGGCTAACCTAGAAAAAGGCAAAAGAATGAATAGGAGTCAAGTGAGTCTGATAGTATAGCATGTAGTTACATGAGGGACCTTCTAGAAATTGAAAGGTATCTATAAATTGTTTCTTCTTAAGGACTGTGGATCTAGGAGGTTAGACAAAAAAAGCTTATTACCTTTATGGCAGTGATTCTCTTTTTACCTAGTAGGATCAGATATTCTTTAGCGTTAGGTTGTAGCTTTACATTTAGTTGTAGTCTATAAAATTTTTTTCTTCAATACTCTTGTGACTCATGTTACAGTCTTGAGCCACTGGGCTTGGCTTTCACCTTCTAATTTAGTATTTAAGCATTCTCAGATACTAACTGTATTCTAGATAATGTACCAGAGGATGCCTTGAAATAGTGTCCCTGCTCCGAAGGGCTTACAGGCTAATGTGTTCATTGTATGCTAGTGAAATGGGTTCCTCTTGCCTGAGGTAAGTACTCCAGAGAAGGATTAGTTTATTTTGGCTCATGGGGTTTTTTGTTTGTTTGTTTTGGTTGTAGAACTTGAACTCAGGGCTTGAATGCTGGCCATGAACTTTTTTAAAAAGCTCAAGGCTAGTGCTCTACCAGTTTGAGTCACAGCCCCACTTCCAGTTGTCAGGTGGTTAATTGGAGATAAGGGTTTTGTGCCTTTCCTGCTTCAGCTGGTTTCAAACCACGATCCTCAGACATCAGCCTCCTGAGTAGCTAGGATTACAAGTGTGAGCCACCAGCATCCAGCTTTGGCTCATGGCTTTAGGTATTGAAGTCTGGTTTCTTGGCTTTGTTACCTTGAGCCTGTGACTAGACACATCATTGTGGCAGCAACACACATCAAAACTACGCAACCTCACGCCAGCAAAGAGAGAAGGAAGAGTTATGTTCCCAGTATCCCTCTCAAGGGCACATCCCAGTGAGCTGACTTCTTTCCCTTAGCTCTACCTCCTAAAAATTCCACCACAGGCTGGTGATCAGGTCTTCAGTTTCTGGTCCTAGGGACACTTATGACCCAAACCATAATAATCTGTCACCTTAAATCATGCTTTTTGCTTACTACTTATCTGCAGAAACCTGCTAGAGTGTGTCCCTGACTGGGCCTGTGAAGCGAAGAAGCTAGAAATACTAGATGTGAGTTTTAATCTTCTCACAGAGGTTCCTATGAGGTATGTGTGTGTGAGTGCATATATTGCATACATATGTGTGTATTTGCCTTCCTAGATTTGTGTTCCTTTTATTTTTGTAGTGAATATTGAATTCCTTCTGAGTGTAAGACAGAGTAAGGTGCCATAAGGATTGTAGTGATGGCTAATGCATTGTCTTGGCCTAAAAGAAACTTGGAGGAAGGTAGTGTGTCATGTACACTGATAATAACTGATAAAATGTACCAGAAGTTGCAGCATGAATGGTGATATGATAATAATGGTTACTTTTATAGAATGAATTATAATGTCCAAATAACTTCATTTTATGATTGTACCTAATTCTTTAAAAACCTTAATATGTAGATGCTGTCCTCCTCAGTTTAGGAAAGAGGAAATGAAGTATAGTTAGGTAATATGTCCAAGGTGTCACTTACCCTGTCAGAGATAGGAAGTGGCATTTGGATGTAGTCATTCTTGCTGTAGAGCTTCAGCTCTTAATCACAGCACTGTATAAATTGTTTTGGAAATTTAGAGGAGCTTTAAATAATTAGAGAATGCTTCATAAAGGAGATGGCATTTGGATTGATCTTTACCATATGGAAGGATTTCTCTCAGAGGACAGGGAGAATGGTGCTTGGTGGGTTAGAGTGGAGTATTCTGTACTCAAAAATGCCGATTAATACGTAAAATATGTGATTATGGACTCTTGAAAATTGGTCTAGAGGCTTTGTGGACCATTAAGTTTAATAACAAAGTCTGGTGTTAATCTTAATTCAAACACAAATTGTATCATTACTATTCAATGTGAGACCTTTGGCAAATCAAAGTCACTTAATCTTTCTGAAGTTCATCATTAAATAGGCTAGCACATTTTAAGCATTCAGTAAATAGTTTTTATTGTAATGAAGCTTTTATTACAATAAATTATTTTTACATGAAATTATTTCTCTTCTGTATGGAGTTTAATATTATTAGTAACTGTTCTGTAGATTTCATTCCTGTCTAGGCCTAAAAATCCAAATGGCTGTAGAAATTGCTTTAGTTTGCATCTTCTGTGCTGCTTGTGTCCATGACATCACCTTTTCTCAGAAGTACGTTCATGATTTTCTGGTGGATGGTGACCGCTTTCCTGGCTCAGTTCAGGCACTTGTCAATGATCCTATGATCTAGAAACAATGATTCTTCTATTAGTTGACTGGTTTTAGCTAAACAGCCTAGATCAGATTTAGAAGATTTAAGTAAGTTTTTTGTTTTTGTTTTTTGTACTGTCTCCCTAGAATCCTGAGTAGCTTGAGTCTTAGGAAACTGATGGTGGGCCACAATCATATCCAAGTTCTTCCCGCCCTGGTAGAGCACATCCCCCTGGAGGTGCTGGATGTCCAGCATAACCTTCTCTCCAGGCTGCCAGATACTCTCTTCTCCAAGGCCTTAAAGTGAGTACGAGATGTTCTTTTCTCCCAAGAGTAGAATCACTGGGTAAGCAAACTGCATTGACTTGTCACTGGAGTGATCTTTGGAACTCTGTTTACAGAGTCCACATGATGCTGGGTGGAGACTTAGAATTTTTATGAAAAAAATATGGCCATGTTTCATGAGGTCTTTAAAGTTGAAATAACTATCAAGTTCCTAAAGTTTTTGTGCTATAAAAAGTTTCAAACAGGTCAGGAAGATTTTCAACTCAGAAAATGAATACAGTTGTAATGCTTATTGTGACATTCCCTGGAACAGTTTCAGTTTTGCATTAGGGAGGGAAGGATTTATCACTAAATTCAATTTAATTCCAGCTTTACCAGATTATCTTTGAGTTACATTGTTTGTTTTCGGTTTCTTTTTTCTTTTTTTCTTGCTACCTACTTTGAAAACTGCATTAAAGGGTAAAAATAATTCCAAAACCCATTAGTTGCCATCTCATTTTAAATTTACTAGTAGATGGTATGTCTTCCTATTGAAAAACCTGTAATCAGGTTTACCTAATGTATATGTCTCCTTTAAAGGAAACCTATGTAGTGTATGTGTGTGTGTGTGTGTGTGTGTGTGTGTGTGTGTGTGTGTGTGTGTGTGTGTGTTTGCTGGTGATTAAATTCAGGCACTGTTGAACTTTTGTTTTGTTTTGTTTTGTTTTTTCCAGTCCTGGGCTTGAGGTCAGGGCCTAAGCACTGTCCTTGTGCTTTCTCAAGGATAGAGCCCTACCACTTGAGCCACAGCACCACTTCTGGCTTTTTCTATGTATGTATAGGAGGAATTGAACCTAGGTCTTCGTGCATGCTAGGCAAGCACTCTACCCCTAGGTCAAATTCCTGGCCTTTTATTTTTTATTTTTGTTATTACCTTTAGTTCTATAACATAAACTAGGGTTTTTTTGTTGTTGTTGTTGTTGGTTGTGGGGCTTGAACTATGGGCCTGGGTGTTGTCCCTTAGCTCTTCAGCTCAAGGCTACCACCTTATTCCTGGGCCTGGGTGTTGGTCCTGAGATCCTCAGCTCAAGGCTACCACCCTACCCCTTGAGCCACAATGCCACTTTCAGTTTTCTAGTGGTTAACTGGAGATAAGAGTTTCACAGATTTTAGCGCCCTGGTTGGCTTTGAACCTTGATCCTCAGATCTCAGCCTCCTGAGTAGCTAGGATTGCAGGCATGAGCCACTGCATCCAGCCATAAACTAGTTTTTAATAATAATATTCTACAATATAGAGAAGGCAATATCATAAGTTTAGAAATAAAGAAAGCAGAGATAATCAGTAACAATTTAATATAGGGATGCAGGAAATACAAAAAGCATTTAGCCTACAAGTGCCTTGTTCTCTGTTCTACAACTTATCCTCAATTTCTGCATTTGATTAAATATTTATTAAAAATCTTTGGAAATTCTAAAAAATAATGTTTGAAGGAAATATCCTTTTTTTCTTGTTTGCTGGTATTGCAGTTTAGATTAATGACTTTTTTATGTATTTGTTAGCAATATCTAACTGCATTTAGTGCTAATGACATTCTGAACCAAATTTGGCTTACAACTTTACCTTAAAATGTATAGTTACAGAAATTACTTAATTGAAGCAAATTGTCAACTTTTTTTTTTTTTTTTTTGGTGCTTGTCCTGGGACTTGAACTCAAGGCCTGGCCTGGGTGCTGTCCTTGAGGGTTTTTTTGCTCAAGACTAGCACTCTACCACTTGGGCCATTGTTTCACTTCTGGCTTTTTTGGGTAGTTTATTGGAGATAGGAATCTCATGGACTTTTTTTTTGCCAGTCCTGGGCTTGAGCTCAGGGCCTGAGCACTGTCCTTGGACTTTCTCAAGGCTAGAGCTCTATCACTTGAGCCTCAGCACCACTTCCGGCTTTTTTCTATATGTGGTACCGAGGAATCGAACCCAGGTCCTCATGCATGCTAGGCAAGCACTTTAACCACTAGGCCAAACTCCTGGCCCTCTCGTGGACTTTTTTACCTAACTGGCTTCAAACCTAAGTTCTCACATTTTAGCTTCCTGAATAGTTAGGATTACAGGTGTGAGCCACTAGAGCCTTGTATTGTCAACTAATTTAATACTAACTTTGTATAGAGCAGTTTTAGAGCAAAGGTAGACAGACACACCTTACCTACAATAATAGCAAAGTTAACTAGGAATGTGAATCATACACCATGAAAACACACAAATTTAATAGTATAAGGTTCCTTTTAATGAGAATAATCTATATGTACCCAACATTCTTGGCAGCTTTTAAAATCATAGTCATATTTTACTTCTTAGATTGACAAACAGTAAATCCAATTTTTTTTTTTTGGTCAATCATGGGACTTAAATTCTAGGCCTGGGAACTGTCCCTGAGTTCTTCAGCTTAAGATTACTGC
The DNA here is from genome assembly GCF_031878675.1 of Megascapheus bottae. Classification (NCBI taxonomy): domain Eukaryota; kingdom Metazoa; phylum Chordata; class Mammalia; order Rodentia; family Geomyidae; genus Megascapheus; species Megascapheus bottae. The sequence continues at coordinate 8,977,988 of NC_143532.1, read as the reverse complement.
CCTGTTCCTTGAGCCACGGCACCACTCCTGGTTTTCTGGTGGTGTTGGAGATAAGAGTCTCATGGACTTTACTGCCCTGGCTAGCTTTGAACCATGATTCTAAGATCTCAGCCTCCTGATTAGTTAGGAATATGGTTTAGTGGCAGATTGCTTGCCTCGCATGCATGAAGCTCTGGGTTCGATTCCTTGGTACCACAAACACAGAAAAAGCCAGAAGTGGTACTGTGGCTCAAATAGTAGAATGCTAGCCTTGAGAAAGCTCAGGGACAGTGCCCAGGCCCAGGACTGGCAAAAACCAAAAAGCATATATTCTTTGATCCCATAAATTCTGTTTCTAGGAATGTACCTTAAAGATATAATTAGATAATGATTCAGTATAATTTCCATGATCGTGTCCATTTGGAAATCCATTATTATTAAATAATCATGCTGATAAACTAGAAATTTTCTTTTTTCTTTTCTATTCTGTTCTTTTTTCCTCTTCTTTTCTTCTCTTTCTTTTCCTCTTCTTTTTTTTTCTTTCTTTGGTATTGAGGCTGGAACTTGGGGCCTCTGCATGTTAGGTAAGCCATCTAACATGGAGTTATACCCCAGCCCTTGTTTTGTTTCAGGGAGGTTGGATTGTCTGGAGTTACTTGTCAGGTTGCTACTCTGCCACTTGAGCCATGCCCCACTGTTTATTGCTTTAGCTAATTTTGAAATTAGGTCTCACATTTTTACCTGAACTAACTTGGACTGCACTCTCCTATTTATATTTCCTGTGCAACTGTGGTGCCATCCCTGCATCACCATGCTTGGCTTTATTTTTCAGGAGAGATCTTGATAACTTTTCCTTGGGTCGCCTTGAACTGTGAGTCCCTGATCTCTGCCTCCTGAGTAAGCTGGAGCCACCATGCCTAGGCTAGCTAGTGCCTTTTTTTTCTTCTTCTTCTTCTTCTTCTTCTTCTTCTTCTTCTTCTTCTTCTTCTTCTTCTTCTTCCTTCCTCCTCCTCCTCCTCCTCCTCCTCCTCCTCCTCCTCCTCCTCCTCCTCCTCCTCCTCCTCCTCCTCCTCCTCCTCTTCTTCTTCTTCTTCTTCTTCTTCTTCTTCTTCTTCTTCTTCTTCTTTTTGCCAGTCCTGGGCTTGAACTCAGGGCCTGTGCTTCTTTTTGCTAGTTGAGATATGAGTGTGGTACTCAACAGACCTTTCAGTGAAAATAAAGATGGCAAAAATGAAGCCTGGTTAGAATTCAGTCAGTGAGAAAAACCACTGCGAAAAGAAGACATGCCTATATGCTTTCTGGCAGTGGATAGACTCAGAGAAAACAACCTGGAGAAAATTATTCTTTTGAGTGTGTGAGCATAGAATGGCAACTCTCCAGACAGAAACCTGGGGTCTACATCATAAGAAAGTAACAAATAAATACAAATGAGTTGATGATCTATGTGTTCTTTCAGTCTCAGATACTTGAATGCGTCTGCAAATAATCTGGAGTCTTTGCCTTCTGCGTGTGCCGGGGAGGAGAGTCTGAGTGTGCTCCAGCTGCTGTATCTGACCAGCAACCTCCTGACAGACCAGTGCATTCCTGTCCTGGTTGGGCACCCACACCTGCGAATCTTGCACCTTGCAAACAACCAGCTACAGACCTTTCCTGCAAGGTGAATGAATGTAAAGTGTGATGACTTGAGAACATAAGGTTCATTTGCATTTGTCAGACTAAATTATACTTTATGTCATCTGACTTACTGGTGCTGTGATTTCACTAATCCAGTGGAAAAATCTCATGTTTTTTCTTGAAACAGTGTTTTGTTATGAAGCCCAGCGACCTTGTGATCCTTCTGCCCCAGCCTCTCTAGTGCTGATATTACTTGTGTTGTTAGCATGCCCAGCTTGGTTAAACATCAGTAACCAGAGAAAGTGTGGTTCAGACGTGTTTAATTTTTAGTTTTAATTATTTGAAATGTTCTGAAAATGTTTTCTGGAAAAGTACAGGCCTATGAAGTAATTTAAAGCATTTCTTTTTTCTTTCTTTCTTTTTTTGATCCCTCGTGGGGCTTGAACTCTGTCCCTAGTGCTGTTCCTGAGCTCTTCAGCTCAAGGCTAGCGCTCTACTACGTGAGCCACAGTGTCTGGTGGTTAAGAGTCTCACAGGCATTTTCATGTGTGTGCTGGCTTTGAACCACGATCCACAGATCTCATCCTTCTGAGTAACTAGGATTAGAGGCGTGAGCAACTGGGCACCTGGCTATTTAAAGAATTTCTAAAGATAGGATTTTTATTTCTCTTAGAATCAAGCTCAATTTTGAGTACTCAGAAGCTAGTTGAGATATAGATATGAATTTCTATTTAACAGTGAGAAGAATTCTGGCAGGGATAGTATAGGAAAAGAGATGGAACTTGAGTATGTGTACATTATGTATAAATACATTAATAAGTTAAAGTAAGTTATAAGACATTCTATCTTTAATATAGCATCATTTTGGGGGGTGAGATTTGAGATGGGGTCTAGCTGTGTAGCCCAGGCTTGCATATAACTGTGATCCAGAAGCTGGAAGTCGAGTGTCATCACTTTTTAAAAATTTGAAACATGGTTTGCCAAAATGTCTTCAGAAATTATCTTTGGTATTTCATAAAAGAATTTTATTTTGTTTCCAGTTCTTTCACTGAATATATATTTTACCAATTTTATAAGATTAGTTTTTAAAAGTATAAATTTTGTAAGAACATGAATTATTTTTGAAATGAGAAAAGTAGTATATAAAGTTTATGTAAGACAAATATTCATTGAAGAAATTGGGTAGGAAATTTAGCAAAATTATAGTAATTCTTATTATGTATGATTTTTTTCCCAACATTTTTCTCCATGTTATTGTTTAATGTTTTGATAATCTTTTTTTTTGCCAGTCCTGGGCTTGAGCTCAGGGCCTAAGCACTGTCCTTGGACTTTCTCAAGGCTAGAGCTCTACCACTTGAGCCTCAGCACCACTTCCAGGTTTTTTCTATGTATGTGGTACCAAGGAATTGAACCCAGGTCTTCATGCATGCTAGGCAATCCCTCTACCACTAGGCCAAACTTCTGGCCCAAGTTTTGATAATTTTTTCAGCCAGTAAATGAGAACCATTTGGTATGGTCCCCCATTTGTTACGGCCCCCCAAATGGTGCTGTATGTGCAATAAGAACTAGATGCGCACTTACTGAAAATGAATTGTTATGCTTAACTGTAGAAATTTAAAACTGAAACAAATCTTAGTGATGATTTAATACATAAATGAGCTTGCTCATTTTATGGCTGAGAGAGTCAGGGTCCACTGACCTTTGCTTACCTAGCATTTGACAGCTAGTTACTGACAAAGCAAGGACCTAGCCTAATCTTGGAACAGTAGGTCAATGCTTTTTGAGCCATATCTAAAATCAGGTAGTAAGATGTTTATGTCCAAAGCTGTATAGAAAGCAAGGGTAGTGGCCAGAAACACGCAGAGAGACAGGTGAAGTTGAGGTCTAGCAGCTCAGTCACATTACTGTGTCACTGTCTAGCTGTTATTTCCTGTGCTGTGGACCAGTTCGGCCTTCTGTACTCTGTGGCTTCTGTAAAATAGCACTCACTGGGCTAATGCTCTTTTTCAGCAAATTGAATAAACTGGAGCAATTGGAAGAACTGAACCTAAGTGGCAACAAGCTTAAAACCATTCCGACAACCATAGCAAATTGCAAAAGACTACACACCCTTGTTGCACACTCCAACAACATCAGTATTTTCCCAGAAATACTGCAGTTGCCTCTGATCCAGGTACTGATTTTGTGTGTGTGTGTGTGTGTGTGTGTGTGTGTGTGTGTGTGTGTGTGTGTGTGTGATAGGGGAGCAGAGGGTATTGGGGCTTGAATACAGGGCCTCACAGAGCCACCTTCCCAACAATTTTATGCTTAGAGTTATTCTTTTGGGATAGGGCTGCCTATTTTTTCTCTAGACCTGATCTTGGACTATGAACTTCCTGTGTGCCTCCCATATAGCTGGAATTACAAGCTTGTTTGTTGAATTCTTACATTTTACTGGGCTGACTTTGAATTGTGATTCTCCTGATTTCTGCCTCTGAAGTAGCTCAGATTACTGGGATGAATACCACCCAACCTCAGACCCATGGATTTTTATGTACTGGCATGCTGTCTTTATGAGAAAATGACAAGATTATAACATGCCTCTCTCATAAGGAGTGTAGATGAGACTATTCTTTTTCTTATAGGAAGAGGATAGTCTTCCTATAAGGAAGAGATTTGTACTCTTCTAATATGTTCAGTTTAGGATCAGGGCACATGGAATTCATTCCTGGGAAAAAATTTCAAGTCTCCTTCAAGGATTTACTTAAGTGGTTGAGTGATTGGTTGTAGAGAATAAACTATGCTATGTTTTCTTTTATTTCTCTGTTTTCAGTTTGTAGACCTAAGTTGCAATGACTTAACAGAAATACTAATTCCAGAGGTTCTGCCTGCTACTTTACAAGACCTTGACCTGACTGGAAATACAAATCTGGTTCTGGAACACAAGACACTGGACATGTTTAGGTAGGGAAGAAAAACTAGAAATTGAATCCATGTGTGCTCTGAGGCCCCCCAGCCAACTGTGAGTCTTCTTCAGGACTGTAGAGATCTCAACTAATTAAAAGAAGAGAATGTCCCTAGGGTCTCTTTGATTCAGTTATGAATGGGTGTTCTATCCAGTTGTTAGTCTGCTAATTTTATTTATTTATTTTTTTTTCTTTTTCACTAATTTTTTTTCTTCTTTTTTTTTTATTGTAATTAGTAAAAGGGTTACATGATATTTGCCAGATAGAAGGTGCATTAATTCACATACATTGATACCCTTTCACATGTCTTGGTACCCGTTTCCCTCCCCCCCCATAGTCTGCTAATTTTACATGGTTGGTCTAGATATTATTAGTAGCGCAGCCTCGTTGTTCCAAGACTTCATTATACTGTTAACACTTTAAGTAGACAGTGTCTGAAACTTAGAAGTCTTCATCATGTATTGATTTTGATAGTATTAATCACCTATATCTTTTATTCCTTTCTTTGCTTTCCCTGTATCTGATTAGCCAGGAGCTAATCAACCCCTTTTATTTTGATTTCCTTGTAAATGAATCTTAGTCTGTCAAGAGATTATTTTATAAAAACATGTTTTAGTTGGGATAGTTTTTGACAGAAGGTACACTGGGGTGGGGGAGAAGAGAGAGTGGAGAAACATTATTAATCTTCCCTTCTTTTACCTCCCACAGCCATATCACAACCCTGAAAATTGATCAGAAACCTTTACCAACCACAGATTCAACAGTTACTTCAACGTTCTGGAGCCATGGACTGGCTGAGATGGCAGGACAGAGAAATAAGTGAGTGTATTTATCCTGTAAAGTGAGAAAGAGGAAAGGCAGGCCCTGACATCTTATAGTCACAGCTTAGACTGTGTTGTTTTATCACACAAAAACAAATCATAGCAAGTTAACATCAGTTAAGATACCTCTGAAATCATGATAAAGAAATAAAAAGCAAAGGGAATATTCAACCCCCAAAACACCAAACATCTCCTTATGGCCTTTTCCTGCTAATTTTCCTCCACCATCTGTCAGATTTAGATTGAGTGAGAGACCCATTGGTGTAACAGCCCTGCTTTCTGACAGTCATCAATCTGGTACAGTTCTTCACTTCCTAAGGCATTCTCGACAGTGTTCCAATGAAAGTCCAAGTCAAATGATAGTTTCTTCCCAGCACTCACTTCCCTGTGTACTCCAGAGTTCCATGTGTGCAGTTTTTCTGGATGGAAGTAGTAAACCTAGCTTCAACCACAGACGTGTTCTGCTGGTCTTTGGCTGATCATTGACTAAACTAGTCCCTAATCATTATGACAAGAAAACATCTTATTTTACCAGCATTTGACAGCATTGCAAAGCTAATAAGTATTACCCATTAATATGGTTAAATTCTTTCCTTAGGATGTCAATTCTTTAAGATGCTGCTTCATTATCTAGGGATGTTTTTCTTGTATAGATTAAGATTTACCACTTTGCTTTGTCACCTTTTATTAACACCTGGTGAAAGAATGCTTCAACAAGTATCTTTCTTTGATGATTATGTTCTTGTCTTTCTCTGGAGGCTCTGTGTTTCTGCCCTCGCTATGGATAACTTTGCAGAGGGGGTGGGAGCTGTGTATGGCATGTTTGATGGAGACCGCAATGAGGAGCTCCCTCGCCTGCTGCAGTGTACAATGGCAGATGTGCTTTTGGAAGAGGTACAAAAGTCTACAAATGACACAGTTTTCATGGCCAATACCTTCTTGGTATCTCACAGGTGAGCAGATGGGTTGAATCATCCCTAACTCAGATCTACTTTTTTTTTTGTCAGTCATGGGGCTTGAACTCTGGGCCTGGGTGTTGTCCCTGAACTCTTCAGCTCAAGGCTACCACCCTACCCCTTGAGCCATAGCCCCACTTCCCATTTCCTAGTGATTAATTGGAGATAAGAGTCTCAGGTTCTTTAGTGCCCAGGCTGGCTTTGAACCTAGATCCTCAGACCTCAGTCTCATGAGAAGCTAGGGTTACAAGCGTGAGCCACCACACTCAGCTCTACTTTTTGAAAACTAAGTTTATGTATGAGGCTGTGGTTTATGGCTGTGGGCAAGAAGTGATCCTGTTCCTTCTTTCATCTTTTTTCTTTCTATACAGGTAGATAGAACTGTGTTTTTCATTTGTTTGTTTTTAAGAACTTTTGGAAAAGTATTGCTCTAAGGCCCTGACTCTAAGAATACTTTCAAAAAACAGCTCAATTTTATATTGGGCGCCAGGGGCTCATGCCTGTAATCCTTAAATACTGAGGATGGAAGTTCAAAGGCAGCCCGGTCAGAAAAGTTCCATAAGAATCTCATCTCCAATTAACTACTCAAAAACCAGAAGCAGAGCTGTGGCTCACAGTGGTAGAGCACTAGCTTTGAGCAAAAGAGCTCAGGGACAGTGCCCTGGCCCTGGGTTTAAGCCCCATAACCGGAAAAAAACAAACAAAAACAGCCTCCCAAAAAACAATTCATGGAGTCACCTGTCTTTTCTATTGAACCCAAAGGTGGCAATGAATCTTGGGAGCCCAGAAATATGTGTAATAGGTTGTAATATGTGTGTTTGCACATTTAGGGAAGGAATGTAATAAGCATTCATATGATTCTCCAAAGATTAGTGACAAAAGGTTAACAAGCACTAGTCAGATCCATATGGTCAGAATGCTTACTATTGAGGTTTTAACAAACTAATCTTCTTATAACAATCTAAGCTACTTTAGGGCAAAGCCCAAATACAAATTATTAAAAAAAAAAACCTCTTGGTAGCTAATGGAACATCTTCTACATCAGGTGGGTGGCTTAAAATATATGAGTAAAACAAAGCAAGGTGTTGGGAAAAGAGTCTTTGTTTCAGTAGACTTTGGCTAGAGACTTGATAGAATAAAGCGTTTTGGAGAGGCAGCTCAGTTTCTGAAGTACTTCCAAGAACCAGTCAGGTACAATACTGTACATTTTTCATCCTGTAAATTCAAAATAGAGGGCCGGGAGTTTGGCCTAGTGGTTAAAGTGCTTGCCTAGCATGCATGAAGACCCGGGTTCGATTCCTCAGTACCACATACATAGAAAAAAGCCAGAAGTGGTGCTGAGGCTCAAGAGGTAGAGCTCTAGCCTTGAGAAAGTACAAGGACAGTGCTCAAGCCCTGAGCTCAAGCCCAGGACTGGCAAAAAAAAAAAAATTCAAAATAGACCAAACAGAGAGATATTTGATCAGAAAACTTTCTTAGAGAAATAACAGGCTAATGATCTACAGCCAGTAAATGCAGGGCTAGAATTTGAAACTAGATTGTTCTGTGGCATTTGCTGTATGTATTTTCTTCCATGTATGGTCAGATAATTCTTAAAATGCTCCTTCAAGATTAGCATCCTCAGCACATTAGAAAATGGATAGAAATGCAGATTGTTGTGCTAGTCTTTTGTCCACGGAATCAGAAAGTCTGGAGTAGGACCCATCAGCGTGTGCTGCAATAATTGTCAGGCCCTGCAGATGATTCTCAAAGCCAAGGCTCTACCACTAGAGCCACAGCACCTCGTCTGCCTTTTTCTGTGATGTGGGACTGAGGAATCGAACCCAGGACTTCCATGCATGTTAGGCAAGCACTCTATCACTAGGGTGCACTTCTCTCTGATCAGGCACATAGCATATGGAGAGAGAGAGGTGCCCCTGCATTGTCCCTGTTCACCTCTTCAAATCTTTTTTTTTCCCTCTCCATCAATTGAGGAAGGCAAAACTCTCATTATCACCACCACACAAAGCAAAGTGCATCTGCTGGTAAGGCTGAGGCTGGCTTATAACTTCATGGCAGGAAAACAAGGACAGCATGGACATAATGGTCTACCTTCTTTCTTCTAAACTTTCTTTTCTTTTCTTTCTATGCAGGAAGCTGGGAATGGCTGGCCAGAAGCTGGGCTCCTCTGCCCTCCTGTGCTACATCCGCCCTGACACTGCTGATCCAACAAGTAGTTTTAGTTTGACTGTGGCCAACGTTGGCACATGCCAAGCTGTCCTATGCCGTGGTGGGAAGCCATTGCCCCTCTCTAAAGTCTTCAGCCTGGAACAGGACCCAGAGGAAGCTGAAAGGGTGAAGGACCAAAAAGCCATCATAACAGAGGTGCATCTCTCTCTGCACTATCACTTCATCCACCCAAATCTAGTGAAGACCACTTTGTGTAGAGGCAGTGAAGGTCCATTGTCTTCCTATTAAATCATATCCAATCCAGATAAATACTGCAGTCATATAATTTCAGACAACACTACAAGAAAATACATTGAACATTTAATGACTAGCAAAATTAATTAGAAATAAAAACCTTAGTTTATGATCCTGTAAATGAATGTCTAGCAAGTAAAATGTATGTGGTATCCCCTTTAGTTTCCAATTTGTCTGTTTTGTTGTTCCAACACAAAGATCTACAATTTGGCATCTCCATTCTGAAATGCAAAGTCTTATATACATATGAATTTGTATGCTCTAGGGAGGTTTTTTTTCCTGCAACGAAACATTGAGTATTTGCTTTCTTTTTTTTTTTCTTCCAGTCTTGGGGCTTGAACTTAGGGCGTGAGCACTGTCATTGGGCTCCACCACTTGAGCCACAGCACCACTTCCGGCTCTTTTTTTCTGTGTATGTGGTACCAATGAATTGAACCAAGGTCTTCGTGCATGCTAGGCAAGCACTTTTACCACTAGACCAAACACCTAGCCCTGAGTAGTTTTTCTTTCTTTCTTTCTTTCTTTCTTTCTTTCTTTCTTTCTTTCTTTCTTTCTTTCATTCTTTGGGGGTGGGTCATGGGGCTTGAACTCAGTCTAGGCTCTGTCCCTGAGTGCTTCAGCTCAAGGCTACCACCTTACCCCTGGGCCTGGGCATTGTCCCTGAGCTCTTCAGCTCAAGGCTGCCACCCTACCCTTGAGCCAAACCCCACTTCCCATTTTCTAGAGGTTAATTGAAGATAAGAGTCTCAGGTTTGTTTGTGCCTGGGCTGGCTTTGAACCCTGATCCTCAGATCTCAACCTCCTGAATAGGATTACAGGCCTGAGCCACCACTGCCAATATTTGCTTTCTTAAAAAGCTTTTTCTCCTTTTGTAGAGATTAACGTAATATTTTGCTTTCAGAGAGACATTAACAATTTTTTTCTTGTTGTTGTTGGTTGTGCAGCTTGAACCCAGGGCCTGGGCTCTGTCCCTAAGCTCTTTGTGCTCATGGCCTACACTCTACCACTTTGAGCCACAGTGCCACTTCCAATATTTTGGCAGTTAATTGCACATAAGAATCTCACAGAGTGAGATTGCCCTGGCTGGCAAGATCTTCAGATCTCAGCCTCCTGAGTAGCTAGGGTTATAGGCTTCAGCCACCAGTGCCTAGCGACATTAGCAATTATATGTGAACATTGTTGGTTATAAAACACTATGTTCAGATTTCTTCACCATTTTAAATTGGATTTTTACTGTTTTTGGTTGTTGTTGTTTTTGTTGGTTGTGGGACTTGAACTCTGGGCCTGGGCACTATCCCTGAGCTCTACAGCTCAAGGCTACCACTCTACCCCTTGAGCCACAGTGTCACTTCCAGTTTTCTGGTGGTTTATTGGAGATAAGAGTCTCAGGTTTGTTTGTGCCTGGGATGACTTTGAACTGAGATCCTCAGAACTCAGCCTCCTGACTAGCTAAGATTATAGGCATGAACCACCGAGCGCCCCCCCCCACCTTGGCTTTTTACTGTTTTGTTATAAATGTTCTGTAAGTTTTCCTACCCTAGCCTGGGTCTTATCTTTCTGTTCTTCTAGTAGCTTCTCCTACAGAACAGTTTTTAGTTTTAATGAAGTCCCATTTATCCTTTTTTTTCCCCCTTTCATAGTGTTTGGTGTTGTATCTAAAAGCTCATTGCCAAACCCAAGATTGCTCATGTTTCTTTTTCATTAAAAAAATTACTGTCTTTTAAGTAGTTATACAAAAGGGTTTTAATTCAACAAGTGTGATGTTGGGTTTCAACGTTTTGATAAACATCATCCCTTCCATCATTCTTCCCCGTCTGTCCCCATCCCATCCATACCCTCAAGTGATGTGATCCTTACAAGTTTTGTCGTTCTGAGTTTTACATTTAGGGTTATGACTATTTTGCATTGTTTTTTTGTAAGAAGGGTAAGCTCTTCATCTAGATTTTTTTCATGTGTGGTTTTTTTCAAGGTTAGTGCTCTACCACTTGAACCATAGCACCACTTCTGGATATATATATATATATATGGCATCAAGGATTCGAACCCAAGACTTTGCACATGCTAGGCAAGCACTCTACCACTAGGCCACACTCTTGGTGCCTCTCTATATATTTTTTTTGCCAGACCTGGGCCTTGAACTCAGGGCCTGAGCACTGTCTTTGGACTTTCTCAAGGTTAGAGCTCTACCACTTGAGCCACAGCACCACTTCCAGCTTTTTTCTATGTATGTGGTACCAAGGAATCGAACCTGGGTCTTTGTGCATGCTAGGGAAGCACTCTACCACTAGGCCAAACTCCCAGTCCTCTACATTTATTTTCATATCTACTTAAATTCTCCTAGGACAAAATAAATTGTATTTTATTATGTGTCTCCATATGTTGTGATCTACAATGATGGACAATTGCATGTCATTGTTGCTTATTTCTCAAAATTTGTATTCTGTTTGTCTCTAGGACAACAAAGTGAATGGGGTGACCTATTGTACCCGGATGCTAGGCTGCACATACCTCTACCCTTGGATTCTCCCCAAGCCCCACATATCTTCCACTCCACTCACCATTCAAGATGAATTATTAATTCTGGGAAACAAAGCATTGTGGGAACACTTATCATATACAGAAGCTGTCAATGCAGTACGTCATGTGCAAGACCCCTTAGCAGCTGCTAAGAAGCTGTGCACATTAGCACAGAGCTATGGCTGTCAGGATAACGTGGGGGCCATGGTGGTTTATTTGAACATTGGTGAGGAAGGCTGCACTTGTGAAATGAACGGGCTCACCCTCCCAGGTCCTGTGGGATTTGCTTCCACCACCACCATCAAGGATGCCCCCAAGCCCACCACTCCTTCCTCTAGTAGTGGTATTGCCTCAGAATTCAGCAGTGAAATGTCCACCTCTGAGGTGAGCAGTGAAGTGGGCTCCACTGCTTCCGATGAACATAACACTGGAGGCCTGGAGGCCGGCTTGCTTCCACGACCAGAGCGGCGATGTAGCCTCCACCCAATACCCACCTCTGGGGTTTTTCAGCGCCAGCCTTCTTGTGCGACCTTCTCTAGTAATCAGTCAGATAACGGCCTGGACAGTGACGACGACCAGCCCGTTGAAGGGGTCATCACTAATGGCAGCAAGGTCGAAGTAGAAGTAGATATTCACTGCTGCCAAGGAAGAGATCTTGACACTCCTCCCACCTTTTCAGAGAATTCTTCCATCCCATGTCCTGAGGAACAGGCTAGAGGGTTGTGTTTGGGGATCCGAAGACAAAACAGTGTGAATAGTGGCATACTTTTGCCAATGAGCAGGGACAAGATGGAGTTACAGAAGTCTCCCTCCACTTCCTGCCTCTATGGAAAGAAGCTCTCCAATGGCTCCATTGTGCCCCTCGAGGACAGCCTGAACCTCATTGAAGTGGCCACTGAAGCCCCCAAGAGGAAAACAGGTTACTTTGCTGCCCCTACTCAACTGGAGCCAGAGGATCAGTTTGTTGTACCTCGTGACTTAGAAGAAGAAGTGAAGGAGCAAATGAAGCCGCAGCATGAAGGCAGGCCCGAGCCTGAGCCCAGTGGAGAGGATCGGACCGAGCCCCCAGAGGAGTTTGACACGGCGCTATGATTCTTCCCTCAGTGGGCACAATGTGAGGGTAGTCTGTGAAATGCTGTTGGGGAAGGGACCTTCTGGAGGTATTTGACCTCAGTGTTTCTAACCATGGATGTGTGGGGTTGAATTTGGAGCCAAAAAAAGGTAAGAAGTATCAGGGACTGCCTCTAGATGGGTCAGAACCACCACCAGTGTTAAGTTTCATGTTTAACCACATTGTAATTCCCAGTTACTGGGAGGAAAGCAGATGTTCTCTATCAGTCCTGCCACCTGCCATTAACCCTTTCTCTCCTAGGATCATTTTCAAAATTTGCCTGCCTGGGCAGGAAAGGGACTATTTCTGTGGAGGAAGTAATTGAAGGTTGATTCCTTTTCGTAATTGCTGCTGATGGATCTCTGTGACAGAGAAATCACCTTAACTCTCAGACTAACTAAGGGGGTATGATGTGACTAGTCACATGGCTTTTCTTTCTTCTCTACGAGAATATAGCCTCAAAATGATGTTTATTGCGGGTGTAGAACTGATCAAACAGATAATTTATGTATGAAATGTAACGAGAGCACTTTTCATTGACTGTGAACTTTTTATTTTTGAATCTGCACTCGAGCCAATCTTCTTAGAAGCAGTCCAGCACCTTTTATCTGTAGGCAGACATAATTGAGTGTTGGAGCCTTCTCGGGGGGGTACTTGGAAGAGTCATGGAAATTGGTATAATTGTTGGATGTCAGACTGTAAAAGGGCCTAAGAAACTTGGGACAGCAGGGTGATCTTTGGGGAATGAAGACAGGGAAGAAATGAGAACTAAGATTGTTTCCCCCACTCACAGAATCACTGCTTGACAAATGTTACACCTGCTAGGAATTGTGGTCCCAGCCGATTGAGTGAGGCACTTAGGAATTAGCTTCTTTCCCAAACATGTGGTAGCGTTGACATTCAGCTGACGGATGGCAGTCAGCCTCTCTTCCAGGGAGGGCCAAGGCAGCCACTGCAGGCGTTCAAGTCACCTTGACTTACCCTGGATTACCCTGGATGGCGGCGAAACAGATGGAAGCTGACTGAAGACAGATGGGTGGGTGAGCTCACATAGTAGACTCGTTCCTTCTCCTTTTCAAGAGCCAATATTTGACAGAAGACCCTTCCAAACATCACTGACAGAAAACATTGTTTCAAAGCAATCGGGCTCAATACCAATATAAGAAAATCTCAATTGAGAAATTCCTAAGCTTACAGAAATCCTGTTTCGTTTTGCATATACTGCGTAGCCCTACTAAAATGCAATTTCTTCCATATTTCTGTTGCTTTATTCATTAAAAGGTTTACTTAGGAAAATCAATTCCTATTTACTCCTGTAAATTTTAGCATCCCTTAATTTTACCGAATGGGAAATGTGCTATGATGTTTTGGAACATTTTACAACTGAAGGGAAAATAGAATGAACCAGTTTTAATTTGTTTCATTTGAAACAACACGTTAAATGCAAGATTGGAAACATGTATTTATCCCTTTGTGGGTCTGGGGGGGGGAGTTTTTGTTTAAAGCAATAGTTGAAAACCAGGTAACTGTCCACAGTAGTTCTGTCTTCATCCTTTCGCAGACCCTGTGCCCACGTGCATGTATCAGTGGGGGTGGATCCTGGGAGACAGGCATCACTCCAATGATTTCCCAGTGTTTAGCCCTCTATGTATCTGAACTTGAGTCCCCAGTGAGTTAGGGACATTTGACTTCCTTCTGCCAAACCACTGGCCAGCTACTGAAAAATGTTAGAACTCAGGTCTTTGATTTGAAGTGGAGAACATGGTGGCTCATACTCAGTATAGATGGGACAATAGTGTATTGTCACCTTATTTTTTTTTGGGGGGGGGGTGATGAGGAGACAGTCATGGGGCTTAAACTCTGGACCTGGGCACTGCCTCTGAACTCTTCAGCTCAAGGCTAATACTCTATCATTTGAGCCACAGCGCCACTTCTGGCTTTCTGGTGGTTAATTGGAGATAAGAATCTCATGGACTTAAAGTGCCTGGGCTGGCTTTGAATTGTGATCCTCAGATCTCAGCCTCCTGAGTAGCTAGGATTACAGGCGTGAGCCACTGACATCTGGCATCACCTTATTTTTATATGAGGAAAAAGGGGGAAAAGTAAAGGAAAAACTCAAGATGGTAATGATGAACGATGTAAAACATTTTCCTACTCAGACAATACAACCTTTGGGTATAGAATAGTGATGTCTAAAAGAAATTTAAGTTATTTTGGAAAAGTACCACTTTAATAGTATATAGTCTTATAAAAATTGTCTTTTTATCTGTGAGTCTTTTTCTTGTCTTCTTTTGGTTTCCCACATTACTTATTAGAACCCTTCAAAATCTAATTCTGACATGGTCTTGTAAAAAGTAATTTATTTGCTGGGTGCCAGTGGCCTATACCTATAATCCTAGCTACTCAGAAGGCTGAGGTCTGAGGCCCATGGTTTGAAGCTAGCCTGGGCAAGAAAGTCCTTGAGCCTCTTATCTCTAGTTAACCACCAAAAAATCCAGAAGTGGAGCTGTGGCTCAAGTGATGAAGCACTAGCCTTGAGCAAAAAACAAATAACTCAGGGACAGTGCCCAAGCCCTGAGTCAAGCCCTAGGACTGGCACAATTTTATTTATTTATTTTTATTTTATTTTTTACTATTTGATCAGCAGAACTCTGAAATTCCAAATGTGGTTATTTTTAGAAACCATTAGGTTGCATTGAAAACTTTAATATAGGCTTTACCAAAATTGGTTCTACATTTTTGAAATTTCTTCTCAGTCCTTCTACAGTTTCTCTGAATTAAAAGAGAAAGCTGGGGCTGGGAGTTTGGCCTAGTGGTAGACTGCTTGCCTAGCATGCACAAAGACCCGGGTTCAATTCATCGGTACCACATACATAGAAAAAAGCCAGAAGTGGTGCTGAGGCTCACGTGGTAGAGCTCTAGCCTTGAGAAAGTCCAAGGACAGTGCTCAGGCCCTGAGCTCAAGCCCAGGCCTGGCCAAAAAGAGGGGTGGGGGAGGGAGAGAGCGCAAAAAGGTCTCAGCCCACTACTTACGCATCTCTTTTGTCCTGTGGGGTACTTTGCAGACATGTTACCTGAATGAAGTGAAGGCCAAGTAAATGAGCTTTTCCCAGTACTTTGCCCCAGTGGGTGTGTTCTCCAAGTGGGCAGAGCCTAGAGGTCCTTGACATTAGCATGATTCCTGGGTCTTTGTGCATACCTCCCACCTCATAGAGAAATTCAAGAGAATTTCTGAAAGAACACTCCTGCTTATGGCTGCAATTGAAGAGTCCCACAGGGAAAGAAAAGTACATGTGGTGTGCCAGCCAAGATATTCTTAGTTTATCCAAAGGAGATATATATATATATATATATATATATATATATATATATATATGATTTGAATGTGGGTATGATCTAAAGCTACCATGCTACTTTTAGAGTCAAGTCATTGAATTACCCAAGTGAAGGCTTTATTATACTACTGTAGAGTGTATGTGTGCAATAAGTCTGTGAACTAATTCTCCTGGCATACAGAAGAGCAAATGTGAAAGCTTGGTAATCAATCACTGGGTGCTATTACAATTGTTTGTAGAGAGTGCTATTTTCCAGAAGATGGAACAGTTAGGTTTGGTCAATCTACTGACTCTCAATTGATGCTCTTCTTTCTATGTAGACCTTCAGCAAAAGCAGGTACTTGGAAAAGCCACAGGCTCACCTTCTCTATCTATTCAATAATGACCAATGAAGAGACCTCCCACAGGGAGCCATTTGGCTGATACTGATACATGTACCAGTTCCGAAGAATTAGTCTCCAAGCCATTTGGTGATGTCTGCAGCATCACTGTAGAACTGTCTTGTGTCATTGTTTGCTTCCTAATGGGTGGAGCCTTCTAGACTCCCCAACCATGGGGGCAAGTTAATCTTTCTCTCCAGTTAGTGACTGCCCTGTGGCTGGGTGAGCACTTCCTAGGTTGAGTAAAGCAGCTTCAATCAAACCTGTTCTGTTCCCTCATCTGGTGATCAGCCAGTCAGCATAAGCTCCTTGTATTCTAAATCTCACACCTCTCCCAAATGCTATAAGGTTTTCTCTCACTGTTGCCAATGGATGTCATCCAGACAGTGGGCTCATATCTTATGGTTTTGTGCAATCATTGTCGTATTGTAGTCCTAAGACTCATTATAGTGTATTTTTGATATTTTTGAAATGTGTTAAATTTTTTAATTCAATAATATGAGCCAGAGCATGTTGCAGCAAATCTATTGTTTGTAATAAATAACAACAATAATAAATAAAATAAAATGGAATATCTTTCTCATGCTTTTGTTATTTAATTCTAGTGGGAAGCTTTATTTTTTTCCCTAACTTGTATGTAAAATTAGGTTCTTAACCAAAAGTCTAGGATTTTTCTCCTTTTTCCTTGCTTCAAGGAAGGATAAATAAGATTAGTAGGATGGGGAGCGTGGCCTAGGGGTAGTGTGCTCACTTAGCATGCATGAAGCTCTGGGTTCGATTCCCCAGAACCACATACACAGAAAAAGCTGGAGGTGGCGCTGTGGCCCAAGTGGTAAAGTGCTAGCCTTGAGCAAAAAGTGCTCAAGGACAAGCCCAGGCCCTGAGTTCAAGCCCCAGGAATAGCAAGAAAAGAAAAAAAAAAAAGCTGGGTGAGGTGGCTCACGCCTGCAATCCTAACTACTAAGGAGGCTGAGATCTGAGGATCACAGTTCAAAGCCAGCCAGAGCACTGAAGCCTGTGAGACTCTAATCTCCAATTAACCAATAGAAAAAGGGAAGTGGGGCTGTGGCTCAAGAGTTAGGTAGGTAGCCTTGAGCTGAAGAGCCCAGGGACAGCACCCAGGCCCAGAGTTCAAGCCCCATGACCCACAAAAGGTGGGGTGGGGGAAGAATAAGAGTAGTAAGAAAACACATATATGAACTTGTGTGAGTTAAGGCAACAGCTTTTGTGTTAGCTATGTGTCACTATACCAAAAATGGGGAAATCTGCTTGTGAAGAGGCTTCTTTAGCTCACAGCTTTGGGGGTTTAGGGGCACAGCACTGTCCTGGGCTCCCTTCTTAGCTGTATCACATCATGGTGGATAGCTATAATGAGAGCATGTTTTAGAGCAAATAATTACATATCAAACCAGGAGCACAGAGCTGGGTGGGCAAGTTCAAATTTGTAACACCCCCTTCTGAGAGCTGTCAAGGAGTCTCCAGTGACCTGAGTGGTGCAAACAAAGAGCTGCTTTAGCACAGTAATATATTTGGCACCATAGTGAGCCTTCAATGAGAAATGTTAACTGTTGGCTAAACTTCTTAATCTTTTTTTTTTTTTTTTTTTTTGCCAGTCCTGGGCTTGAACTCAGGGTCTGAGCACTGTCCTTGGATTTTTCTCAAGGCTCTACCACTTGAGCCTCAGCACCACTTTTGGCTTTTTTTTTTTTCTATGTATGTGGTACCTAGGAATCGAACCCGGGTCTTCGTGCATGCTGGCAAGCACTCTACCACTAGGCCAAACTCCCAGCCCCTAAACTTCTTAATCTTAAGTGTTGTCTCTCAGCTGTAACATGTGAATAACAAGTCCTTGCCCAGCTTGCCTGACAGAGAATACTGGAACAGATCACGTTAGCTAAAGCATTTTGAACATGGTAAGTGGACGTGTGGCAGAGTTGCTGCCTTCCACTGACAGGTCAGGAGGAGTGTCCTAGCTGGGCTTGGGCGCAGATCTGGGATCAGATAGGCCAAAGTCCTCATTTAATCCAGCACAGGACTCAATATGAACACAGATCTAGTAGGAGCATGTTGCAGGGAGTAAATGTTAGGAGAGAATAGTGCATGTTGGGGTGCTGTTTTTGAAGGGCACATTTGATTTTTGTTGTTACATTTCTTTACCACTCAATGAACCTTGCATAAGACAGCCACAAATGCTTCAGGTTAACCTCGACTTGAAGGCTGCACATTCCTGCAACACAGCAGACTTATTTCAACCAAGCAATATAGATTCCAGGTGTTCATTTTCCCCCGTGCTTTCTTTTCCAGGTTCCTCCATATTTACTTCTGACCCTTTGTTTGGATTAGCTATTAAAAGGCAGTTGTTTAAAAGAAAAAAAAGCCTTGCAGTAACAAGAATGTGTTACTGGTAATTGATCGGCTATAACCTGGTATTTTGGAGACCAGGTCTCAGGTATAACAGCAGGTAGTTGTAAAGTACTTGAGATTGAAATTACTTAAGAATTTTATTTTCAAGGCTCAATGTTAGAGGTATGTTACATTATGAAGATAGTTTAGGGCACTGACCAACTACCATCTACCTTCAAAGGCTTTCTCTGGCACTGACAGCAAATTCAGAAATAAAGAGGCCTTTGATAAACCTGTGTATTCTAGTAAAATTAACTTTCATCTTTGAAATCAGTTGCATTGACACACTTAAGAAGTGAATTTTCTCATTATTAGTATGCATTATTTTTTAAAAAAAATTATAAACTATTTCAAGACTCAGTTCCTATGGAATGTCTTGCCATACAGGGAAATGACTTTGGAGCAGCTGGCAGGAAGTCTGAGGGTTTGGTAAAGCATTTCTTTTCCGTTGTGCCAGGAACCCAACTTCCCTTCCCTAAAGAAGAGTCTGCTTGGTAGCATACAGCCCTCTCAAAGGGAGAAAGCATAATGAGTGATTTAGAATTCATTCTTACAAGACTCAGGCCTCTAATCCTCACTACTCAGGAAGCTGAGACCTGGAGGATCACAGTTGAAAGCCAGCGCAAGCAGAAAAGTCTGTAGACCGGAGGCATGGTGCCAATAGTAGCTTGCCAGTCACAAGCAAACAATGCCAAGTAAGAATGAAAGGTCCTGAGTTCAACCTCTTATCAGTGAATGGAAATTTTTTTTAATGATTTTTCCATCTTAATACTGGACCTGCTGTCTTCTGACATGTAGCTTTCACTTTTAGAATTTCTCTGCTAATTAGCTACTAACATTGTTACCTTACCAGGTCAGGAGAGCCCCACTACAGTGTGAGCCTAGTACCTGTGCTCTTTGCATTAAAGATGGGTATTTTTTTTCAAGCTCTCATTGAGTTAGCCAACAATGACTTACTATCCTTTCCAAGAAAAAAAAATCACTTAACTCTGCACTGGTAACAAATGAAAGAGAGCACTCTAAAAAATCAAGTATGTGAAACCCAGAGTGGCCCACTGTGTGGTTGCAAAGAACCTGCCTTTCTGAAGGAAATGATGGGGGTATACCGACGTATTTTTGGATCTTCTTAGAGTGTCCCAGACCACAGGTATTCTGGTGTGTCACTGTAATTTCTGTGCTGTTCTTGGCTGTGTTTGTAGAGCTTCTGTTCTCGGTAGCTTCGCAGGGCCAGCACCACGCTGGCACCATACATAATCACCAGAAGACAAGCAAAGGTGGCGGCGGCTCCGTCAGTCCCGGCCAGCTGGCAGTTCATCCAGGTGAGGCCCTTGCGGGCGTAGAGCCTTTCTCTTGTTTTGCATGTGTCTGTGGCATTGATCTGCAAAGCCACGTGGAGGTAAACACCAATGCTTACGCAGTAGCCCATTGCGGCCAGGAGGCTGAAGGTGGCCTCGGTGAGGAGCCACTTCCTCGACAGTTTTGCTAGACTCTTGGCTCCTTGAAGTAAAACACCCATGGTGAGGACCCCCAGACCCAAAGACACAGCCACACCACCATATATCAGAGGTGACCGGAGGACTGTGTACTGTTGGTCCAGCTGCCGAACCTGCTCCAACTCTGTGCCCTCAAATGGTGAGTAATAGTTGTTCCCAAAGCCACCACCGCTGGCAAAGCTGGCGCTGAATCCTGCGAGCACAAAGTAGGAGGCCACGATGCACATGAGAACCACTGAATTCAGAATCACCTCCACTATCTGCAGCACACCTGCGGGGGAGAGAGAGTCAGGGATGAATACTGGTCTCTCACCCACAGCAAACCAGACCCGTGTACTGGCCTGTGTTTAAGAACACTGGCAGAGGGCTGGGAGTTTGGCCCAGTGGTAGAGCGCTTGCTTAGCATGCACGAAGACCCGGGTCCAATTCCTCAGCACTGCATACATAGAAAAGCCCAAGGACAGTGCTCACTCAGGCCCTGAGTTTAAGCCTCAGTACTGGCAAAAAAACAAAACAAAACAAAACACTGGCAGAGGCACCAACAGTAACATTCTTGATTTGTTTGGGGTGGTTTGGTTTTTAATACATGTTTGGGGAAAAAAAAACATGCTACCCTGAAAAATTTGGGGCAGATTTTTTTTTTTTTGAGACAGGGTCTGGCTAGGTAGCCTAGGCATATCTGGGAAATAAAAACTTAGAAAGCTGAGGCAGGATTATGAACTTGAAGCCAGTCTGGGAAGCATATCCAGAACCTGTCTCAAAAAAGAAAAAAAGTTAACATTGATCCACACAAAAACATGTACACGAGTGTTCTTAGTACCTTTATTTGCAATAGCAAAATACTGGCAATCACCATGTCCTTTGGTAGGTGATTGCCAGAATAGTTAGCCAGGCTCTGGAATGACAGCATGACGAGTCTCAAGGGAAATTGTGTTCTCGATGACTCTGCTTATGTAAGAGTCTCAATAGGTCAAGTTATGAGAAAGGGTTGAAGATGGACAGTTGCTAGGGGTACCTGCCAGGGATTCGGAGGCCAATCCCTTGTGGATATCAAGGGAATGACTATGGTAAATGTTTCAGAAGTCATGGAAAGTTACACATGGATGGCGATGTTTCTCAGCTGGCATTCTACCACTTATGCCAGGTTTCCAGCAATTCTTCTGGCAATAATGTACCTAAACTGGAAGGACATTAAACTTTAGAAGAAATGGAACAAACATCCCACGTTAGGATAGCTGTCAACAATACAGGGGGGGAAAAGGGGGTTAAGTGTATAATCAGAGCAGTTAAAGAAACAACTAAAGAACAAATTATGAAACAGCAGTTAAGTTCACTGATCCTATCTCCCATGGGCCCACACAAATTCCTGGAGAGCCGGGGGACACAGCAGCTAGGGGATTGAGAATTGAAGAGCTGCTCTCATTTAAAATTCAAATAACACGAAGCCCAAATGGCCTACTCCTTACCCAGGCTCTTTAAGTATTGGCTACTCTCTCCCCACAACAGAGACATTTCCAAACAGGCTGTTAGTATAGAAAACACACCACATCAGACCACATCACACCATACCAGCAGGGCAGAAAAGGGAGCCACCAGAGCCAGCTATTGCTAATTTTCAAGTTGGGGTAGGTCAAATCTCTCCAAAGACAGCAGAGCTTTGTGAAAGAGGAGGCTCAGAAGGGCACATGGGATCTTTAATGCCACAACTAGGATCTTGTTGAATGGGGCTGTTTTTGTGGATCCATAATTGAACTTCAACTTCTGCCTCTGCAATATATGGTTCTAAAAAACCAAAGGAGAGCCAGACAGGTACAGTGAGGTACAGTGGCTAATGCCTGTAATCCTAGATACTCAGAAGGCTGAAATCTGAGGATTGTGGTTCAAAGCCAGCCTGGGTAGGAAGGTCTGCAATATTCTTATCCCCAAATAACCACCGGAAAACCAGAAGTAGGAGTGTGGCTCAAAGTGGTAGAGCTGTAGCCTTGAGCAAAAGAGCCCAGGGACCAGGCCCTGAGTTCAAGCCCCATGACTGCAAACAAAAACAACAAAGGAGAGCCAATCAAGTTCTTTATTTTTTATTCTTCTAAAATATAAAAAGTAATACTTGTACAGTCAGATCAGGCATAAAAAAAGACATCAAAAACCACTTTCTCAGCTGGATGCCACTGGGACCCGGGATTATACCTATAACCCTAATTACTCAGGAGGCTGAGATTTGGAGAATAGAGGTTTGAGGCTAGCCTAGGCAGAAAGGTTCTTCTTTTCTTTTCTCTTTGGCCAGTCCCAGGGCCTGGGCACTATCCCTGAGCTTCTTTTGCTCAGGCTAACACTCTACCACTTGAGCCATAGCACCACTTGCAGCTTTTTCTCATTATGTTTATCCAGGGCTTCATGCATGCCAGGCAAACACTCTACCACTAAGCCATATTCCTAGTCCCATCAGAAAGGTTCTTTAGACTTCATTTCCAAAATAATCAGCACAAAGCTGGGTTGGAGGCATAGCTCAAGTAGTAGATTGCCAACTGTGAGCAGGAAAGCTAAGCAAGCATGAAGCTCTGAGTTCAAATCCCAATATGAGGGGGAGGGGAAACAAATCTCTCCAGGAAGGAAACTGTTGATACTTTTTTACATGGAAGTTTCTAGTCAGATACAGGCACATATACACATCTTTCCTTTCCTAAACACAAACTTACCTAAATCCAATAAATTGTCTATATTTAAGAGAGTAATGTAAACAGATTATAAAGAACACTATCATCTCTGAATTAATATTTTTCTTTGAAGGAAAAACATATCTATTTGTATCAAGAATATGCCATAAGCAAGCCAGGAATGGTGGCTCAAGCCTGTAATCCTAGCTACTCAGGAGGCTGAGATCTGAGGATTGTGATTCAAAGCCAGCCCGGGCACTAAAGAACATGAGACTTTTATCTCCAATTAACTACCAGAAAACTGGAAGTGCTGCTGTGGCTCAAGGACCCAGGCCCAGAGTCCAAGCTCCATGACTGACAAAAACAAAACAAAACAAAACACCATAAGGGAAGGGGGGTGTGGCCTAGTAGTAGAATGCTTACCTAGTATGTATGAAGCCCTGAGTTCATTTCCTTGATACCACATACATGGAAAAGGCCAGAAGTGGTGCTGCAGCTCAAGTGGTAGAGCGCTAGCTTTGAGAAAACCCAAGGGCAGTGCCCAGGCCCTGAGTTCAAGCCCCAGGACTGATTTTAAAAAAAGAATATGTCATAAGGTTCCAGGAGTCCTAATTCAATGTACAATGATCTATGGAGGTTTTCTGGCCAAAAGAAACATTCTTCTGTTGGGAAAGACTGCATTCTTTGCTTCTGAGTGGCTCCTGAATTGTAGATGGAGGGTTTAATTCTTCACACAATGGTACATTTAGGGGAGGTACAAAACACTTATTGAGTTCTCAGGGGCCTTTGTCCGAAGCTTACAGAATGGCTTCTTTGCCTCAAGTGAGTTAATATGATTCCTTTTTCCCCAACCCACATCTACCTCCAACTGAAGTCCCACCCCCTCTCTCAGGGCTGCAGAATGAAGGGAGAAGGACTGGAATATTCAGTAGGGAGGAGAATCTGCCAAAGATGGCTGGGTTTAGAGCAAAAGACATCGCCAGTCTTGGCAGCTATTCTCTAACACTGAGGGGGATCTCCTCCCAAGTTTCTCTGTTGAACCTCCTCTGTTTAACCAACTAGTCCTTTTTGCTACTATAGATGCCTTTCCCTGTGTGTCCTGGCTCTAGAGGATTTGGTTATAATGTTTAAAATTTGTTTTCTGAGACAGAATCTTACTATCTTGGCAAGCGATGTATCTTATACATGCTCATTACATAGGCCAGGCCGGCTTCAAACTCACAACCCTCCTGCCACAGCCCTTCATACACTGGGATTCCAGCTGTGAACCAAGGCACAGTGTCTTGATGTTTCTTAATCTATGACTGTGGTTAGTCCCTTGCCTGGATTCTAGCAGTCAAAGCTGGTTACCTCAGAGAACAATGTTCCATGTAACTGGAAGCTAAGCCACCATTGGGGTGGTATTTTTGAAGCACTGGCAAGTTCCACAGTCCAAGAATTCTTGTGAGACACAGTGGTGAAGAGTAACTTGGATCACTTGCATTGGACAAGCAAGCCTAGAACTCAAGCATTTCTGCAGGCTTCTCTTTCAGCTTCCTGACTTTTCGGTAACCTCGTATTGACAGGATGGCTCCTAGGCCAAAGACCACAATGCCCAGGGCTGCAAAAAGCCCTGCTCCTATGTCTCCCCCGTGGAAACCACAGCTGAAGCCACTGTACCCTTTGCTTTGGTACAGCGCCTCCCTCTCCTTGCACACAGGAGAGCCATAGGCAGCAGAGAGAAAATGGAAGAAATAGTACAAGGCCGGGATATACGCCCCAGCAATGAGCACATCCATCAAAGCCTCGATCACCAACCACAGGGGACAGTGCCAAGGGACCCGCAGGACACCCATGACAATGAGGAGGCAGGAGAAGGCCATGAGGGCTCCGCTGTAGGCCATTGATGCTGTGATCGTGGGGAGCTTGAGCTGGTAGAACTGGACATCCAACTGCTGGGCTTTCTCCCCATCAGCACCATGGAAGCCACTGTAAGCACCTCCGTACTGGTAGTAGTAAACGCCCCCCAGGCTGGTGATGCCCGTGTAGCCCCCTGTGGAATTGTAAGAGACAGAGCTGCAGGCCAGGATCAGCAAGTTCAGCAGAACCTCCAGCATCTGGCAGCAGGCTGCAAAGAAAGTGTGCATTACCATTTGAGACCCATTGTTCTACTTTCAGCTCCGGTGCCTGTGCCCTTCGGAAGCTCAGCCCACTGGCTCTCCGTTCCTCCCCCACAGCTGGACGGCTAAAGCTGTACAGTCAGGATTAGGTGGGAGTAGGGGATCATCTGAAATGGTGTCAGGGATTCTTTGGGCTGGAAAGAGATACTCTCAAAAGAGCAAAGCAGCCTGCCTGGATTGAGGTCAGAACAATGGTAGGAGAAGCCGAGTGGATTAGGAAGAAAGCTGCTCTGCATGGAAGCGAGAGCGAGAACATTCCATGCCCCCCCAACCTTCCACCAAGAGAATAAAAAGAAAGTGATATCCTCTTTGTATATGTTTTATGGAAATTTTGATTAAGAGGCAATTTTTTCCCAAACTTGAAGAAAATTATAGCCTTTAAGATAGGATATTTTAAAAGTATAGAAATTCTACATGCAAATATTGACTATGATGCAAGGTGTGGCTCAGTGGCAGAGTGCTTGCTGAGCCTTCACAGGCCCCAGATTCCATCCCCAGCATCACACACACACACACACACACACACACACACACACACAAGGATCATGGCTTGCACGCATTAGAAATAGGAAAGAAAGCCGGGCACAGTGGCTCACTCCTGTAATCCTAGCTACTCAGGAGACTGAGATGTGAGGATCAAGTTTCAAAGCCAGACGAGGCACAAAAGGACCTGAGACTCTTATCTCCAATTAACCTCTATAGAATGGGAAGTGGCTCAAAGTTAGGGCAGTAGCCCTACCCTTGAGCCAAAGAGCTCAGGGACAGCACCCAGACCAAGTTCAAGCCCCATGACCCACAAAAAAAAAAAAAAAAAAAAGAACGAAAGAAAGAAAAAAAATAGAAAAGATAAAATTAATTGAACTCAAAATGCTTACTAAATTGAAAAAGATTATCTTATGGTTCTTCGACTTTAACTCAATAAGTAAGTTTTAAAGTTCCACATTATTTTTTTCAGTTTTCCTTAAGAGTTTATCTAGACCAAGATAATACCTTTTCTAGAATGTTCTGTAAATGGAACCAGACTGTGATATCCTCTGTGTCTGGCTTCTTTTGCTCAGTAAAATTGAAAGCTGATACTTCT
Source organism: Megascapheus bottae (assembly GCF_031878675.1). Taxonomy (NCBI): domain Eukaryota; kingdom Metazoa; phylum Chordata; class Mammalia; order Rodentia; family Geomyidae; genus Megascapheus; species Megascapheus bottae. The sequence continues at coordinate 8,952,080 of NC_143532.1, read as the reverse complement.
GAACTAAGACACTGAACCTGAGGGGTCAGCTGACTCAGATCAGCCTATGGCCTCTCCTTGACTGCTGGATAACCAGACATTCCACCCCTTCCCACTGGGCTGTGTACTGAGCTGTGACTACTTTCCTAGCAGAAATTATGTTTTCTCTCCACTAGTCGACACTGTCACTGGAACCCCAGATGCAAACAGCATCATTGTTTTCCTTAATTATAAAATTTATACTTGTTTTTGTGGGGTTTTTGTTTGTTTTTTTTGTTTGCTTGTGGGGTTTAAACTCAGGGTCTGGGAGCCATCCTGGAGTTGTTGTTTTTTAGACAGTTCTGGGGCTTGAATTCAGGACCTGGGCACTGTCCTTGGACACTTTTTGCTCAAGAGCTCTATCACATGAGCCACAGCAGCACTAATGGTTTTTTCTATGTATGTGGTACCGAGGAACTGAACCCAGGGCTTCGTGCATACTAGGCAAGCACTCTACCAGTAGGCTACACCCCTGGTCCCCTGAGCTTTTTCACTCAAGGCTGACACTCTACCACTTTGAGCCACAGTGTCTTCCGTTTTCTGGTGGTTAATTGGAGATAAGAGTCTCATGAATCACTGTCCTCAGTCTCAGCCTCCTGAGTAGCTAAGTGGCATGAATCACTGGTGCCAGACTTTATTTGTTTAGTTCATGAAAAGTAATGGTACTTTAGATGGAAATACTTTAAATGGGAATATAAATTAGAAAAGGCCACACACAACTTTCCACAAGAACCTTTTTAGGGAATTTCAGGCAAATTGCCTCTGGAACTAGGACCACAGTTTTTCCCCTCTTGGTTAAAATGGTGTGATGGTTGATTTTGATTATCAGGTTGATTGGACTGAGAACTGCCCAGGAGTTTAGTAAAGGACAATTCCGGGTGCATCTGTGTGTAGCTAGAATAACAGGAGTGAGCTGCCAGCAATTCCACTGTATTTAAGCTCCCAGACCACCATGCCCCTTGCCCCTTATGTCTCCCACTCTTTTTGGAGCTACTTGGTACCCCTCTTTAGTGATGATCAAACCCTGATTCATATGTTGAGGTCTCTCTCCTCTTTTTTTCCCTTTGGTCTGCTTGAGCTTCCCTAACAAGAAGCAACTGTAGCACGCTTCCTTACTGCTTCCTGGCCACCATGAGGCAGCCAGCCCCATCAAGATGGGTCTGAAATAATAAACCAAAACAAATCTCTCTTCCCTTAAGTTGTTTTGCTCCAGCATTCATTACAGCAACAAGAAAGTGACAGACAATGCCAGCAACAACTGGAAGCTTCAGCTTCCTACTAGGGAAGAAGCTGTCCTTGTGAAAGAGGAACTATAGATGCCCTCCCCGCCTACAACCTCAAGGTTCTAAGCAAGCAAACAACACTCACCAACCACAGAAATCGAATATCATGGGAGAAATTTAAACGCTTATTCTGAGACAGAGACACCCTATATTGCCTAGGCTGATCTTGAACTCGTGGACTCCCTTGGGTCTGCATTTCCCAGGTAGCTTGGCCTGTGCTCAACAGGCTGAGAGTTAAACTTTTAAAGATACTTTCAATTATGGCTAAGAGTTGAAGGCAAAGTACCATGACCTGAATACCATGGATCTAAGATGAGCAGGAAAGAAAAAGAAGAGGAAGAGAAGCTTCTCCCAATACAAATGAGGAGCGGAGAAGTGCACCTGCCTCGCAGGGGGCTTCCCTGCTCTCCCTGCAAGCTGTAAGTGAGCGGAACCTAGGCCCACACAGCCTTCCTTGGTGGCCTGATCTGATTTTTACTCTCAATCCCTCAAGATCTTACTATCTAAAAATTCCTGCCTAGTAAAAGCAAACTGGATGCCTGTCTCTTTCTGATGGTCTCATCTTACTGAACTTTGTGAGGGGGATCACAGCTCAGATTTCAGGGGGTTCCCCAAAAGCTTCCTCCCCTCCCCATTTTGCAGGTTTGCTGGGGCAGGTTGTGATTTCACTGACAAGGAAAAGAAGTCACTATGATCCAGTCTAAGGCATGTCTTAGCAATCTCCAAGTGACCTTTATCCGGGCATGAATTTCCTGTGTGAGACAAGTTCCTGGGGCACAATGGCATACTATTGTGTCTTCACATGGGTATTGGCACATCCAGAGTTTTTTTATAAGCCACTGATTATTCTCAGAGGTGGAACCATCTTTTCACTGCCTTGACTTAGAAACCCCAACCTCCAGGTTCAAAGCCAAATAGCCAGAGGCAATCAAGGCTCAATCCATGTGTATTCTGGCCAGATGCCCAAGCCCTTCCCTTTCCTCTTAGTAAAGCAGAGAAGAAAAACAAACAAATGAACATATCTCTAAAAGAAAAGCTCAGGAACTTCTACCACCAAGAGAAGTGAAGCAAGGAAATGTTTGAGGCCTTATTTGGAGTCAGGCTCTTCAATGCACCTGTGTATCTTTGGGTAACTTTCTGTACCTCTCTGAGCCTTAGGAGTTGGTGAAAGCATTAAAGCAAGGAATTTGTATCCACTAACAATTATATGTACAGTAGGATAACTGTACAGATTGCCTGTCTGTCAGGATTGCCTGGAGCCCTGGCATTCGAGTTCCTCTTAATCCTGTAATTGAACAGGATTGAGCAGGTGTAATTGAACAGGTGTAATTGTCACCATCCTAGATCACATTTTCATGAGGGACGCTGAATTTTCTCCCCTGTAGGCTAGGATGTTTTTCCATTGTCAAACTCAGCCCAGGAAGATTTCTCACAAGCCACAGGTGACACAGGCTCACCTTGATGAACCAGATTTTCTTCATTGTTGGCAAGGTCAGGCCCAGTGCAAAGATGAGAACTCTGGGAACCATGTGTACAGCTGACACGTGATATTATGCAAGGGGTGTCCAGATCTGCATTGGGATGGGTTTGTTTGCGTGCTTATTTTAGATAGAGCACACTTGGTTTATACTAGGGTATGTGGTGGTTTGATGGTGGTTTGAATGTGTGAATTTGGTCTTAATGTAAAGTCTGTTTCTCACTGTGCATCTCCATCAATGAAGTTCAAAAGTCATTGATCACGTGTTTGGGCATAGGTTTCCAAGGAGACCATTTGCTCCTGTCAATGTGGCTTCAGCTGCCACCAGGCTGCCCAGCTCAGGTGCTTTCCCATCTCTTCCAACTCACCCTACTTTCCCAGCAGTGCCTCTGCCAGTCACTGGCAGTTCACAGCCAGTTCACCCTCTGAAGCCCAATAAGTTTCGTGGAGTCGGAGCTGCACATATGGTTCAATGTTCTCGGCTCTTGACTTGTTTGAGAAATACTGGAAACCAGACAGCACATTCAGAACTTTTTTTTGTTTGTTTTGTTTTGTTTTTCTGGCACTGGAGCTTGAACTCAGGCCTGGAGAGCTGTCCCTAAACCTCTTTGTTCAATATTGCTCTGCCACTTGAGCCACAGCTCCACTTCTGGCTTTTTGGTGGTTAATTAAAGCGTCTCTCAGACTTTCCTGCCTAGGCTGGCCTTGAACCCATGCTCTTCAGATTTAAGCCTCCTGATTAGGATTCTAGGCATGAGCCACAACTGCCAGATGACAAACTTCTTATTTTTTTGGAAGCAAGAATATCATGCAGATAAGGAAGAAAAAATGCTAGGAATCCCCAAAGAGAAGGAATCCCCAAAAGGAAGTCTAGTGAATTTTTGCTGCATCCACTCAGCTCTATTTACCTTTTCTTTCCCAAACCACCAGTAACAATAAATGGCCAAACCCATTCCACAAAGGCTCACCTCTCCCAGTGCACAGATATCTGCATTTGTGGCAATCCAGGAGCCCTTCAGCTTCTGACTGGTAATATTCCACTTCTTCTCGTCCGGGCCTGGGATACGAGGACACATATCTCCCTGACCTGGGTTCACTGTGACCAAAAAACACACATGGCCATTAGGGATGTGCCTCAAAGCTTAGGACTACAGAGTTTATAGAACAGAGGGGCACAGGATTTTAGGTTCCAGGAAATTTTCTGGTTTAGCAGTCCTATAGGAGATCAAACCTATGGCTCATCTCTGCTAAAGAACCATGTGACTTCCATGTCAGGTTGCTCTCTGCCTGCTGTCCAATCAGGTAGTGTTAAGACACCTTCTTTGGGAACTTGTGAGTCCTTAGTTCAGCACAAAGCCAGCTTGTATTCACAAGACTGTAGTGCTGTTGTTTGGTGATCATTCTGTCCTGTTCTCCTTTGCAATGTGCCCTGGGAGCAATCATTCTCCAGGTAGAGGGGAGCCCCAATAGATAACCTTTAAGATCATCTCATCTCTTCCTTGACCCACCCTGACACTTTCCATCCTCTCCTCCCCCGTTTTATAGCTCAGTCCAAGATTCAACTGGAAATTGCCTTCTACTCGCTGAGCTCCAGGAATCATTCTAGAACATAGAAGTCATCATGTTTCTCTTAGGTTTGAAATTGTTCCCACTTTCAGCACTGCAGGGGAGTCACAGCCTCACAGAGACATAGCCACAGTGCTGCTCTAACCCCTAAAAGGTGATCCGCCCTCTCAAGTCTCTGGAATGGCACAGGACTGGAATCCCAGCTACTCAGATGGCTGAGATTGGGAGGCTCACAGTTTGACTCCATCCTGGATGGAAAAGTCCAAAATAACCAGCAAAAGGCTGGAGGATTGGCTCAAGTGGTAGAATGCCAATTGAACAAACAAGGAAAATCAAGTGTCCCTCAATTCAAACCCCGTTACAAGAGGGGGGAAAAAACCACCAAGAAACAACAACAACAACAAAAAACCTAGGCATGGTGGCACCTTCCTCTGAGTTCAGGTATGCAAGAGGCAGAAGGCTGATTTTAAAGCCATTTTCAGGCAAAAAGCCAAGGACTCTGAAATTTAAGCTAAGAAAGGTGTGGCTCAAGTGGAAAAGGGCTTGCCTAGCAAGTTTCAGGACCTGAGTTCAAACCCCCAATATTGCCAAAACAAAAACAGAACAAAACCAAGCACCTGTGATTGTCCCTCTCCTGTGTTGCCTCTTTCTTCCTTCCCCAGAAATCATTTTAGGTCATCTCCTATGGGAACCTGCCCAAGTTTGGACAGGAGTCCGATTCTGTCCAAATCAGGCCCATTTTATGCTGAGCTGAGAGTGGCTGGTTTCCTGTCATTCTCCTGTCTCAGACAGTGGACTGTGAAAGAGTAGATCTCTGCAGACTCACTTCTGCATCCTGTCCATTCAATAGGAAACAGGTTTATAAGGAAATGTACAAATGCAGCTCTTGCTTTTCCTACTTGAGAGATTGCTGTGCTATGTGGCTTTAGTCAGGGGAACAGTATCTGGGCCCAACCTTTCTCATGAGTTGATTTTAGATAAAGTAATATAAACACTGGATAGTAGCTTTCCCACTGTGTAGACATAGTGAAGAGGTTGGACTCAGTCTCCAAACTCTACAGGAGAGGAAAAAGTAGTCATGAGCCAGGCTTAGCTACTCAGGAGTCTAGAATCTGAGGATCATGGTTCAAAGCCATCCTGGGCCAGAAAGTCTGTGAGACTCTTATCTCCAACAAATCATCAAAAATCCAGAAGTAGAGCTGTAAGGAAAAACAAAACAATAACAACAACAACAAAAGTCAGGGACAGCTCCCAGGCCCTGAGTTCAAGCAAAGTTCCCTTCTCCCCCACCCCCCTCAAGAGTCCTGCCCAATGATTTGTCTCCTTGTTAGGGAGGGCAGGGGTAGTATCCCTCTATTCAATCGTCAAGTGCCACTTATGCATAATCTGACACTAGGTAGGCAGGACTGGATGGAATGTTAGCTCCCCAGGGGCGGAGGGACCAGGTAGGTCACCCTTTGTCTTCCCTTCTATCCTTGCATGTTCCTAGTTCACAGAGTTTTCTCCTCACAGGAGCTCCTGGGAGTTCCTGGAGTTCTACCAGACAAGGATGGGAACGTTTCTTCATGAGTGTAGGCCACCCCAACAATCAGAGGATCTGAAAGGGTCTGCATGTGTAAGAAACGTTCCATGGGCTCAGGAGAACCAGTTTGAGGCCACTTCTGTCCTCCCCCCATGTTGCGACTCCCATGTCAACAAATAAAACCTTGGCCTCAATAGGAAGATGGAGTTCAGGCACACTTGTGAGACCCCATTTGAAAGATATCTAAAGCAAACAGAAGCTCCCGCTCTGGCACTACCTGAATAATTAGATGAAAAGCAAGCTCTCCCTGCCATGGGGGGTTTAGAGTCAGTTCTTTGGTTAAATGTGTGGCTTCTCTCCGCTGTGCTGGCGCTGGTGTTTGAACTTAGATTTTTCTTTTCTTTTCTCAAGGCTCTATCACTTGAGCCGCAGCTCCACTTGCTTTTCTGGTTTGTTTTGGAGGCGGCTGTGTGTGTGTGTGGTGTGTTTCGGTGGTTAATTGGAGGTAAGAATCTCAGGTACATTCCTTCCCCGACTGGCTTCGTGCCTCCATGCTCAGATCTCAGCCTCCTGGGTAGTTAGGGTGCCAGGCGGGAGCCACCGGCAGCCGGGCTTCCCCCGCTGTTTTTACGGGCACACCGCCCTGCAAGTTGAAACGCGTTAAGCCCGGCGGACACCTGCGCCCAGGGATGGCAGGTGGGCGGCCCCGCCCTCGGAACGCGGGGAGGAGGAGCTGCAGGTGCAGCGTCGGGGGCGGGGCCCGGGCTGGCCCCGCCCACCGGCCTGGCCCCTCCCACCTGGCCTGGCCACGCCCGTCCAGGATGGCCCCGCCCACCCGGGCCGGCCCCGCCTCGCTCGGGTTCCGGTTCTGGTCCCCCGGCCCGGCCATCTCGGCTTTGTTCCGCAGGGCAGGGCCACAGAGGCCGGGATCCTTGAAAGTTTCTTTTTCCTCTCGCAGGTCACCTCGGAGAGCACGGAAGGGAGGGATGGCGTTTCTGCCCCCGCTCCCGCCTCGGCCCCAGCAGGTGCGCCCTCACCTTTCCGGCGGCTGCGGGGTCCCCCAGGGCTCGGGCCAGGGAGGTCCTCGGAGCTCCCGCGTCCGGCTGGGGCGGGCCGTGCCCCAGGCGCCTGGCTCACCCGCGCGCGGGCCCGCGTCCCGGGGTCGCTCCCGGCGGGGGTCCCGGTCCCGGCGGGGGTCGCGGTCCCGGCGGGGATCTCGGTTCCGCCCTCTGTCGCGGTCCCCGGGTCTGTCCCGTGGCCTGTCCCGTGGCCGCTCGAGGTGGTGGTCTCGGTCTCGGTCCGCGCGGGGACGACGGTCCGGGTCGCGTTCCCGAGGCCGGGACCGGGGCTCGCGAATCCCCGACGTATCTTCCATGCTCGGTTCCGTGCGACCCGCCCCGGAGCCACCCGAGGGTCACAGCCGCAAGTTTCCCGGGTGGACAGCCAAGCCCAGGTGGGCGGGGCTGGCGGGCACTCACCTGCACGCATGCGCACTAGCTCCGCGGCCGGCCGGAGAGGCGCACCTGGGCACGGGGGGCCGGCAGGGGGCGCCCTGGGCGAGGCAGAGGGTGTGTGTGTGTGTGAGTGTGTGTGTGAATGTGTGTGTGAGTGTGTGAATGTGTGAATGTGTGTGAGTGATCTCACCCTAGGCTCTGCAGGGGGCAGTGTGTGAGTGTGAGTGTGTGTGTGATCTCACCCTAGGCTCTGCAGGGGGCAGTGTGTGTGTGTGAGTGTGTGTGTGTGTGATCTCACCCTAGGCTCTGCAGGGGGCAGTGTGTGTGTGTGTGTGTGAGTGATCTCACCCTAGGCTCTGCAGGGGGCAGTGTGTGTGTGTGTGTGTGAGTGTGATCTCACCCTAGGCTCTGCAGGGGGCAGTGTGTGTGTGTGAGTGTGTGTGTGTGTGATCTCACCCTAGGCTCTGCAGGGGGTAGTGTGTGTGTGTGTGTGTGAGTGATCTCACCCTAGGCTCTGCAGGGGGCAGTGTGTGTGTGTGTGTGTGAGTGTGATCTCACCCTAGGCTCTGCAGGGGGCAGTGTGTGTGTGTGAGTGTGTGTGTGTGTGATCTCACCCTAGGCTCTGCAGGGGGCAGTGTGTGTGTGTGTGTGTGAGTGATCTCACCCTAGGCTCTGCAGGGGGCAGTGTGTGTGTGTGAGTGTGTGTGTGTGTGATCTCACCCTAGGCTCTGCAGGGGGCAGTGTGTGTGTGTGTGTGTGTGTGTGATGTCACCCTAGGCTCTGCAGGGGGCAGTGTGTGTGTGTGAATGTGTGTGAGTGATCTCACCCTAGGCTCTGCAGGGGGCAGTGTGTGTGTGTGTGAGTGTGTGTGTGTGTGATCTCACCCTAGGCTCTGCAGGGGGCAGTGTGTGTGTGTGTGTGTGTGTGTGAGTGATCTCACCCTAGGCTCTGCAGGGGGCAGTGTGTGTGTGTGTGTGTGAGTGTGATCTCACCCTAGGCTCTGCAGGGGGCAGTGTGTGTGTGTGTGTGTGTGTGTGTGTGAGTGATCTCACCCTAGGCTCTGCAGGGGGCAGTGTGTGTGTGTGAGTGTGTGTGTGTGTGATCTCACCCTAGGCTCTGCAGGGGGCAGTGTGTGTGTGTGTGTGTGTGTGATCTCACCCTAGGCTCTGCAGGGGGGAGTGTGTGTGTGTGAATGTGTGTGAGTGATCTCACCCTAGGCTCTGCAGGGGGCAGTGTGTGTGTGTGTGAGTGTGAGTGATCTCACCCTAGGCTCTGCAGGGGCAGTGTGTGTGTGTGTGTGTGTGCGTGTGTGTGTGATGTCACCCTAGGCTCTGCAGGGGGCAGTGTGTGTGTGATGTCACCCTAGGCTCTGCAGGGGGCAGTGTGTGTGTGTGTGTGTGTGTGTGTATGATCTCACCCTAGGCTCTGCAGGGGGCAGTGTGTGTGTGTGTGTGTGTGTGTGTGTGTGTGTGTGTGTGTGTGAGTGATTTCACCCTAGGCTCTGCAGGGGGCAGAGGGTGTGTGTGTGTGTGTGTGTGTGTGTGTGTGTGTGTGTGTGTGATCTCATTCTAGGCTCTGCTGGGGACAGAGCGTGGTGTGTCTGTGTGAGATCTCACCCCAGGCTCTGAGTCTTTGCTGAGACTCTACTTGTCGTGATTCAGAGCCAACCTCCTCACCTTATGCTCTTTCCATGTTCCTGGCCCACAGAATCCCAGAGCTTCAGAAATGTCTTAGCCTCTAAGCATGGGGGTCATTTGTTACTTAGTAGAAGCAATCTCAGCTGGCAAATTACATGTGTCTCAAACCTAAGACACGTATTTCCATAGTGCCTATCCCTCTTTCTAGACAGTCAGCTTCTACAGGCAATGTCATGGCTGTTCTTCATGGTATGTAGCAGGTGCTCAATGAATAAGGGCAAATAAACCTTAATTTAAAAAGATTTATTTTGGGTACTAGAGAAGATGATAAGGATCTTTTAGATCGTGTAGCATAAAGGTGTGTTGGGGACCAAGCTTCCAGCACAAGAACCATATCCAAGCCACAACAATAAGTTAGCCTTAACTTTTCTGTTCTAAAGGAAGATTCATATAAGAAAAAAATCCAAATACTTAATTGGTCCATTAAAAACACAAACGCTTCTGGGGTTGGAGGCGCGGCTCAGTTGGAAGAGCACCACCCAATGAACAAAAGCATCAGGTTCTGAGTTTGAGCCCTGGTTTTTAAAAAAAATACCCTGAGGGGCCGGGAGATTGGCCTAGTGGTAGAGTGCTTGCCTAGCATGCACAAAGACCTGGGTTTGATTCCTCAGCACCCCATACATAGAAAAAAGCTGGAAGTGGTAGAGCTCTAGCCTTGAGAAAAGTCCAAGGACAGTGCTCAGGCCCTGAGTTCAAGCTCCACAAGCAAAAAAAAAAATAAATACCCTAGAGTTAGTTTGTGTTATATTCTACTGCTCTTGGGGGTGGAATCTTTATTTTCAATATGTCTCTGAGTGTCTTTATTCAGGAATTCCCTAGAGGGAGACAGAAGTTCAAGTTGGAGATCAAGGGGTAGCTTTGTGATCTTCTGCCTCTGTTCTTTCTGTGTGCTGCTTGCCAGTCACCAGACTCCATTTCTGGTGGCAGCATTGGACTGGAATGATTCCCACACAGGGTCTGGAGAAGGGAATGGAAGCCAGCAGGGGGCAGCAGAGGCTCAGGAAGGTAAGAGGTGTGCTGCTTGGACATCTCCCGCCTCCCTCAGATGCAGTCCTCTCCTGACAGATGTGCTTGAACACCTGGATTTTTCTGCACTTCACACAGTAAACAGGTGAGTGTGGGAAGCTCTGCAAACTTTCTGTACCCCTGTGTCCTCACTTGCTAAATAGGGAAAATTGTACTAATAAGTAAATGTCTGGGAAAGACTCAGGTCTGTGGCTAGCACATAGCGATACTATAGATACAGCAGCTATTGTTTTTGTTGTTTTTGCTTATTGAGCCGGAAGGATAGAATGAAAGGAATAGAATGTGAGTAAAGTGAATACAATAGGCCTGCACTGAGAAACCTGGCAGTCTCTTGACAGAGGCAGATAAGGAAATACTGTCTAATCCTGAGAAGAAAAAAGAAGCAAGTGGGGTATAGACAGTATCTGGAGGCTGAAGCAACCCAAAGCAGCTTTGGAGGAAGAAATGGTTGAGGACTAATGGCAAGACTAGAAGGTCAAGGGCTTCAGACTGCGGGTATGTGATCTCCAAGTGCACACAATTTCCCCTGTGGTATAGGAAAAATCTTTAGCACAATGATTTAGTTGCATCTAGGAAATCAGTAAAGCAGAGCTCTGAGTGTATCTGTAAGGGGTTTTCAGAGAAGATTTGCTAAGTGGGAAAGAGTTGTTCTGAATATTGTTGGGATAGGATCTTACTTAGAGTTTAGCCTGGCCTTAATCTTGCAGTCTTCCTGCTTCTGTTTCCCCAGTACTAAGACTACAGGCAAACACTACCATGTCCTTCACATTGTAGACTTCAGGGGCAGGTACTATATTCACGACCTGCTTTTGCTTAATATTCAATTCCATGTGTTTTTTTTTTTTTTGGCAGTCCTGGGCTTGAGCTCAGGGCCTGAGCACTGTCCTTAAACTTTCTCAAAGCTAGAGCTCTACCACTTGAGCCTCAGCACCACTTCTGGCTTTTTTCTATGTATGTGGTACATGTTAGGCAAGCACTCTACCACGGGTCAAACTCCTGCCCCCTCACCCTTTTTTGGGGGGGGGGAAGGTCAGTTGTGAAGCTTGAACTCTAGGGTTTGGGCACTGTTCCTGAGCTCTTCAGCTCAGAGCTAGTGCTCAACCACTTGTGCCACAGTACTACTTCCAGTTTTCGGGTGGTTAATTAGAGATAAGAGTCTCATGGACTTTTTTGCCTAGGCTGGCTTTGAACTATGATCTCAGCCTCCTGAGTAGCTAGGATTACAGGTGTGAGCCACCAGCACGAAGCTTGTGGTTTTAACTTCTATAGGACATAGTCTTCTTTCTCCTTCCAGCCCCCCCCCCAAACCCTGACAGTTCCAAATAATTCCTTGAAAGAAATTCTTCAGGATTGTGATTCTTTTCTAGCATTTTTTTTTCAGTCCTGGGGTTTGAACTCAGGGCCTGGGCACTGTCCCTGCGCTTTCTCAAGGCTAGAGCTCTACTACGTGAGCCACAGCACCACTTCTGGCTTTTTCTGTGTATGTGGTACCAAGGAATCGAACCCAGAGCTTCATGCATGCTAGGCAAGCACTCTACCACTAGGCCATGCTCCCTGCCCCAGGCATTGTGAATATTGGACCAGTGAATAAGTAGTGTGTGCATGTGTGTGCGTGCGTGTGTGTGTGTGTGTGTGTGTGTGTGTGTTGTCATTTTGTTTTTTCCAAAGGGAACTTTGGGAGACTGCAAGATGATGATGCTGATAACAAATTCAAGTCCTGTGTAATTATTTGTGTTCCTGGCCTTTCTGGGACTTTGTGCACTTCCCAGGGCTTTGTAAACCACATTGTATTTTCTATTATTGTGCTGGGCAATGAAGTCTGGGAGAAATCAGCAGTTCTCTTAGCCTTCTGTTCAGGAGTAACCCACCTCTAGCAGCCCTAAACAGTTTCCATCTCAGTAAATATCCGGCAAGCCTCCTTGAAAAGAAAATCATGGGTCTGCAGGGAGTTGATTTCTGTGGCCGGTGTGGCTTTCTCCACGCTGACATCAACGGTGTGCCTTGTCCTGTTCTCAGCCCTACCTTGACCAGAAGTGCCCTGCTATTGGTAATTCCCAAATTAGGTTACAAAATGTCCCGGGTGAGGTGATTAAACACACCAAAAAGTCATACTTGGCTCATGGCATGTTAGAATTCTGACTCCAAGAGCCAGTTTCTGGCTGAATCTAGACACAAGATGTGATCTGCTTAGCACCTTTGAACCTCTCTACCGAGAGGCTCATGTTTTCCTTCTTTGGGGTCCAGGTTCCTTCACCCCCACTCCCCACACTCTGCCAACAGCCTGTTGCGATCTCCATCTCCAGATTTTCTATTAAAAATGTACTCAAAGTTAACTTAGATCCACAGGTACAGAAGTAAATAAATCTATTTCCAATAACATTATTGCACTCTCCCCACCCTGAAAGCCAGTGTAAGTTCTGTTTTTCATTTCTGTCTGGAATGTGCTAAGTACTTAATAAATGTGCACTGAACAGAGCGGGAAACTTATTCCTCTCTAAAAACTCCTATTAACACTTGGGATCATCAGTAGTTCCATTGTTTTAGGGCCTCACTCTTTCTTAGCAGGTGTGCTGCCATTTGAGCCCTATCTCTAGCTAAATATCAGTAGACATATTAAAAGAGTCTGATCTCTAATTAACCACTGAAAACTGGAAGTGGCTAAGAGTGGAAGAGCACTAGCCTTGAGCTGCAGAGCTCAGGGACCGTGCCTAGGCCCAGAGTTCAACCCCCACAACTGACCAAAAAAGAAATCACTCAGAAATCTGCTGCCATTAACATTTCCCTTAGTAACGTTGGTCATAAAAGGGCTGCAAGGTAGCTCAAGATGATAATAAAAATAAAAATTTAGTGAGGCACTGGTAGCTCAAGTCTAGAATCCTAGTTACTCAGGAGGCTGAGATCTGAGGATTTCAGTTCAAAGCCAGCCTTGGTAGGAATGTAGGAATGTCTGTGAGACATTTACCAGTTAACCACAAGAAAGCTGGAAGTAGAGCTTGTGGCTCAAGTGAAGGAGTACTAGACTTGAGTGAAAAAGTTCAGGGACAGTGCTCAGGCCCTGAGTTCAAGCCCTAGGATCGGCTAAATAAATAAACAAATTAGGAATATTTATTCCTAAAAATAGTTTTTTTTGTGTGGTCCTCATGTCTTCTGTTTCTTCTGGTACCAAGTTACCATCTGCTCTTGCCCACATCTTTGTCAAAGAGGGCAGCCTTTTAATATGATAAAGTTTTTGCATAACCAACTTAATTGTTTTTGTGTGTTTGGGGTCGTTGAACTCAGCCTGGGCACTGTCCCTGAGCTCTTCAGCTCAAGGCTACCACCCTACCTTTGAGCCAAGCCCTATTTCCCATTTTCTAGAGTCTAATTGGAGATAAGGTCCTTTTGTGCCTGGGCTAGCTTTGAACCTCGATCCTCAGATCTCAGCCTCCTGAGTAGCTTGGATTACAGATATGAGCCACTACACCCAGCTTCAACTTAATATTTTTTAATGTATAGAGGGGTTACAGTTATATTCACCAGATAGAAGGTACATTACTTCTCACACATTGATGTCCCTTCTCATGTTTTTGGCCCCATTCCCCCCCCAACCAACTTAATTTTTTTTTTTTTTTTTTTTTTTGCCAGTTGTGGGCTTGAGCTCAGGGCCTGAGCACTGTCCTTAGACTTTCTCAAGGCTAGATTAGAGCTCTACCACTCGACCCTCAGCACCACTTCCGGTGTATTTTTCTATGTATGTGATACCAAGGAATTGAACCTAGGTCTTTGTGCATGCTAGTCAAGCACTCTACCACTAGGCTAAACTCCCGGCCCCCAACTTAATTTTTAAAAGCAAATCTCTGTCAGTCAATTCCTCTAGGCTACTGGAGGAGGTAGCCAGTGTCACATCAAATAAACAAGCAACATGAATTGGGTGATGCAACCTTAAAAAAGCTGAGAAGGTTCCCAGTGAGGAAGATTGTCCCAGCGATGGAAACCCAGGGGCCCTGATTCTTCTATGCTGCGTCTTTCTACACCGCAGTCCTTTCTGAAGCTTCATCTTAGGCTGGTCTGCATTGTTATACCAGAATACCTGACCCAGGCTGATGTATAGGACAGTTTATTTGGCTCATGATTCTGGTGGCTAGAAAGTTCAGATGCACTGGGGCCAGCTGTGGAAGCCTCCTGCTCCTCACCAGCTGCACAAGACCGTGGAGAAGCAGCAAGAAGGATGACTACGTGCAGCGGGGGGCAAGCACGTGTAACGGAACAGCCTTCGTTGATAGCGTCTTCTCTTAGATGTGTCTGCTGGGACTGATTTTGTCAACCGAAATCCTCAAGTCTCAGTCTCCTGAGTAGCTTAGGATTATACGAACTAGAGCTGTGAGTGTCTCCACGATACTACTCTTAGCTCTTCATTCTTGACTGAATATTTCCACTAGACTGGGCCTTGCTCTGAAAACAGAAGCTTCTCTACTGTAGAAGGCTAGTGTGGTTTTGGGGGGGGGGGTAATATGCTAGGGGAAATCCCTATATCCAGAGTATGATTAGAAGAAGAAGAAAAAAAAGCAGTAACAAAGCTAGGTGCCAGTGGCTCATAACTGTAATCCTAGTTAATTGGGAGGATGAGATCTGAGGATGGTGATTCGAAACCAACCTGTGCAGAAAAGTTCATGACGTTCTGATTTCCAATTAAAACTCCAAAAAGCCTGAAGTGGGTCGGGTCTGTGGCTCATATTGATAAGAACACTAGCCTTTGGCGGGGGGTGGGGGGCGGGGGGTGGGGGGTAAGCTCAGGGACATCACCAGACCCCAACTTTAAGCCCCAGAACTAGTATGCACAAAAATAAACAAAAGGAAATGATGTCACAATGATTAATTTTATTTGTCAACTTGTTTGTACCATGGGTGCCCCGATATTTGATAAACATTATTCTGATTGTTTCTGTGAGAGTGATTCTTGAATGAGGATTTTAACATTTCAGTCTGTAGATTAAAGTGGAATCACATGATCACATGATTCCCCCCCCCACCATTGTGGCTATATCTCAACCAATCAGTGGAAGGCATAACTAGAACAAAAAGACTCACCTTTGGCTGGTAACTTCTCTTACCTAACCGATTTGAGATGGGACGTTAGGGACTTTGTTTTCTTCTCCTTTTGAACTCAGTCTGAAACCAGCTTTTGTTGTGGCAACTTGAACTGCCACCGATCCCCAGTCTTCAGTTTCCTTTCTAAAGATTTTGGGACTTGTTGCTTTCTGTGATCATGTGATTCAATTCCTTATAATGAAATGTCTCCATCTGTATATGTGTGTAGATTTCATGTCTTCTCTTGGTTCCTCTGGAGAACCAATGGCTCATACAATAACTCATTGAATAGATAAATTGAGTACAAGTAGAGAAATGATCAATTCTTAAGTTGAAGATGAAATCAAAGCAGTCACTAGATAGTCAAAATAATGTCATTAAAAAACAAGATCTATCGTTTAGTTGGGCCATTTGGTAGAAATAAATCAATATTGCAACATGAGCACATATTTGTTTTCTTGTTTTAAAAGGTTGTGACATGTAGGTGGAAGGTGTGGCTCAGTGGGAGAGCACCTGTCTAGCAAGCATGAAGCCCTGAGTTCAATGTCCTGAGTTCAAACCCCGGTACTGACTGCCAATTTTTTAAAAATAAAGAATAAATAAAATGTTAAATAAAGGGTGACGTGTAATGTGCTTGTATTTAAATTCTCTCAGACATTCACAAACACTTCTTGATTATATTGTTTAACAACCTTCCACGGGCATGGCACCTTTAACTCTGTATAAAACAAGCTAAACAAATATGGCCCCTGCCCCTTGGGAATGCACAAATACGAAAAGAAACAGAGAGGTTCATTTTTTCCAGAGTCTGCACTTTGGCAAAAGCACAAGCCAAGAGCACCTTGATCAAATATTTACAAGACCATAATCGTCACAGTTAATAATTTGTCACAATGGAGCTCATTGATATGTAAGTAAGACCTTGGTGGTACTCAGTCAATAGGCTAGCAAATGTCAGAAACTTTTGTCAGCAAATATACGAATTATTTTGGTAGAAGACATTGGTACATATATGTGTGCGAACCCACAGGTGGTATTTTATTTAGTAATAATCTTTTTTTTTTTTTTTTAAAGAATAGGAGACAAAATGGCCAGGAATTTGGCCTAGTGGTAGAGTGCTTGCCTAGCATGCACAAAGACCAGGGCTTGATTCCTCAGTACCACATCCATAGAAAAAGGCTGGACGTGGTGCTGAGGTTCAAATGGTAGAGCTCTAGCCCTGAAAAAGCCCAAGGACAGTGCTCAGGTACTGAGCTCAAGCTCAGGACTGGCAAAAAACAAAAAGAATAGGAGACAAAAGTTCCTAAGAGCTGAGGAAGTTGGGGGGGCGCGGGGGAGATAAGGTCTAGTCCGTAATACATGCAATAAGGTGCAACAGTGAAGTCATTGGGCCAGAAATTTCTCAATATTTGCCCTGGCAGGGATGGGGAGCTAGGATTGAGCTCTCGGTCACCGGGGCCTGAGAGCCATTTTGTTAGGAGAGGGGATGGCTGCAGCCGGCCTCAGGTCTAGAGGGCAGGAGTATTAGGAAAATGGAGGAGAGAAAGGAAGGATACAGGCCCGACTTGATCTCCAGGTGAGGACTGTGTATTGAGATAGAGCAGCAGTGAGGGATACAGCCTTCCCATAGGCTTGGGGTTTGTGTGCCTGAGCTGGGACAGGAGCTGGTTTTATGCTGTCTGAGCAAGGAGGCAGAAGTTAATACAAAAGCCACTAGATCAAGAGAGGTGGGGGCTTGTTGGCTGGGCCCATCATGTAATGTTTACACCCAGGCTTGGCTGGATTAGCGTGCTGGAGTCAGGCAGTCTGCACGGATCTTCCTTGGCTGGCCTGGTATCTTTATGCACCTGAGAAAGCAGGGTAGGGTGAATCTTTCAAGGAGGCCTGTAGGGCAGTAAGTCTATCACTTCTCTTTTGTTGATCCACTTAGAAGACTGAGACTCCTCCATGTTTCAGATCAAAGCTCCCCTTTATCTTCTTCCTGGCTCACCCTGATCGCTCTATAAATCTCGTGGGTGGCAGGCTCGGGTCCACCAGCCTCCGGCCTCTGTATCTCCAGACCCAGCAAAGGTTTTGTCCATAGAGAAGACACCAACAGCAGTCAACAAACTGGAAACAGTTGACTCTGTCTTTTTTTTTTTTTTTTGGATCTCTTGCTGTTTATCAGCCAGAAAACTGACTATTTCAATTAGCCAAGGTTAACTGGAGCATTGTATTTAATCTTTCTGGATCTAAATTCTAATTCAATGAAATATTTTTTTTGTTAGGAGCACAGTCTTTAATCTTTTTTATTATTACTTTTTCATTCATTAATGCTGGGGCTTTGAACTCAGCATTTGAACTTGTATTTTATAAGTTAAACACTCTTACCACTTTGGCTATCCCCCCACTAAGGCAAATTTCTTCAAACATTTTGTACTTGAGTTTTCTCATTTACCAAACAGGCACCTACTACATGATGCTGTGAGAATCAGATGAAGTAATGAAATCATTTGAATGAAGAAACATATTGAAAGTGTTTAAAACTTGCAAAAGAATACAAATATAATCAATACTTATGATTAATAGTATTATTTCCAATGTATTATTAAAGATAATTATTTTTCTTTGTTCCATTACCTAATTTTATATTCTGGTTAGAAGAGGTATTGAAAAATATCATTAGGTATTTTATTGCTAAGTTATACTAGACTCTCATTCTTATAAATATTCAACACAATTGAGAGAATTAATGCAAGTAAAGTATTGTCAGTGTGTGGCTCAGGTGCTCACCAAATTTTGCTACTATTATCACCCATTCATTTGTTCACCTGACGAACTGTGGTTTTGAACATTTGCTATATGCTAGTTAACAAGGAGCCATTTGGGACAAAAATAAAAATTGAACCTTCATGGATTCAATATTCAAATGAGGAAAACAGAAAAATTGAATATGTAAGATGCATGCCGTATTTTATTGATTTTAAGAAATTGGGCAGGGAGCATGGCCTAGTGGTAGAGTGCTTGCCTAGCATGCATGAAGCCCTGGGTTCTATTCCTCGGCATCACATACACAGAAAAAGCCAGTTGTGGCACTGTGGCTCAAGTGGCAGAGCACTAGCCTTGAGCAAAATGTGTCCAAGGACAGTGCTCAGGCCCTGAGTTCAAGCCCCAGGCCTGGTAAAAGAAAAAAAAAAGGTATGCATTTTCATATGTTAATATTTCTGAAGGTGGGTGTGGGAGGCATTCCAGCTTTGAACTTTAATCCTTGAGCCCCAGCCTTCTGCATGCTGGGATTATAGGGCTCTACAGAGAGACCCTATGTGTCAACAAAGCTTTCAGAATTGGAGTAGTTCTCATTTATAAGTTATAAATGTTGGTGTTTCTTTTCTTTTGTACAGAAAATGATAATACATGTGTCAATGGCCTCCAAGAATGATGTTATGTGATAGCCTGGCAGATATAAACAGTGATACCAAAAAAAAATACTAAGTTGAGGAAGAAGATGGGAGTTTGTGGAGAGTTACAACTTAAATATGGCATAGCTCTGTCTTTTTACACTAATGTAGTTTATAAATAAAGGGCCACAATTATGTAATAAAAGTATAATTGAAAAGAATTGTTGGTGATATCCTAGTTGGGATATTAAAAGAAAGACCTGTTTGGGTTTTTGAAGGTAAACTTTTATCTTGTATGGTTGTTCCACTTTTTAACTTAAATGAAATGTACAAATGTAAAATGCATTATTTTTAGTGTACAACTCATCAGGTGTGTGCGTGTGTGTGTGTGTGTGTGTGACAGAGAGAGAGAGAGAGAGAGAGAGAGAGAGAGAGAGAGAGAGAGAGAGAGAGAGAGAGAGATAGTACAGTACTTGGGCTTGAACTCAGGGCCTGGGTGCTGTCCCTTAGTTTTTTCACTCAAGGCTGGTTACCAGTTAAGCCAAACCTTCACTTCCAACTTGTTGGTACTTTACTGGAGATAAGCGTGTTGTGGATTTGTCTGCTGGGCTGACATGGAACTATGGTCTTCAGATCTCAGCCTCCCGAGAGGCTGGGATTACAGGCGTGGTCACAGATTCCTGGCTTCAGTTCTGCAGTTTTTATCATGCACTTCAGTCAGGGTAGGACAGACCACCGTCCCCCAGACTTCTTGGGAGTCATCTCCCCCTTAGTCTTACACCTGGGAAGGCAGTGGCCTGTTCTGTTTTCCTCTAAGACCATCTAGTGACTGAAAACGTCCTGTCTGTAGCCCTCTCTGGGCTCTTGACGAGCACTGGAGTTGTGCACCAGTCCACTGAGGGTCATGCCTTCCTGTTTGCTGAGTGGTGGGGTGGTCTTCTCCCATCCCCAAGGAGTCAATTCCAAGACCACCAAGAAATTCCAATAGACCTTAGAACTTATAGTTACAGTTTTTTTTCCCTCTACATAGACATGAGGGAGGGTTTTTTTGTTTGTTTGTTTTTTGCTAGTCTTGGGGCTTGAACTCAGGACCTGGGCACTGTCCTTGGACCTCTTTGTGTTTAGGCTAGGTCTCTACCGCTTGAGCCACAGCCCCACTTCTGTCTTTTTCTGAGTAGTTTATTGGAGATAAAGAGTCTCCCAGACTTTCCTGCCCGGGCTGGCTTTAAAGGGGGACCCTCAGATTACAGGTGTGAGCTAACAGTGCCCGGCTAATGATGAAGTTTAATTGATCAATTAGACACAGGAAGAGATGAATGATAACAATTAATAACCAATCACCATAACAAATTGTAATCAAAGTTATGTCAATTGTGGCCTTGTACCTTCTTTACTTCTCTTTACAGTCCTGAGCCTTCTCTACACTTCCTGCATTCGTGGACTCTTCCTCCCGAACTGTCAGCTCTGCCAAGGGGAGACTGGGTTTGCTTCTTTCACTGCTGTAGCCTCAATGCTTAGAGCAGAAACTAATGGACTAATTGGCCAACTCTTAAGTCCAGGACAGCAGTCCAACTCATCGGGTTTGAGTTGGTTCATTCTCTTTCTCCTCTGTGGTCTCTCTACTAGTCTTCTCACCGAAAGAGGCTCTTTCTTCTTGTCTGTGGCCTGTTTCTGGGATTCCCCCACCACATATCACCACGGGCACTTGGTGTTCTGGACTCGGGGTGACTCATCACTGGTCCTCTGGGCTCTGTAGGGCCCAACAGTGAATCTGGATAAAGGTTGTTTAGTTACATCACTTCTGGCATGTGCTTGCTGGCAGGATGGGTAAGGAGTGACCTTGAGGCCGTATTGGGGAAGGCACTTTGGAACATCCTAGCATCTTGGCTATGGAGATGCTTCAGATCTGCAAACCACTGGGTAACTTGCTGTTACCCAGGAGGCTCAGAGCTGGGGAGCTCAAGTCTGTATCACTTACTCTTCCTCATGGAAAGTCCTGGCTTCTATCCCACAGCCTGTACTGCACGGGAAATGTACAAAACCACAGGAAGAGGGCTGGGAATATTGCTTAGTGACAGAGTGCTTGATTAGCATGCACGAAGTTTTGGGCTCAATTCCTTTGTACCAAATACACAGAAAAAGCTGGAAGTGACACTGTGGCTCAAGTGGAAGAGTGCTAGCCCTGAGCAAAAGAAGCTTAGGGACAGTGCCCAGGCCCTGAGTTCAAGCCCCAAGACTGGCAAAAACTAAACAAACTAAAACCCACATGAAGGGATTCCTAAGCTCACAGACCCCCAAAAGCAGGGAGAGAGAAGTGGTTTGTATTTGTGTGTGTATGTGTGTGTGTGGGGGTATTCTGGGCCTGAACTCAGGTCCTGGGTACTGCCCCGTGGCTTCTTTTGCTTAAGGCTGGCACTGGTCAACCTGAGCCACAGCTCTGCTTGCAGTTTATCAGAGATAAGAGTCTCACGGACTTTCCTACGCAGGCTGGCTTCAATCCATAACCCTCAGCTCTCAGACTCCTTAGTAGATAAGATTCCACACATGAGCCACTGGTACCTGGCTTGGTTTGCTTTCTACTGACAGAAAACATTAGCTATGGAAGATGAGTATTACCCAAATGTATTTGCTCTGTCTGTTTTCTCTTCTGCTCTGAGTTCTGATGGGGGCTACGCAAGCAGAAGTTATTCCACCGGAATAACCCGAGGCCGCTGTGCCCCCGTGCCCTCCACACGCCCCCTTCTGCCTGTAAATTCTGCGTCAGAGGCTCTGTTTGCAGGACCACCTGCCCGACCCTGGGCTGCCATTGCTCTTTGATCTGTAAACCTGAATCTCCACCAGTTGGGTTAAGAGAGAGCAAGCCGCCCACAATCCCACAGCTGCTGTTTTGTTACCTCACAGTTCTAGGCCAAGGTCTTCCAAAATGAGGAATCCCCTATAGAGAAATGGGGGAGAGACACGAACAGACAATTCCCCAAACAAGAAGACATAAGAAACAGGAGAAACTGGCCAGCCAGGATCAAACCCTCGACATGGAATGATTCAGAGAGACTTCATGGCATAAGAGAACTGAGAATCTCTTCATACCAAAGTCTGTACTCTGAGATTCACAGCATCCTTATGCATGGCGGCCCCCTCCAAACGGAAACAAACCGGATGTTCACGGCAGGGGAATAATGACACAAATTACCGTCGATCCATACCACAGGATGCCATTCAGCCATAAAAAGGAAGACACTTCGTCTCCTCCTAAGTAGTCCCTTAGTTGCACTCACGTCTGTGGTTATTCGCATATTAGACATAGCCCGTATGTATTATAGACGTGGATGTACATGTTTGTGAGTATGTCTAGCCTTTATGTCCACCTTCTATAAATGAGCGTAACGATCCAGTCCAAGTGCTGCTCCTAAGCTTTTTTTTTTTTTTTTTTGCCAGTTGTGAGACTTGAACTCAGGGCCTGGGCACGGTCGCTGAGCCTCTCTGTGCTCAAGGCTAGCACTCTACCACTTGAGCCACTGCACCACTTCCCGCTTTTTCTGTGTATGTGGTGCTGAGGAATTGAACCCAGGGCTTCATGCATATTAGCCACCAAGCCACATTTCCAGCCCCTTCTACGCTGTGTTTGCTCATGGCCAGCACACTACCGCTTGAGCTCCATTTCTGGCTTTTTTTTTTGTTGGTGCTTAATTAGAAATAAGAAAGTCACTTGAGTCAACTTCTGTCTTTATTGGTGCTTAATTGAAGATAAGACAGTCTTGGAGCGAGGCACTGGTGGCTCACGCCTATAATCCTAGTTACAGAGGAGGCTGAGATCTGAGCATCATGGTTCAAAGCCAGCCAGGCCATGAAAGTCTGTGAGACTCTTATCCAATTAACTACCAGAAAACCAGAAGTGGTGCTGTGGCTCAAAGTGGTAGACCGCTAGCCTTGAGCTGAAGAGCTCAGAGAGAGCACCCAGGCCCACAGTTCAAGCCCCATAACCACCATGACCACCAACAAAAAGAGTGTCAGGGAGGGCTGGGAGTTTGGCCTAGTGGTAGTGTATTTGCCTAGCACACATGAAGACCCAGGTTCAATTCCTCAGTACCATGTACATAGAAAAGCTGGGAGTGGTGCTGTGGCTCAAGTGGCAGAGCACTAGCCTTGAGGAAAAAGCCCAAGGGCAGTGCTCAGGCCCTGAGTTCAAGCACCAGGACTGACAAAAAATTAAAAAAACAGAGTGCCATGGACTTTCCTGCTCTGGCGGGTTTTGAACCACAATCCTCAGATCTCAGCTTCCTGGGTGGCTAGTATTACAGATGTGAATCCAATATATTCCTTTCTTTTCTTTTTTGAGGTTGGCTTATCTCACTCAGCCAGTCTGCAGTCCTCCAGTTGTGTCCATCTTCTTGCAAAGGATATCATTTCGTTTTCAAAATTTATGCCTGTGTACTATTCTATAAACATTTTCCTTCTCTCTATATTTGGATAGCCCACAGATAGGGCTGTGTATTTACCTCTCTGAGACCAAGCAACTCTGGTTATTGAGCCCAGGGTTCAGAGGTTCTAGCATTATGACCTCTGAATGACATGGTCAGCTGTTTGACCTCACTTGATGCTTCCTCACCATGGGTCAAATGAAGGGCTAACTGCTTGCTTCACTCCAGAGGGGCAGCGGATCATGAGGCAAGTTCTGGAGAATGCTGTGAGATGAATTCTCCAGAAAAAAAGTGGTTATTTAACCCTACCAAAGACTCCACTCACAAACAAAAGCTGGAGGACAGAAGAGCTTGGGTAACATTGTGTCCCGGCAAATGAACAGAGGAGATCTGAGCTCTGGAAGGTAGTCTTGTCTTGACCTTTGAGTGGGTGATACTTTTTGTAGGCTCACCCGGAATGCTGGGATTTCCTGCTGTGCCTCTCCTGCTTTGTTTGTATTTTGTCTAGCTATCATTTGACATCATATCCTTGCACTCTCTCTAGGGTAGGTAAATGCCCTGTACTTTTAAGGCATTGCATTGCTGATGTTTAACTTATTACCGCTTGCCCAATTTGTTCCAAATGGGATCCAAAACTTGATGGACTGGGAAAGGATATACAAGATATAGGAAGTTGTTTTTTCTTAATGCTATCTAACAAGATGATCCCATGTGGTTTGAAGAGCAGTCTATCATTTATCTATCCTCTCTTGGTGAATGGATAAAATTTCCCAGGAACTCTAGTGAGGATGACAGTTTTATGCAACAAACCCACTTCTCCACTTAACATTAGACAAGTTTTCAACAAAATCTCTTATCACTCCCTGCCCCTGGAAATGAGAATGGAGGTGATATGTATGGAGGTTTAGGAAGGACTCTCATGTCTTACTTTATATACTTTTGCACTGTTACTAGTTGTAAATAATAATTTCATAACCATTTCTCCGTGCACGGGGGCACTCTTAAGTGCTCCAGAATCTTTTGTTTTTTGTTTTATTTTTGAGACAGAATCTCCTCCACTATGTTTGCCTGGGATGGCCTCAAATTTACTATCCTCCTTCTTCTGCCTCTTGAATAATTGGCATGTACTACCATATCCAGGTTATGAAAGGATTTAATAACAATTATTGGCTGAAGACTGAAAATATCACAACAACCCCCTCAACCTTGTATAACTCATGCATGCTAATAAAAAATTAAGAATATGGACTATAATCACATTTGTCCTCCAATAGTCTTCTCTTCATTTCACTACATGACTGGAAAGGATTAACTTATAATTTCAGATGTCCAAAGAGAGGATAGATTCTGATTGGAGGGCTGCTTAGGGTTGGAATGAGAAACAGCAGAGTGGGGACAGAAGGGGAGGAAAGAAGCCTGGGGGCGGGATTAGCTCTAATTGCAACCAATAGCATTAAAGGTCTAGGCCTACCGCCCATGGTTTGGGACTATTTCAGGAGTCAGGATTTGTACCTGAGTCTAATCTGGCTAGAGAAGTGGTGAGTTTCCAAGTTTGGCCCATTGCAGCTGTGTCTCCTATTTGTGGAAGGTAAGCCCCAAGCCTCAGCTGGTTCTATGGTGTTTGAGTTGTTTTGTTTTTTCTTCTGCTGAGTTGGCTTCTTTTTTCATTTAGGGCTGGGTGGTGCTTGGAATAGGGTTTAGTTTTAACATAACATATCATGTGTGTTTGCTGGTACTGGGGCTTGAGCTCAGAGCTTGGGCACTGTCGCTTAGCTTTTTTGCTGGAGGATTGACAGTCAACCACTTGAGCCACAGTTCACTTCTGGCTTATTGGTGACTAATTGGAGATAAATTGGGTCTGTTGTCCTCATATCTCAGCCTCCAGAGTAGCTAGGATTATGGAGGTGAGCCATCAGTGCCCAGCTAGTTCCACCAGAAATATTAACACCACAATTCTAATGCATGGGGTGGTTTTTCTTGGTTCCTTGTAGATGGAAAGACATAGAGAGTTGAAGCACCAGAGACGTACTTTCTCGGGGTCTTTGTGTGGACAGGTGTCACCTGTGGGAACACAGGTGCCTTGATTTGTTGAGTGACATCCTGTCATCTTTGTCCTTGCTTTTACCTGGAATGTGGTAAGCCTTGTTCAAGGATTATAACTACATACCACAAGTCCCAAATAAAGCCGAATGGGTTTTTGCTTTCTTTTTCATCTTAGCAAAATGTGTAAGAACACCCCTTATTCATAATAAAAGTGCTTTTCAAGAGAAAAATAGAGAAACTTAGAATGATGTCACCCCTGCTTAGGGCCTCAGGGCCAAAGGAGCCTGGATCCAGGTATCACCAGGCCCCCTCCATCCCCCACAGGCTCTGCGGGGATGGACTCCTACACGATTCCAAGGGACAGCAATGGCAGCCTGCCCTCAGTTCGGGATGTACATGTCAACATCGCAGGGAGAAGCTGTGCTCCAGGCAAAATGAAGGGCAGGAAGTCCAGGTGGTCCGTAAGGCCCTCTGACATGGCCAACAAAACTTTCAATCCCATTCGGGCCATTGTGGACAGCGTGAAGGTGGAGCCCAATCCAAACAAAGCCATGATTTCTCTGTCCATCGGTAAGTTGGGGAGACTTGATAGGGAGGTACCACTGCCCTGCCCCTGTCCTCAGGGGCTGGCTGGGAAAAATGGGAGGAGGGAGTGAATCTGAGTCTTGGCTATGGGAATAGAGCATCCTGATGGCTCCTTTTCCTATTTTCCTTCCCACGAATAGGAGACCCTACTGTGTTTGGAAATCTGCCTACAGACCCTGAAGTTACCCAAGCAATGAAAGATGCCCTGGACTCTGGGAAATACAATGGCTATGCCCCGTCCATTGGTAAGCTTCTCCTCACATTAGCCCTGGTGGTGTTCAAATCTTTGATAGTTTCTTTTTTTTATAGGTTTGTCTTTTTTTTTTTTTTTTTTGGAGATAGTTTACTATGTAAAACCATGGGCTGGGCTGGCCTCAAACTCATGATCCTCCTGCCTCTGCCTCTCCAGTGCTGGGATTAGTGGGATCTGCCACTATCCCTGGCTTTCTGTTTTCTTTGAATAGGACTATAGGAATTCTAGCTAGCTGGTCTAAAGTGTAATTTTGAAGGAGGGGCAAAGTTTGAACAGTCAGTTGGGGGGGGCATCACTCTGGCTTTCCTGGCTTCCATTGGCAGACTGGCACCTTCCCCTAGGCTCCCACTTACACACACTCCCAAAACAGTGCTCCTATCCTGTCATTCTTTATTCTTTTTTTTTTGCCAGTCCTGGGGCTTGAACTCAGGGCCTGAGCACTGTCCTTGGGCTTTTTTTCCCCTCAAGCTCTACCACTTGAGCCACAGCACTACTTCTGGCTTTTTTCTATGTATGTGGTACCTAGGAATTGAACCCAGGTCTTCGTGCAAGCACTCTTACCACTTGGCCAAACTCCCGCCCTGTCATGATTTATTCTACAAGGAAGATTTGGAGTCCGGCTGCCTGTCGACCTAGTCCTCTAGGTCCTACATTAGTCGGCCCTATGTAAACAGCTCTTTCGCTTATTTCCTCTTCTGTATCTATTGAGTTTCTACTTTTATTGCCGTCTTGCAATCTATAAGTGTATTTGAAATAGAGTTCAAGAACACAAGAAGGGTCTGGAATCCTAGCAACTTAGATCTGAGAATTATGGTTTGCAGCCACCCAGGGCAGGAAAATGAGGCTATTACCACTGATTAACCACCAAAAAGCTGGAAGGGGAGCTATGGATCCCATGATAGAGTGCCATCCTTGAGCACAAAGCTCAGAGCTGGGCGGTGGCTCACACCCGTAATCCCACTTACTCAGAAGACTGAGATCTGGGGATCACGGTTCAAAGCCAGCCCGGGGAACTAAAAAATGGTGAGACTCTTATCTCCAATTAATCACTAGAAAATGAGAAATGGGGCTGTGGCTCCAGGGATAGGGTGGTAGCTTTAAGCCGAAGAACTCAGGGACAGTGCCCAAGCCCAGAGTTCAAGCCCCATGATCGACAAAAAAAAAAAAAAAAAAAAAAAAAAAAAAAAAAGAAAGAAAAGAAAAGAAAGAAAGAAAGAAAAAAGAAGAGCACAAAGCTCAGGGACACACTCAGACTCTGAGTTCAAGCTCCAGGACTGGTATAAAAACACAACAAAGGATGGGCTGTTACATGGAAGGATCAAAGGTTGTTTTAGATAGAATTACATCTAAATAGCAATCATTTCCTTCTGTCTGTTAAGAATTTCTCTACTAATGGTTTTGATAAAATAGGTGATTGGTTGGCTCTATTTCTGTGTTGCATATGTTCCTCATGCGTATTTAGTATATGTAAGAAAAACATTTATCGGGGCCAGGAGTTTGGCCTAGTGGTTAAAGTGCTTGCCTAGCATGCATGAAGACCCGGGTTCGATTCTTTGGTACCACATATATAGAAAAAAAAGCCGGAAGTGGTGCTGAGGCTCAAGTGGTAGAGCTCTAGCCTTGAGAAAGTCCAAGGACAGTGCTCAGGCCCTGAGCTCAAGCCCAGGACTGGCAAAAAAAAAAAAAAGAAAAACATTTATCACA